>NC_138769.1:486995596-487360596 GCF_965119305.1 Pelophylax lessonae
TTAGTATTGTAACTAGTTACATTACTTCGTTACCAAAAAAAGTAATGTAGTTACTGTAATCCGTTACTTTGCAACTAGTTACCCCCAACACTGGTCCTATGGAAGAAATTTTGACGGGTTAGATCCACCAGACTCTTCTCTCCACACTGTGGTAGAATAAATAAGATACCAACTGGCTGCTGTGGGCAACTGAAACCATTCCCCCATCAGACACGCTTACCTGGACTTCCTTCGGTTTACTGAGAATTGCTTTTTCACTTCTGGTCTGCTTACCTGAAACAACTTTACTTCTTGTAAATATAAAAATCCATAAATCTTATTTATTTTTGTATTTCTATACATTGCATGCAAGCTAAACTACAGGCAAACAACTAAATACACCATTAAAATACATATAGGGGAGCTGTCTCATCTAAAAAAAGACATATCTTTTTTTTTCCATCCAGTTCTCAGATTTACACAGCCCTACCACACAGTACAGCCAGTCTGATAAATGTATAGTATGCTCTTCCACAGGTCCCAATACCTATTGCTTAAACCATATCTGGCTCACAAATCTTGCATGAAGAAATCTGTAGGCCACACACCAGATGTTGGTGCTGTATAAAACGTTATTTATTCAATGCACGCTCTCGCATTTCTGGTGAACAAATGTGCATGTAGGATTTGCACCAGGTAATGCCCCTTCCTCTCTTATGGGCCATACACACTATAAGATTTTCTGAAGACTTTTCCCTTTAGATTTACCAAAACCAGATAATATGAGGTCAACCCGAAACACTTTCAATGTGTATGCAATCTGGCAGGCCCTTGCACTACATAGGAAAGGTAAATCTGAAGGAAAAAGTCTTCAGAAAATCTTATAGTGTGTATGGCCCTTAAGTCTGCTGCTGTACAGGGGATTACAAAGACTGAAATAAAGTTGAATTCAGGTATTATTATTTTCTGCATTTCAACGTGACCTCCTGCCACAAAAACTTCCATTTATATAGATTTCTCAATAGCCAAAAAGTACAAAAACCCACTTTGTGTGCACTACCCTGCCTTTAAATCCCAATTACTGCTTTGTAAATTCACTACTGACATCATACAGAAAACTACAGGAAGGGGTGGAGAAAAGACCAGTCTCCCTGCACAAGAAGAGAGAGCATCAGGGAGCAGTCTGTATTAATGGAAGCTTTTGCACAGAGGCAAAGTTTTGCATTGGAATACTGCACAAATCTGGAAGAAATACACAAATTAGTTTTATTATTTTTTATTTTATTTTTATTTTATTCTTATTTGGGCCTCACGCACACTGGACATTAGAAAAAAGGCCAGTACCCTTAGCTGTAGAAGGTTGTAGCTGTAGAATGAGTTTTTCAGCATTTTTGCAGTAGTGTTTCAGTATTTTTTTAGCCGTATAATTTTGTAGCTTTTTTTAACAAAATTATACTCCCACAAAAGCTTATGGCTCAAAAATGCTGATAAATTCCAAATAGCCACATTTTTCAGCTTTTTTAAGCTTTGTTCAGCTTTTAGAGGGTTTTTACAGCTGAAAAAACTCCTCTCAAAACCCACTAGTTCTGGGGTTTTTTTTCCAGCCAGAAAACGCCCCTGCCAAAAACTGATATCTCATATGTGTGCATGGACACATAGGATAACATGCTGTGGAGTTTACTGGCTGCAGAAAAAAAGGTCTGATGCCAAAAACAGCAGCTTTAAAAACATCCAGTGTGCACGAGGCCTTATTATTTTTTTAAATAAATACATAGGTGCATTAATAGATATATATATATATATATATTTTTTTTTTTTAATGCATGTCTGGAGTTCAACTTTTTAAAATGTAAATTAATTACAAAATTTTTTTCAACCAAACATGAACTGGAATTGAATTGGGATATTTTTGGAAATGCGCACATATAAAGTCAGCTAAGAATAATAAAGATTTCTTTGCAGTCAGGAAAGCATCCAGCTTACTACAACCCCTGACACAAGCCTAACGATTCTAGCACAGAACAAATGTATTTCGCTGCAGCAGTGACAGCACTTTGCAATGTGTCGTACCTATCAGAATAATGTATACCTCTGAGACATACTGTACATAGCTAGAATTACTGACGCTTCTGGCTCAGGGAGATAAGCCCTCACATGTGTTCTGTGCCAGCTGGACATTTACAATTCAAATTGACATATAGATTTAATAAAATCCGGAGTCTTTCCTCTCTATGTTGTATGTATTCCCAGAGATTGGGAAGGAGTTCTCTCCAATGACATAGAAGAATTAGACAAATATGCAAAGCAATTAATGCCTTGGTTTACTCGTTTGCTTTATACTTTAATCAGCCTATAAAAGCAAGTTACTCTGAACTCACAAAGTTGAAAAGTATATAGCAATACTTTTATCTAGAAAGTCATGTAAATGCAACCCAAAAAATGTAATCTGATATTATGTTAATATTCTGCATGGTACAACACATCTGATAATTGCTTTCAGTAAAGCTGTTTTTTTAAATTTGATATTCAGCTGCAATGAGAGGGGTCAGAGTCATTCATGAAACAGGCGCAAAAATCGCAAAATCTTGTAAATCCTCTGAGAATTTCTCTACGCCAGAGCGATACCCAACCGAGCCTTAAACAGACATAAAGCAATAGTTATCCCCAAATTGATTTTTAGAACACCCAAGTTAGCTATCTTCAAGACCATGTGTTCAGCTTTATTCCAAATCTTAATTAGATTAAGATGGCTTAAGATAAGCAGAATTCAGCAGAGACGAGTAGAACTGTCCACAGAAAGCACATACATTTCCATTTACTTCACACTTGCTGAAGATTCACATTGCTTCTGGGGGACGAAAATCAATATGTAGCCAGCAAAAGGCTTCTGAAAATGAATGAAGCACATACAAGCATAAAAGAAATTTAGCTGTAGATTTATTTGCGGTCATTTAATTTGTCTTTCTTTTGTCATTGAATTTATCAATTCATTTGTCATTTACCAATGGTAAATATTACAGCTATCATTATTTTGTTAATGTAACAGCCAAAGCCAGTTTCAAATATATGACCAATTGTAGCCCCAGGCAAGGAACCACTATAATGAGGGTGCTAGGTTAGGAGGTTAGGAAAAGTATATATTTAATATATTGTTGGTTCACCCTGCCTCAGGTATCTGTAACTAGGCTGTACATACAGATAAGCCTTTGATGCCTCTTTTTTTTTTTAAACTCGCGGTGTAACATAATTTCCTTACTCTGAAAGAAGGTATCTAAATCTTTGATATAAATATGAACGATGTTAGATGAAAATCTGCATGCTGGATCACTGAGCCTGCTAAATTGTGTAATTATTACACTCACGTGAGAATGAAAAGTTGGGATGGGGACATTTTTGAGATTTTTGCCTTGGACCCAACATTGCGGTAAAGTAACCCTGCCTAAATTATATGTATATAAAGCAGATTAAAACAGCATGCTTCTTTCTTAAGTGAAATTGTCATCTGGTTTACTTTAAATTACAAATACTGTTTTCTTGAAATAATTCTGAAATGATGAGCATACTGTAAGTGTCATAGCCATATGTGGCAAGTAGGGGGACCCTCAATAAAATAGTAAAATCTAGCAAAATAGCCATACTTCTATTATCTATCATTATTTTAGTAAATCTAAACCCAATCACCTATGTCTCATATAAGCTGTGACATGTTATCATACTTTCAAAGTTGTTTTATATCTTTTTAAAGCTGCAACTTTCTTCAAAATGATTCCTGGTGGCCCTGTTAGAGCCGGTTCACATTAGCGCGACTTGTCAGGCGACTTGTTGACAAGTCGCGCTCCCTCGCGGTCCATTGACCGCTACAGGACCCGTTCTAATAGGAGCGACACAAGTCGCTCCAACTTAGAAAAAGGGTCCTGTACTATTTCGGGGTGACCTCGGAGCGACTTGCATAGACTTCCATTATGTGAAGTCCCTGCAAGTCGCTCCGAAGTCGTGGTGCAATGTAATGCACAAGTCGCCCCCGAAGTAGTAAGGAGTCGGGTCGCCTCAGTGTGAACCGGCTCCTATAAAGGCACTTGTTCAGGGTAACAACATTCTCCTGTTGTACTCTTGACAGGATAGTCATCTGATGAGAAGGGTTGAAGACAATCGCCATACAAGTTCACTGCAATTAGCAAAAGAAGTAGAAAACCAAACTGGGATTATTGTTTGCCATGACACAATACAGCGTACACTGCAGAAAAATGGCATGCATGGGTGTCGTCAAAGAAGGAAGTCTCTCCTAAACCCCATGCACAGAAAAGCCTGCCTAGAATTTGCCAGGGTCCATACTGGGACTCTGTACTCTGGAGTGATGAGACCAAGATAAATGTTTTTGGAACTGATGGCTTCAAAACAGTATAGTGTCACAAAGGTGAGGAGTACAAAGAAAAATGCATGGTGCTTACAGTAAAACATGGTGGTGGTAGTGTCCTTCTGTGGAGATGCATGAGTGCTGCTGGTATCGGGGAGCTGCATCTCATTGATGGTATCATGAATTCATATATGTATTGTTCTATATTGAAAGAGAAGATGCTACCATCACTCCGTGCCCTTGGTCATCGTGCATTTTTCAAACATGACAATGATCCAAAACACACATCCAAGGCCGCTGTTGTATTTCTGAACAGAGTGAAAGTTATTCCGTGGTTAAGTACTGTATGTCTCCTGATCTGAACCCAATTAAACTTCTATGGGGAATTCTGAAGAGACAAGATGAGTATCACTCTCCATCCAGCATCCAGGCTCTGAAAGAGGTCGTTCTTGAAGAATGGAAAAATATAGATGTTTCAATATGTTGCCAACTTGTTCATTTAATGCCTAGAAGACTTGGTACTATCCTAACAAATCATGGAGGTCATACAAAATACTAGATGTAGTTTTTGTGTCAACTAATTTGAGTAAAACGGAAAATTTTGTAATCTTAAGGTATATTATTAACCTTACTTTCATGTAATGAGCTATACATTTGTTCTATAGAACTCAGTTTTGTCCAAATGTTGGAAATTGTACTTGTGCTCCTTGAGATATTGATTAAAATCTTACTTTTCAAAAGGGGTTTACTCATTTATGGTAAGCACTGTATAAAGTGTATATATATCTCCAAGAACATTAGCATATATTTTTACTAAAATGGGAAATCAATAGAATACCAACAACACTGGAAGCTCGGTACCACCAATAGCTGGGTGGCAGATCCTCAAGGTGGCACTGATGTGCAAAAAAAAGGTTAAAAATTCACAAAGCAATAGCAACACAATCCTGAAACAGGTCCTAACCCATACATATTGGTTTAGGTGGACAAAAACAAAATACAGTAAAACCCTGCTCCATCGCGGTTCAGTTTTTGCAGTCCCGGTATATTGCGTTTTTTTTTGTAATGTTATTTTACTATATAAATCATTAAAAAAGAAATATTTTTGTGTTTTCCATAGCTCTTGCTATGTCTCTCAGTATCTTTTATGTGTTTAAATGAGTTTCTATTGTTTTAAAAGTGTGTTTAAAGACCTTAAAATGCTTTTACATGTACAGTGACAGTAAAAAAAGCATGCCTACAATGCATTTTAATAGGGTTTTTCTATTTCGCGGATTTTCACTTTTCGCGGCTGGGTCTGGAACGTAACCCCCGCAATGAAGGGGGTTTACTGTAAATTATTTTACTAGAGTCCAGTGCATAATAATTGTATTCCATAAACTACTGCACTGATACCATTCTGTTGTTTTACTAGAGCTTTCATTTTATAATGGCCAGTAAGGTTTACAAATTGTGCCCAGTTGTGTAACTAGCCATAGCAGCCAGCAAGATTGCTATGAAGACTGTAAATGGAAGGGGGCCTCATTACGGAGGTTGTTGAGGCAAATCAAAAATATAAAATCTGTGTATGTGAATCTAACACAAATCCAATACTGTATTATTAAGGGTTAAAAAAAAGTTGCCGTTACATCACCTGTTACTCAGGCAGGAAGAGTAGACATCAGACACAAAACTGGAATCCTCAGGACCATTGCCATTATTCACAGATCCCTCTTGCAGACTGTACAGCAAGGATAATTTATTTATCTGTCTTAACAGTGTAAGGTTATTGCCTTCAGAGCATCTAGTCATCTTAGCAGGTCTTTATGTCTAATGTAGTCTTTCTCAAGCTGTGAAAAAATGTCCCCTCACCTAAAAACTTATTATATAGTACATATTGCACTGGGCCTATCTCCCCCAATACTATATCTCCATGCCATCTTCTGCACCCCTCACATTACTTCAGAGACTTCCCTATAAGGATATTCAAATCCTGGTGTGATCTTAGTCTGAAACGAACAACAGCCTACCCATAAACTCATGGCTGTAGATAGATGGTGCCTATCTAAATGTTGCTCTGAGAATACTGAACTGCCCAGTGTTGAATGCAGATTTCTCCCTGATCTGGTTATGTTTTATTGATACTCTTCATAGTATGGTCAGGTGATTGGCCTTTCAGTCCTTGGTTTTAAGCCTCTCTGCTCCACATCACCATGCTATGAACATCATTATGCCAAAAATGCAGTTTAGCTACAGAACAGTTCTTTGCCTACCCCTTTATTCTACATAAAACGTTTGCTTACTACAAGGTTATATGTGACTTATCGACGAAGGTTAATTTTGGGCAGGCTTGAAAGGTGTGTTCCCAGGCACTCTCCATGACTCCATTATGGTCTCCTTTATCACCCTCATTTTTCTAGGGGCCTAGACTCTTACATAGGACTCCTGGGACGATTCAGGGGACAAGATTGGAATCCTTTGCTTATATTAAAGAAGTTTATAATTTATTGCAATATCTGGAAATGTTCCAGCCCTTTTTCTGTCCCTTATTTCTTTCTTTCATAGCACAATCCTGCTTTCTATTTCCTGAACCACCAGCTATGGGCACTGGGTCATTGAATACACATGTTCTCTTTCCTCAGAGAAATGGCGCACCTAATTCCTGCATATTGGAGTACAGTAAATTGCATAAACCTTGCATGCTACAGCCATGGCCAGATTTCTATTCCCAAAAGTTAAAGATTTAAACTTTAACACTGTTCAGGGCATGGGATGACAGGAATGTGTGTAAAGATACACCAAAACATAGTCCAGTATATCATAGCCCATACATCTAAGGGCGACCTTCCATGGGGACCAGAAGTGGAGTCCCAAAAACCTCCCCATCTACCTTTTATCTTCCTCTTTTTCTATGTAAAGCAGCACAAAGTGTCTAAATTATTTCATTCATTGATCGGACACAGGGCCGGCTCCAAGCATAAGGCAGCCAAGGCGGCCGCCTGAGGGCGCCAGAGGAGGGAGGGCGCCAAAGCAAGGGAATCCCGAGCGAGGAGCGAGCTGCACTGTACCAGCAGTCGGGCTTAGTAGTACACTCAGTGTTGACTGAACAAGAGGAGGCTGCCTGTTGCGCACAGCCCCGCCCCCGGCCGCTGTTTAATTCACTGACCTGGCTGGCTGTTCAATTCGCAGCCTTGCAGGCAGCAGCACTCCTCCTACAGAGACTCCTCCTACCCTCAGGCTGGATGATCTCGAGAAACAGGAGGAGACATCACTGCAGGCAGCCCAGGAATCTTCATCACCTGCTATTGCTGTAAGTGACTGAGCAGTGCACACACTGTCACTACATACAGCCCTAACCTGCTACATTATACCACCCTAACCTGGCTCTATCCCCCTAACTTGGCTCTATCACCCTAACCTGCAACTTATCACCCTAACCTGCCGTCTATACCACCCTAACCTGGCACTATACCACCCTAACCTGGCACTATATCGGCCTAACCTGGCACTGTACCACCCTAACCTGGCACTATACCACCCTACCCTGGCTCTATACCACCCTAACCTGGCTCTATACCACCCTAACCTCACCTAGGCTTATTGTCAAAGTTTAATTGAACAAGCTGAAGTTAGAAGCTGATTGGTTACTATGCACAGCTGCACCAGATTCTGTGTGCACCAGTTTTAGTAAATCGCCCCCATAGTGTCTAGACAAAGGGAATTAAAACTTAAAAAAGGAGCACAAAATTCTGGGTTATTCACTCTTCAAATACCACCCAAACCGTCCTCTCCGCTCCTCTCAAGACCTCCTACTCTCTCCCTTGTCTCCTCCTCCCATGCTTGTCTCCAGGATTTCTCCAGGGCCTCTCCCATCTTCTGGAACGCTCTACCTCAACCTGTACGGCTATCTCCTACTCTAGCTGCATTCAGGCGATCCCTGAGAGCTCATCTCTTAGGGGAAGCTTATCACTAATCTTCCATCAGCTCATTCCCTATTGTTACAACCTCTTGTAACACCTGCCCCACCCCATTAGATTGTAAGCTAAGCAGGGCCCTCTTAATACTCTTGTATTTTATTGTAACTGTATTGTCTCCCTTTTATATTGTAAAGCGCTGCGTAAACTGGCACTATATAAATCCTGAATAATAATAATAATAATAATAATAATCATCCTCTAACATTCTGCACTCCATAGGTTTGAAGGTGGCAAACTTTTTGGATACTTATTTAAAGCAAAGCATATACACAGTAGACAATTTGAAGTGTTTTTCCAGTGCTAGGTATAGGGGTTTCTTTGCTGCAATCAAGTTCATAAAATTGATTATATATTTCTACATCAGGTATATGTTCCTGGAAGTAAGTCTACAATGGGGTTTGCTAATGTTGCAGGCTGTGGTGCTGCATTGCAGACATTATTCAGTCTTCACTGACAACCATATCCCAACTAGCGACACTTGAGACAAATCACTGCTGACCAAACTTACGACATACAGTATCTGTGCACTTCTTCCAGCCGTTCATTTCCAGAAGATTTCTTTGTTTAGAGATGCATGTTTAGGAAAATGATAATCAGACCCATAAGTATGGGTTTAAGCCTTGCAAACACTTTAATGTGGTTTTGCAATGACTGGCAATGATTAACCCTGAAACTCATTATTGAATACCAATATAACTTAAAAAGTATAATCAGACTAATTCATTAAGTGCTCAATGACCCATTATTAGGTTATTTGCATAGATGCCAAAGCTGGTGTCATTTCTATTAAGCAGTGAAAACTGATAATCACAATGCAGTCAAAATATCGGCACCCACACAGTGTTATCAAAGCCACTGTAACATTTTTAGTTTATCAAAAGAAACTTGACACATGAGCTGACATTGCAGATCCCTCATTGCCAAAACACTAGATCAGTGATGGTGAACCTTGGCACCCCAGATGTTTTGGAACTACATTTCCCATGATGCTCATGCACTCTGCAGTGTAGTTGAGCATCATGGGAAATGTAGTTCCAAAACATCCAGGGTGTCAAGGTTCACCATCACTGCACTAGATGCTTGGCTGTTATGCAGATTCAGTGGTCTTAATCAGTGGTGTATTTAGGTTTTGTGCTGCCCTAGGCCTGACCAAACTTGTGCACCCCCTAATTTAAATAACATACTGGCAGGTAGCAATGTTACCGCTTTATGGGGGGTGCCAGACTGATTTGCTTCCTGGACCCTGCCCTCTGGCCCAATTGGCCCCATAAGCCTGGCACTATACTAAAAGTGTAGTGCAAGCCTGCGGGGACTCTTTTCGGAGCCGTGAGGAGGCGGGTTATTTTTCAGTGCGGGGTGAAGCTTTTTTGCTGCCCCCCTGCAAAGTGCCGCCCTAGGCCTGGGCCTTGTCAGCCTAGGCCAAGATACAGCACTGGTCTTAATGCCTTCTAATACACAGACCTAGAACAGGTAAAGAAAAAATAAATTACTTTTTTAATTTTTTTATTAGCTGCTTGCTTGTTTTGAAGCAGTAATTCAGATTGATAGGAATAGCCAGGCAGCTAGAATTTTTCTTTTAAATTAGGCCAGAGAGAATAGCCCCTGTATTTATGTACTAAATAAGACTGATGAGGTCCATAAGCACCTTTCAACTTTTTGCCAAAATGTGGTAGTAAAATGAACAGATGCCAAGTAGATAATAGATACATTCACTACTCCCTACTGAGAAAATATGGCCTTTGAAACTTCCACAACTTGACGAGCTAAGCATCTTTGTATATTCAACAAAATACTGAGAGTTCTCTGTACACGATTCGAACAGAGTCCGGAAACCCAATATCCCTCCCTATCCTTCAACCCTCCCTTACCCCTTTACCTTACTCCTGTTCTCTCAACCCACTTTATCTTACTTTGCCTGACTGTGAAGTCTTTTCTCTCTGCAGAAATACTAAGTGGTAACAGTAACCTCTCAAACATTTGATTTCTTTACATTGTTCCTTATTTAGAACTTACTGTTCTTGAACTATCAATTACCTATTGGTTTGGAGTCAGTAATCTACGGTATTTATAATCATATGTTCCTGCTAAAGCGTTGCATGTGCGAACTGTACAATGTTAACTTCTTCTCTTTTAGGCCCTGTTCACACCTGAGCATTTTTCAGCTCATAAAACGCTCATCTCTGAAGTCTCAAAACGCCCAACAAACAAAATCCCATTTATTTCTATAGCCCCTGTTCTCATATCAGTGTTTTGTTGCCTGAAGCGAAACACCTGAAGCTCACAAAAGTACATGAGCGTTTTTTTTGGCAGATTCCAAGCGTTTTTGTTAGATGTCAATGCCTTCCTCCAAACACCTGCAAAAATACGCCTGAAAACGATACGCTCATGTGTGAAGGGAGCCTTACTAATAAAGACATATTAAATAATAAACAAATAAATTCACTAGGAAAAGTTCATATAAAGTATTGAAAAAACATCAAATCTCAGACATTGATTTAAAACAATTATGAAACGTCACATGCCTGACGAAGGGGTCCTGCGTAACTCCGAAACGTTGCACTTATCCTGATGTGATCCTTTTGCAATAAAAAGTTTCTTCAGACTGCATGGTGTGCTGGCGAATATGTATGTATCTGTGATAGATCCAGTGTCCAGTATATAGTATATAGTGCCAATATCCAGGAAGGTGTGCGATAGGATCATGAACTATTCTAATTATGAAACTGGTCTTCTAATTCGTTGCTACAGCCAGCATCCCCTATTTTCTTTTCCTCCTACAATGGGTCAAAATCCAAATTTGATAAATAAGATGTGCATTTTATAAATGTCTTTGATGTAAAAAAAAAAAAAAAAAGAAAAGAAAAAAAATGCAATAACAATTTTATTGTTTTTTAAACAAAATATATATAATAATATTAATATGCATATAATAATATTAATATGCATTTCAACACAAACTAGATTGTTTACCAAAATGTACCTAAAATCATTGATTAAAATGTGCTCTTTCTTTTATTAAGCTCTAACAATTCAGATTCATCTAGCCATTCTTAACTTAAACACTAACTAGGTGTAAATGCTTAAATACACAGAAAAGATGTTGTGTTGCAGTTATGATTCTCACCAGTAGTGTGCACTGTTCAACCACTTTTCAACTACAGAATGCAACATTAAAAAGGAAATTACATTACCTACTACTGTAAAAGGAATACAGATGGCAGTCTGCGGGGCTACATTTTTATCTACAAATCTGATGCAAATGTTGGTATCTATAATGCATTGCTGACATAAACTGTGTTTTAAATGTATATTACAATTTATTACACTGCAAAATATTTTTTAGGAAACCAAAAGTGGCAATTTAGATTTCATATTGCATGTAATTTGCAAACATGAAAATCTAAACCTGAGTCACCTACTGCAGAGCAAATATGAATGATATCCCATATAATTAAGGTAGAAAAACAATTTTTTAAAACCTGCAACTTCATTGGGGAGATGTTTATGACACCAAGACAAGATATAAGGGTAACAGGGGGCATTGGGACAGAAAGGTGCAGGCAGTAGAAAAAAAAAAAAAACTCCTCTACCTGTAACCCCCCCCCCCCCCCCCCGCTATTAAAAAAAATGATATTGTTGCTTTCAATGGGGACAGAGATGATTTAGTCAATACTTCCCTATGCCTCAGACCTTCTTTCATTGTGTGTGAATGGAGTCACACACAGCAATAAAATATGTTTTGGCTGGAGTTGAAGTAAAGTCATGAATAAATTCCTCTTAAATGTACTTATTTTTATGATCTTGTATCTTCCAGGAACTTACAGGACTGAGGACTTACAGTATATATAATAGAGTTGTAATAAATTGAGTAGAAATGTTTAAATTAAAATCTTAACATAACTCCTGGTACAACACTTTGATACAATTTAACCACTTAAGCCCCGGGAGATTTTACCCCCTTCCTGACCAGGGGGTATTTTGCGATTCGGCACTGCGTGACTTTAATGGAGAATTGCGCGGTCGTGCGACGCTGTACCTAAACGAATTTGACGTCCTTTTTTTCCCACAAACAGAGCTTTCTTTTGGTGGTATTTGATCACCTGTGCGGTTTTTTGATCATGCGCTATAAACAAAAAAAGAGCGTCAATTTTGCAAAAATAGCAATATTTTTCACATTTTTTTATATGAGATTCCCAAAAAAAAATGTAAAAATCAAAATTTTTTAACATTATCGGCCAATTTGTTTTATGCTACATATGTTTGGTAAAAAAAATCGCAAAAAGCGTATTTTGATTGGTTTGCGCAAAAGCTATCGCGTTTACTAACAAAGGGAAAGATTTTTGTCATTTTTGTTGTTTTTTTTTTTTTTTTACGCGTAATGGCGGCGATCTGCGTTTTTTTTTGCGGTACTGCGACATTGCGGCGGAAAGATCGGACCCTTAACTGACATTTTTGGGGTTACCAGTGACATTACTGCAGTAATCAGTGCTGTACATATGCACTGTTACTGCAAAATGACACTGGTACTGAAGGGGTTAACTTTATTTGAGAGGGAGGGGCTGTGTGTGTCCCTAGGGGCGTGATTCTAACTGTGATTGGCTGTGGCAGGGGCTGTAGGAACAATGATCAACGGTCGTACATAGTAGAACCGTATGATCACTGTTCCTACACAGGGGAGAATGACAGGCGGCTTGTTTACACTAGCCGCCTGACTTTCTCCCTCTGCAGTGGCGATCGCAGAGTGACGGGAGGACATCGGGTCCGCCGGTCACACGTGCGGGGGGGTCCATGACCACGCGGGAGCCTCCGGGGGCGCGCGCTCGCTCCCTAGACCCTCACAGGCTAGCGACGTAGATCTATGTCAGTTTGCCTGTGAGGGGCTGACTGCCGACGTAAATCGTCGTTAGGCAGTCGGCAAGTGGTTAAGGAAAATTGGGAAAATTTTATGTGATTTAAATATATTGGTTGATGAAAACTTGGAACCTAATCTGCCCAACGTCATATAAAAACAAAAGTGATAAAAGATGCCAAAACACCCAAGGATGTGTTTATTAAAAAAAACAAAAAAAAACAAAATGCCTAGCAATTTGCCCAGTGAAAGTGCATGTATATTCCTTCTGTGTGAATGGGGCAAAAACATAATGTTTTTAGGCTATTTCAAATGTTTGGCATTGACTTAAAGCAACAGTAAACTCTCCATTATAACTTTTCCCATTTAAAGCATTAATAAAAATAGGCATATACTGTAGGTGTCTTTCCAATTAACCACTTGCTGACCAGCCACCGCAGATATACGGTGGCAGGTCGGCAGGTTCCTGCAAATCACCATACCTGTATGCCGGAGCAATCCTGGGGCGCGCGCGCGCCCATTTGCTAGCGGGGAAGCTGATCCGCAGGGGCCGGCGACTGCGATTGCCGCCAGGCACCCGCGATCGCTCCCCCTGGAGAGAGAATGGCGGTCTGCTGTTGTAAACACAGCAGACCGTTGCTCTCTCAGCAATCAACACAGAGCTCCTGTGTTCCTCCTATTTAGGATCACAGGTCCCTGTGTTGATCCCATAAACCCATCCCCCACACAGTTAGAAACATAGAAACATAGAATGTGTCGGCAGATAAGAACCATTTGGCCCATCTAGTCTGCCCAATATATCTGAATCCTATGAATAGTCCCTGGCCCTATCTTGTATGAAGGATAGCCTTATGCCTATCCCATGCATGCTTAAACTCCTTCACTGTATTTGCAGCTACCACTTCTGCAGGAAGGTTATTCCATGCATCCACTACTCTCTCAGTAAAGTAATACTTCCTCATATTACTTTTAAACCTTAAAACACCCCCTAGGCTCACATTTAAACCCTGAGCACCCCTGGGTTAACCCCTTCCCTGCCAGTGTCAATAGTACAGTAACAGTGTATATTTTTAGCACTGATTACTCTAGTAATGTCACTGGTCCCCCCAACAGTGTCAAAAATGTCAGTTAGGTGTCCAATCTGTCTGCTGCAATGTCGCTGTCCCGCTAAAAATCGCTGATCACCGCTATTACTAGTAAAAAAAAATAATTAAATAAATAAAAATGACAAATCTTTCTCCTAGTTTGTAGACGCGATAACTTTAGCGCAAACCAATCAAAATACGTTTATTGTGATTTTTTTTTTTACCAAAAATATGTAGCAGAATACAAATTGGCCTAAAATGATGAAAAATGAGATTTTAATTTTTTTTTTAGTTGGGAATGTTATATAGCAGAAAGTGAAAAATATATATATTTTTTTTTTCAGAATTGTCGCACTTTTTTTGTTTATAGCGCAAAAATAAAAATCGCAGAGGTGATCAAATACCACCAAAAGAAAGCTTTATTTGTGGGAAAAAAAGGACATTAATTTTATTTCGGTACAGTGTGGCATGACTGTGTAATTGTCAGTAAAAGTAACGCAGTGCCGAATCGCAAAAAATGGCCCGGGTCATTAAGGGGGGAAATCTTCTGGTCCAGAAGTGGTTAAGGTAATCTTCGCTGTTTTGGAGAAATCGCCCGATGTTCCCTTTAATGACGTCAGTATTGCATGCACATTTTTGCCCCAATTTGTGGCATTCCAAGTGTGTCTGTATTCCAATAAGGATGTGGGTGATGGTGTTTGGTATTCCAATAAGGAAGATGCCATGCCTCCATCATCACTGCTCTGTGGCATTGCATTCCCTCAGGAGAACATGCCTATTCACAATTTCAAATAGGACGAGATTACGGATATGACTGAATGAAAGGGCGGAAGCACTTTGGAGGCAGAAGATAACAGCTAATATGGCTCCGGCTTCAGCAGGGACACATGAAAAAGAAAAAAAATCCACAAAACAAGTAAGAAACACCAGAGGGAGATCATTATTAACGCAGAATGTTGTAATAAACTTTGGCATACTGGCTTTATTGCTTTTCATGATTCGGGTGGCTGAGTTTACGGCCACTTTAAAGTGGCAGTAAAGACAGGACATTATTTACCTTCATGCATGATCTACATTAAATTTAAAAAATGATCCTAGCAGTTGTACTGTTTCCTCAACCCCCCTTATACTTACCAGAGTCCTATTTTGGTCCAGCGGTGTGCCTGTCTGCAGCAGCACTCTCCTCCCTCTCTCTTCCTAGGACACAGGAGCAGCAGCGGGAGCCATTGGTTTCTGCTGCTTTCATTTAAATCCTGCGAGGAGGGAGCTGGGGGGCCAATATGCACTGTATGTGTCTATGGATGTATAGATGCACACAAGCTGGATAAAGAGCAAGCCTGCAGGTGCAACACCATAGGAAATGACTTCCAATGAGGGTGCACAGAAAATAGGAGGAGCTGAGTGTGCTGGTGGGGGACCCCAGAAGAGGAGGTGCAATACCAGTAGGGAGGCATAAAGTTTATTATTAAAAAAAAAAAGAAAATGGCTTACAACCAGTTTAACCAATTGACGACTGCCTGCTGCAGATTTACTGCGGCAGGCAGGCGCTCCTGGGCAAACCGACATAGCTCTACATCACTCGCTCTCAGGACGCTAGGGTGCGAGCGCGCTCCCGCCCCGCTCGTTAGCAGGGAAGCCTGTGCGTGTGTCAGGCGGCTCTGATTGCCACCTGACACCAGCGATCTCTCCCTGCTGACAGAGAAGGACGGTCAGCTGATGTAAACACAGCCAACCGTCCTTCTCCCTGAAGTGATCACAGAGCTCATGTGATCCTGCTATGTAGGATCACATGTCTCTATAGTCACTTCACAAGTCCTTCTCCCCCACATTTAGAATCACTCCCCTAGGCTTACATTTAACCTCTTGATCGCCTATACTGGTAACCCCTTCCATGCCAGTGTCATTATTACAGTAACAGTGCATATTTTTAGCACTGATTACTGTAGTAATGTCACTGGTACCCCCAAAAGTGTCAAAAATGTCAGTTAGGGGTCCGATCTGTCTGCCGCAATGTCGCAGTCCCGCAAAAAATCGCAGATCGCCGCCATTACTAGTAAAAAAAAACAATAAAAATGACATAAATCTTTCCCGTAGTTAGTAGACGCAATAACTTTTGCGCAAACCAAACAAAATACGCTTATTGCGATTTTTTTTACCAAAAATATGAGGCAGAAAAAAATTGGCCTGAAAATATTAAAACATTTCGATTTTTTAATTTTTTTTTTTTTTGGGATTGTCATATAGCAGAATGTAAAAAATATTGTTTTATTTTCAAAATTGTCGCTCTTTTTTTGTTTATAGCGCAAAAAATAAAAATCACACAGGTGATCAAATACCACCAACATATAGCTCTATTTGTGGGAAAAAAAGGGCGTCAATTTTATTTGGGTACAGCGTCGCACAACCGCGCAATTGTCCGTTTAAATCTCACAGTGTTGAATCGCAAAATAGGGCCTGGTTTTTAAGCAGGAACATCTTCCGGTCCAGAAGTGGATAAAAAGGAAAATACATCCCTTGGCCAATAGATGGCCTTAAGTATCATAGACAATTCTACATAAGTGCCCCACACAACCACAGAGCCACACATTCGGATCCTCCAGTGCTCTTGTTTATAAACATATTTATTAGGCTCTTTTCTTGCCAAAGAGAGATAAAGTCTGTGATGGAATACAAATGCTCATTACACTTTTGCCCATGGATTGCTGAGGTCATAGATCATATAAGGCTTTGGGGCTTTAGGGTTCTTGTGAACGGGCATAATTGTGTGGTTGCAACAGTCACACCCATATTTTCCCATTTTTATTACAGTGTATATAAAAGTTTTTTTTTTTTCTACTTTTGGATAGAGCGGGGAAGGGCTAGAACCTCTGTCTTTTTGCTGTCTGTATTCCCTCTAGACAGATTTAACCTCTATATTGGCCCTGGTGATCACTACATTACGGAAAGTAAAAATAGGAAATCAAAAATGTTGGCACAGGAAGAGAGGGGAGGAAAATCTTCCAGTGGGTAAACCTGTTCTGGTTACAACTAAGAGAAGAGTTCTTGTCACGTTGAAGAGATCTACTTTTGCTTCCTGTAGGGTCTTCTGTTACAAGAAGTGAAGGTAAATCTCCCTTATGGGACACAGACAAAGAAACGGACAGGGATCTTAACCATCCCCAATATATCCAAAGTTAAAAAACAATGAGTTTTGGCTTTACATACTCTTTAAGGCAGCCATCTTCAATCAGGGTTCCATTCAAACCCCAGGGTTCCCTTA
Source organism: Pelophylax lessonae (assembly GCF_965119305.1). Taxonomy (NCBI): domain Eukaryota; kingdom Metazoa; phylum Chordata; class Amphibia; order Anura; family Ranidae; genus Pelophylax; species Pelophylax lessonae. The sequence goes on from NC_138769.1 coordinate 487,013,079, forward strand.
CACCTTAGTTGGTAGAGGTTTTTTTAACTGTGGCTCACTGGCCTATTTTTAATAGTGCCTGCATAGTGCCAGGGCCAACACCACTTGGCATCAGCATGACACCATAGGTCTTATGTGTCTGTAAGGGAGGTATTCTGACCTCCCACTGACCCCTCGATGAATTGTATTAACCACGACTATTTACGGCGGCAGTCAGCCCCTCACAGGCAAAGCGACGTAGCCCTACTGTGAGGCTCTAGGGAGCGAGCGCGCGCCGCCGGAGGCACACTCCCTCTCCCGCGCGTGTGCCCGGCGGATCCGATGTCCGCCGGAAACTCGCGATCGTCTGTTACACCGGGAGAAAGGCAGGCGGCTAATGTAAACAAAGCCGCCTGTCATTCTTCCCTGTGTAAGAATGGAGATCAGACAGTTCTGCTATGTAGGATCGTTGATCTCTGTTCTTACACAAGTAGCCACAGCCAATCACAGTAAGAAACACGCCCCTAGGGACACACATAACCCCTCCCTCTCAAAAAAAAGTTAACCCCTTCACTGCCAGTGTCATTTTTACACTAACAGTGCATATGTATAGCACTGATCACTGTAGTAATGTCACTGGTAACCCCAAAAGTGTCAAAAATGTCAGTCAAGGGTCTGATCTGTCCGTCGTAATGTCGCGGCCCTGCAAAAAAAATCGTAGATCGCTGCCATTACTCGTTAAAAAAAAAAAAAACAACAAAAATGACAAAAATCTTTGTCAAAAAAGTTTTGCGCAAACCAATCAAAATACGCTTTTTGCGATTTTTTTTACCAATCATATGTAGCATAAAACAAATTGGCCTAAAATGTTAAAACATTTTGATTTTTACATTTTTTGGGGGGGAATTTCATATAAAAAATGTGAAAAATATTGTTATTTTTGCAAAATTGACGCTCTTTTTTTGTTTATAGCGCATGATCAAAAAATCGCACAGGTGATCAAATACCACCAAAAGAAAGCTCTGTTTGTGGGAAAAAAAGGACGTCAAATTTGTTTAGGTACAGCGTCGCACGACCACGCAATTGTCCGTTAAAGTCACGGAGTGCCGAATCGCAAAATAGGCCCTGGTCAGGAAGGGGGTAAAATCTTCTGGGGCTTAAGTGGTAAAGCAAAGGTTACCCAGAACCTGAAATTTATTTCAAGTGTTACCCTGGGGAGAAAAGTTTGAGAAAGGTTTATTAAAAAAGGTGTATTGAGGAGTATTTTTTTTTCAATCTTGCTATCAAAATAAAAAATATAGATATAAAAAAGTTTGAAAATCAAGGTACTATACATGTCACATACACACATTTGTTAGTGTACATTTACTATGGTTGTTAAATTCGACTGTATCTCATCAGCCTATACACTTTCCTGGAGGTCCTGCAGTAATTGTATCTTTATTTCGCTCTCGCTCTCTCTTTCTCACTTTTCAGCTTATGTAATGCTTTTATGAACGTATTGATTTCCGTTACATGTTTAGATGAAATTGAGTTTATTTTGTGCAGCGCTTGACTTTAGGGAACAGGACTGAGACAAAATCTAATTTTATTTTAATTGATTGGTCCCCAATTTCAATACCCTAATGTCAGCACTGATACATTTTCCACACTCCCTTTAATGCGGTACAGCCTTTTCTGTGTCTCATAGACCAAAAGGTAGTATGTCAGGAAACCAAACTCTGAGACTATAGGCTGTAAGCTTTAGCTGGGGAACCATTAGCAGCGTTTCTTACGTTGTTTGAACTAATGAGGTCTAAAATGTTTAAAAAAAGCTGGTATCCAGTCTCTTTACCATCATGGGAGTCATAAAGAAAAGTACAACACTGATATTAAGTAGTTAAACATAGGATGCATATTTGGAAAAAAGTGATAGCATTAATAAAAACATAAATTCCCACTTACACAAAGATATTTGCATGGTATGCACACTTCAATGGTTTCTGTTATTAACCATTTGAGCGTAATAAAGATTTTTAGATGCTCAGTCCAAGTGACTATACAGGGCATCTGCCAAAACAAAGGGAATACCAGGGGGGTCATGCATAAAAACAGAGGAGAAAAACATTTGGAAGCCAATAGACCCCTTGCTTTAAATGTAGGGATTGTTTTTGTTTTTAGGATGAATATTTTCTAAAAATTAATCTCCATCCATTTTTATTTATTTTTTTTCGTTTACACAGATTCATCTATTGCCACATATGTCTCTTTGTATGTATTTTAATGTATTCACTAGAGAACCAGCAACACTTTCATGTGTGCCTAGTTAGAAATATAAATATATGAATGATGTACTTTAGAGAGTGACCCTCTGGAGCTGCAAACAGTGTGGAGCAAATTGTCCTCAAAGTTTGATAAAAGGTTATTGGGTTATGGCACTGCTATAAAAACTGATAGTTTATATCCCCCCTTCTGTGGTCCAGTTTATATGCTTATTTACTGAAAGGTGTATGTCTATGGCAAGTATGCTACAATAGACTATTCATTATATGCATAAACATATATATATAGTGCTAAAGCACTTAGTGTGTTAAACCAAAAATTCCTGGTGCATAAATAAATTTACAGCTTACACAGCTAAGCAGATAGGTACTCGGGTACTCTGATGTGATACATAGAGGTACGTGGGTACTATGATGGGCTGCAGAGAGGTATTCGGATACTCTGATGGGCTGGAGGCAGGTCCTCAGGTTCTCTATTGGGCTGCGGAGAGGTACTTGGGTACCCTGATGGGCTGGAAACAGGTACTCAGGTACTCTGATGGGCTGCAGATAGGTACTCAGGTACTCTGATGACATGTACTCGGGTACTCTGATGGGCTGGTGACAGGTACTCGGGTACTCTGAAGGGCTGGAGACATGTACTCAGGTACTCTGATGACATGTACTCGGGTACTCTGATGGGCTGGTGACAGGTACTCGGGTACTCTGATGACATGTAATCGGGTACTATTATGTGTTATGGGCTGGGGACAGGTACTCAGGTACTCCGATGACAGGTATTCGGGTACTCTGATGACAGGGACTTGGGTACTCTGGTGACAGGTATTCGGGTACTCTGATGGGCTGGTGACAGGTACTCGGGTACCCTGATAGTCTGAAGACAGGTACTCAGGTACTCTGAGGGGTTGTGACAGGTACTCAGGTACTCTGATGGGCTGGTGACAGGTACTTTGATGGGCTGGTGACAGGTCCTCTTTATTGGTGGGCAATCAGTGTGTTTTAGTGTGCACTGCAAAATGTAACTAGCTGTTACCGCAATCCCTGAGGAGAGCTCGGTAACAGCTAGTTACCACAGCTTGCTTACATTCTGTGACTGGCTGTGAATGGACACAGCCGGCCACGTGGTAAAGAGCCAATTTCATTGGCTCTTTACCCTGATCGGGGATGGGCTGAACACGCCTCATTCCAGATCGCTGCGCTGCACGTCCCCCAGGGGCGCGGGAGAGCGTAGAGAATGGGCAGATGTCATATGACACACTCCATCCCTGATCCCCACTCTGCGTGCCCCTGGGGGTGCACAAGGACAGTGCATGTGGCCGGCTGTGATTGGACACAGCTGGTCACATGGTAAAGAGCAATTTTTATTGGCTTTTTTCACTGATTGGGGATGGACTGTGTGCCAAGGAACACGCCTCATTCCAAATTGCCATGCTGCGCGTCCCCCAGGGGTACGGGAAAGCGTCGAGAACGAGCGGACGCAGTATGACTTCCCCCTGAGGGACAAAACATTCCTGCTGCCATCATTTTACAATGCACCGGTAGGGAAGTGCTTAATGAAGAAATTTTATTTTTTACAATTTTTTATTGAGTGTGTTTTATAGCAGTAAGTAAGAAATACTGTTTTTTTTTTTCAAAATCTTTTTTTTTATAGTGCAAAAAATAAAAACCGCAGAGGTGATCAAATACCACCAAAAGAAAGCTCTTTTTGCAGGAAAAAAAGGATACATATTTTATTTGCGTACTGCATCGCACGACCGCGCAATTGTCAGTTGAAATAGCGAGGTGTCGTATCGCAAAAAATGGCCTGGTCATGAAGGGGGGTAAAACCTTCCATAGCTGAAGTGGTTAAATAATATTTCTCTTACAGTACTTTCATCACATTGGTTTTATTTTTACTTATTTTATTATATCTTCTGTATGCATGTTTTTGCTATGAAATGTATTATTATGATGGTAACCAAGAAACAGCACGGGCAGATCAAGTCTATACTTTTCTTATTCCTACAATATTGCTGTAAACAAAATGTTTATTGGAAAAATTGTCATAGACAAAAGTCGTATTTCATATAAAGAGTAAGAGATCTGAAGTTAAAATAAATGACACTTTTGGTCTTAGGTATGTGTGTGCATTTTATGCAGCATTTGTCTTCCCCCCATGGCACTCCTGACATTTCTTTGTATGAGTTGTGTAATAGGAATTTATCACATTACATCATACTCTGGCGCCTAGAACCAAAATAATGTGCACACACGTCAAGACCTTCCAGATGATTAGCTGCGATTCATGGGGACCAAATGTCTGGCCTAATAACATTCACTAGATTCGAGCAACAGTCATTTGCAAAGAGTTCACAGAGTACACAGATGAAAAACATGGGGGCTGTTTTACCAGCCAAAGAATTTGTATTTCTGAATTTTTATACAGCCCTGCCAGACAACACAGCCAGAAGGAGGACACCAATTGCCCTGTTACGATTAGGGAGTACAATGGTGCCATCTCCACTCTCCCAGCTTATAAGTGGACAGTGAAGGAGCTGGAGTAGAATGATGAGGTCATCTCTCTACCTCCTATCAGATGATGAGCACATTTGCATGCAGCAATCCTGATTGCCTTCTAATGCCGCCCCTCCCTCTCTCTGTCTGTGTGCTTTAGTACATGGGAATAAAAGGAGGCAGATACCAAGTTACATTCAATTCCTGTTGAGGAATGCCAATTGTCACATGCGACATCTTACTTAGGCACACTGCATATCAAATGGTCTATTATGTTGCAGCATATGAAGTTTATTTGTTGCCTAGCAGAGTGTATATATGTTTTGCACCATCAGCCTATTGGTGCACTACTGTAAATATCCGTTGTGCCAGGTATTGACAAATTAATTTTCTTTGCCATTTTTTTTTTTTGCACAAATTGTGAGTCCTTTTGTGCAAAAAGTTGCACTTGGGATTTATATTTACAATTGCCCTAGGCCAGTGATGGCGAACCTTGGCACCCCAGATGTTTTGAAACTACATTTCCCATGAGGCTCAGGCACTCTGCAGTGTAGTTGAGCATCATGGAAAATGTAGTTCCAAAACATCTGGGGTGCCAAGATTCGCCATCGCTGCCCTAGGCAGTTCATCTGTCTAGCTGAACGTGGGGGGAATTCAGTTCCTTCACCTCCGACACTGAATGCATGTAATGGCAAGGGGTGCTGGGGTGTGCTGCAGGGTCTATTGATGCTGGCTGCTGGAGGATCTATTGTCACCGAAGGGGAACTTGTGTTGTGGGAGGGGGGATTCTATTGTTGCTGGGGAGGTCTATTGTCAATGGTTGCTGGGGGTGGGTCTTATTTTGTTAAGGGGGGCAGCTGTTGCTGGGAGGGATCTACTGTTGAGGGAGGGGTCTATTGTTGCTGGCTGCTGGAAGGTCTAATGATACTTGCTGCAGGGAGATCTAAAGTTGCTGTCAGGGGTCTATTGTAGCTTTGTGGGTGGTCCATTGTTGTTGGGGGGAATCTATTGTTGCTGGCTGCAGGGGATCTATTTTACTGCTTTTCTTGTCATCATTAACAAATTCCACACAAATTACTTAGTGCCACAATGTTACTTGGTTGTGTAGTCTCTAAAAGGAGCAGTACTAGGAGATGGGAATGGGGTGGAACAAAGGAATGGTGCTCGGTGGTGGGCAGGGACAGAGACAAGATTGACTCGGAAAGAGGAAGTTCCTGCGCCTATTGCTAAAAAAAAAATAAAAAATCCCTGAAAAAATATTTCTACTTGTGTGCACAGTTAGAAATACACAGTTCAGTTTATTCTACTTCTTTCAAACAATTTGAATGCAGTGTTACGTATATGTTCTTAAAGAAAACCTGTACTAAGGAATTATGTAGGCTTCCAATGCTGACCTCCCCTTCTAAAAACTCTAGATCTCCATTTGTCATGCTGGTACTCCTAAGCCACCCATACAAGGATTAAAATGTGGCCACTTCAGCAGGTACCGTTCTAATATTGATCCATGAATGGGGAGGCTGTGTCTACAGGGGTCGATCTACCAATTGATTTGTGTGCAACCATAGTTATAGGCTGCAGCACTGAACAGTGGTTTCTTCCTGCTGTCAGAATACAATAGCTCAACGGGGAGGATTCCCCTAGTTGGTTGAACAAAAAAAATGACTCATCTATGGGCTTCTTTAGAGTCACCGACCTGGAACTTTATTTGCCTTCATGACTCAAAATATTAAGCCATAGGCAACAAGACAAATGGTATTTCATTTCATGGGTTTGCACAGCAAAGCTCAAACATGCAAGCTTGCAAAAATTCAAGCTCACCCATGCATGTGTATATGTATATATATATATATATATATATATATATATATATATATATATATACAGGCAGTCTTCTTCCTTGCGGCACTCTGCCCCATTGGCAGATGATTTCCCTGCCTTCAGATTCAGAGTGAGAGAGAAATGATTCCACACTTGCTTAGCTGCTCATTAGGAGAGCTTTCCCATCTCCCCACCAGCACACAGAGCAATAATGCTAATGTGGATGGGGTGAGTAGGGTGTACCCAGGCTCGTCTATGTGGTATTCTCAGAAGAAGGTCAGCAATGGATGCCTCCATATCCCACAAAGTAGAGGTTCCCTACAATCAAAACTGCAAGATACAAGCAAATAATGCTGAAGTAGGATTCCATCTATCCATTTATTTCCTTGAGGCAGGGTTCACACGGCTGTGCAGAGCGACTCACAGCAGGGGTCCAGGGTGTCCCTGCTCTCCGTTTTAGGGACAAATCAGGCCCAAATTTGTGGCTGGATATGGACTTGAAATAGACTAGAAGAGGCACAGGACTCTTCTGCAAGCCGCTCCACAGCCGTCCCGGAGCTGTGTGATTCAGTTCCATTGGCAGAGGTCTCCTGACATGCAAATTGGATGCGGGGAAACCCACATCCAATTCGCATATGTGTGAACCCAACCTAAAAGACAGCTTGTTCTACATACTCACTCAGACCTGCAATGTGAGTTCTGCATTATTTGTAACCTTTAATTATCAAGGTTTGAGACAGGTTGGATAACACACCCAACACTAAAGTGAGACTGCACAAAGAATGCAGATAACTTACAAATGTGCCTGAATGTTTCTATAGTAACTACCTGATGTGTGCACACCATGCAATCCTAAAAATGAGTTTAGACGTGTCGGTGTTTGGTTTAGATTTTAGAACACATGAAAGAATCAGGACTTCAAAAGCAATTACTGGAGGTCTAGGAGCAGTTCTGTGCAGCAAACAGAGTGACCGAACTAGAGCATAATAGTGCACATACCCCAAGCATAGAGTGACCGAACTAGAGCATAATAGTGCACATACCCCAAACATAGAATGACCGAACTAGAGCATAATAGTGCACATACCCCAAACATAGAGTGACCGAACTAGATCATAATAGTGCGCATACCCCAAACATAGAGTGACCGAACTAGAGCATAATAGTGCACATACCCCAAGCATAGAGTGACCGAACTAGAGCATAATAGTGCACATACCCCAAACATAGAATGACCGAACTAGAGCATAATAGTGCACATACCCCAAACATAGAGTGACCGAACTAGATCATAATAGTGCACATACCCCAAGCATAGAGTGACCGAACTAGAGCATAATAGTGCACATACCCCAAACATAGAGTGACCGAACTAGAGCATAATAGTGCACATACCCCAAACATAGAGTGACCGAACTAGATCATAATAGTGCGCATACCCCAAACATAGAGTGACCGAACTAGATCATAATAGTGCGCATACCCCAAACATAGAGTGACCGAACTAGAGCATAATAGTGCGCATACCCCAAACATAGAGTGACCGAACTAGAGCATAATAGTGCGCATACCCCAAACCTAGAGTGACCGAACTAGAGCATAATAGTGCACATACCCCAAACATAGAGTGACCTAACTAGATCATAATAGTGCGCATACCCCAAACATAGAGTGACCGAACTAGAGCATAATAGTGCACATACCCCAAACATAGAGTGACCGAACTAGAGCATAATAGTGCGCATACCCCAAACATAGAGTGACCGAACTAGAGCATAATAGTGCACATACCCCAAACATAGAGTGACCGAACTACAGCATAATAGTGCACATACCCTAAAGGAAGAGAGGTGAGATAATAATACCGTATGGAGATAAGAGTGAAGGAAACACAAAAGAACAAAGGAGTGGAGAAAGACACAGTAGAGAAAATAATTATACTTTATCTTGAAATATCTGCTACAGTCTAAGGATCTTTGTTGGCAGGCTTTTTGTTGCATCAGAACCAACTTTCTTCCCTTTCAAAAAAATGGGAATGCTTAAAGTAGATTGATGCAGCTTAGAAGGAGGCCCTGTGGACTAACTGGTGAACTCTCAATTATTTCATAAACATCTAAAGCCAATCTTAAATGCAGAGTAAACGTTCCTGGAAGCAATTTTCCTTTGCTAATCGGCACAGGTCCAATGTCCATCAACAAAGGCTCTATATCTATCCAATTTGAACTAACAAAACAAACAGTAGATGGAATCTGTGCTGCACAGGATAATTAGGGTCTGACTGGGCACACCCTGTGTGCATGCCTATGATTTCTTCATAGAAAATTAGAAATATCATGTAATTCCTGTGCGCACACCAAGCCATGTTGACTTGGCTTAGTGTGTATTCAGAAGAAACATTGCAGGCAAACAGAAAAGGAGCTTTTACTGTAGAGGAGACATACACAGCCCATCTGCTCCCATTATTATCTAAAATAGCACACTTTTACCTGTATTCTCAAAAAATCCATGGTTTACATGAATGGTAAACTATGTAAAACAGGCCATACATGTGTTTTCTGTGTATTCTAATGTACAGAGCTGCACAAGAAGTTCCCATACTGGTGTATCCTAGATGTAGCACCCTCACAGGTAGGTGCTAGGCAAACTATAGAGGGGGGCCTTGTCTGCTTATCAGATGGGCTTTGATTGTTCAGCTAGGCTGTCATGTGTTCCCAGGTGTGCCTGTTGAGCTTGGGGAGTCTCCCTACTGTGTCCAAAATGGGGGCTCTCATTGGACAGTGGAGAAAACCTGACCAATAACACACCAGGGCTTGCATCTATCCCAGAGGGCAGAATATGCCGCAAGGCATCCTGGGAGGGGATATAAGTCTGAGGGGAGCACATGACAGAGCTTCTTTGGCGGGAAGCAGAGTCCCAGGAGGAGGGTGACGGATGTCTCTCCTTCTGTCAGCGTGAGGAAGGTGTCCTGGGCGGTCGGCCTAGAGGACAACAGGTTGAGCTGGGCTACAGAAAGGGATCCAGTGTGCTGAGGACCAAATGGAGTTGTTGGGGAGGACGTTTCCAGGAAAGCAGTGTCGTGAGTACTGTAAACTGCCCCGGGGTCTGCCTAGGACAGGGGACCACTCCGGAAGGTCAGAGGGATCCAGGAGCCAGCTAACCAGTAGAGGGGGCTTAAAAAGGGGGTGCCAGAGTCTAAGCCCTGAAGAGAAGTCTGTAAAGAGGGTGCCAGTGTGCGCCCTGAAGAGTTAAGAGTTGCAGCAGTGTTTACATGTAGCTACCTCAGCCAGTAGGGCTAAAGGGAGCAGTACAAAGGACTTTGTGTCACCGGGGAGTGTCAAAGTCAGTTAAGTGTTAACAGACAGCAAGTCAGCGTTAACAAGCGCCAACCAGCATTGACCGGCATTCAGCCGGCATCAAGTCAGCGTCAAGAGACATTTTTCTCAGTTATCCCATTACTTTGTGAAGAGTTGAGCCAGAGGAGTATCCCACTCATTCCATTCTCCCATCCAAGTTCCTAAATAAATACAAAACCCAAAGATACTGGACTGTTTGCTGTCTCAGTGCTCACACTTGGAGAACATGCTTAAATGTGCGATTGTTGTTAGCGGTAACCCTGGCAAACCCACATCCAGCAAAATGGCTGGGAATTCTGCTACATATACTTATTGTAAAATAAGAATAAAGGAGGTAAAATTGTGTTTTGGTTTCCCCCTTAGCTCCAGCTTAATACTGCATGCTCAAAATAATAATATATAGGGTTTAGTCACATATACAGGGGTTAAAAATGTAGGAGGTAGAAGTGATAAATTGTGGTGTTGAATTTTAGATAAAACCACTACCTGGGAAATAAAACAAATAAAAAATACACTTGGATGTTTGACTTCTTAAAAATGGCAGCAGCACTGGAAGGGTTTCAAAGTAAAGCCCCGTACACACGTACCGATTGTCGGCCGTAAATATTCAGCCGCCGGACGATCGGCCGATTGTAGGCTTGTTAGTATGATGCTTCCGACAGCCGAATTTTCGGCCGAACAGAATCTGTTGTGCAGACTTTAAAATATTTGTTGGCCGTCACCAGAACGGCCGATTGTTCGCCAGTCAGTACAGATTTCGGCCGACAGACAGCAGATGTGCAAGACTGAGCATGCTCAGAAAAGAGGAAAGACAAGGAAAGTTATCCATCACATGACATCACTTCTGCAGTCGGCTGTTGTTGGCCGACAAAATTCATGTGCAGTCTTTTGCAGTTTTCAACAGACACGACAGCCCTGGACAAAAGACGGCCGATCGTTCGGCCGACGATCAGTACGTGTGTACGGGGCTATATGGAGGAAGAGCATTTAGTTTTCAATAATATCACAGAATTTGGCTATCGTGCATGCATGGTAGCATCCGTATTCAGATGTAGATCAACCCTATCCACAACAGCCATTCCGAGGGAAAAGTACATCCAGAGCAGTCTCTGCAGCAGGTGGGTTTGTGTAGCGTTAGTAGGTGACCTTCCAATTTCAGGCTCAATCAGCTCACAACTACCTCTCTATCCCCTGACTTCTGTTGTAGCCTGCACAGGCACTGGTAATCGAAGACCTGGCAGCGCACACACTTGACGGAAATCGGACAAAATATCCTCCGATTTCTCTCTCTCTTGCTCAGCGTTCATAACCGTTTTTAGTTGACAGTGCATAAATGTTCACAAAATTTCTCGTCCGATTTTTTTTTGGGGAAATTTGTTCCTAGACTTCCGGGTCGTCAGCAACTTCAGATCATGCGCTGTCTTTTGTATCCGATTTTTCACGGACGTACTGCATACACATTAAACCAAAATTGGTCGTCTGGGGACAGACGTTAAAAATTTTGGTGTTTGTCCCTGCGTTTTTTTTCGTTGAAAATGTCGGCATCGGCTGCTGAAAGTTGTGTACACACTAGCCAAAAATCATACAATTTTACCTCGGACAGGGGAATTTTCAGCAGATTTTTTACTAGTGTGTACCCCACTTAAGGTCTGGTTCACACCTATGAGTTTTTGTTTAGTGCTTTTTGCAGAACTCACTACAGTCCATTTAACATGGTTTCCTATAGGGCACGTTCGTATCTATGCTTTTTTCAGCTGCTGCATTTTTTTGAAAGGGTCAGGGACTTTTGGTTCAATTGACTTCATAAGAGAAGCCGCAGAAAAGCATTTAGCGTGTTCTTTCCTCAATTTTACATAGATTTTGCCACAATTTTGCAATGATTTATTTTTTTTTTAATCCGCCAAACAACAAATTGGCCTAAAAACAAACAAGAGCAAAAAGAATGCAAGACACATTAAAAAAAAAAAAAAAAATCGGGGGAAAAAAGCATGTGCGAAAATGCAAAACGCACCGCAAAAAGAACTGCCAAAACAGATCAAAAGCAAACTGCATAGGTGTAAGAAGCATCTCAAACTGCTGCCATTAACACAAGCCCAAAGCGGTTTGTGACATGAGGACTGATTATACTGTATAGGTCTACATCAAATATCTTTGCCATGAGAAATCAGATTTTTCTGTATTAGTCTGCATCAGGTATTTTGACAAGAGAGGGCTAGTAGTTTCATTGTATATGTCCACATCTGATGTCTGTGCAACAAAAGAGCGGATGAATTTTTGATTATTCACATCCATTTTTTAAATTAATTTTGTATCGATCATTTATCCATCAATTTACACACTTAATGAATGTTCATGTTTTTTACTTATCACATGGTCTTTACTTCAATTAACTCATTAATCATTGTTCATCTATTTATTATCTTCATTTACATATGAATTTTGGATTATTTATTTATTATTAATTTCATTGGTTTCATCCGTCACATTATATCATTAAGACCCATTGTCCTTTGTCATTGAAAATCATTTATCTTACAGTATATATCACCATAGCCACATAGTGCAGCACTTTTTTACACTTCTACCACCAAAAGAAAGCTCTATTTGTGGAAAAAAAAGGACAAACATTTTATTTGGTACAGCGACGCACGACCGTGCAATTGTCAGTTAATGTAACGCAGTGCTGTATCTCAAAAAATGACCTGACCAAATGGCCTTTCACCAAGTGAAACTCTGACAGGATGCAATTAACCAGTAGAGGAGCATTTGAGGATCATATATTAAGGTGACCAGAATTTTTAAATAAAATCCGGGGACATAAGCATAATACACAGAGCGCTGGGTACAGGACTGCATAATACACAGAGCTCTGGGCACAGGACTGCATAATACACAGAGCGCTGGGCACAGGACTACATAATACACAAAGGGCTGGGCACAGGACTACATAATACACAAAGGGCTGGGCACAGGACTGCATAATACACAGAGCTCTGGTCACAGATTTTCTACTAGTGTGTACCTCACTTAAGGCCTGGTTCACACCTATGAGTTTTTATTTAGTGCTTTTTGCAGAACTCACTATAGTCCCTTTAACATGGTTTCCTATAGGGCACGTTCGTATCTATGCTTTTTTCAGCTGCTGCATTTTTTTGAAAGGGTCAGGGACTTTTGGTTCAATTGACTTCATAAGAGAAGCCGCAGAAAAGCATTTAGCGTGCCCTTTCCTCAATTTTACATAGATTTTGCCACAATTTTGCAATGATTTATGTTTTTTTTAATCTGCCAAACAACAAATTGGCCTAAAAACAAACAAGAGCAAAAAGAATGCAAAACACATTTAAAAAAAAAAGCGGGGGGAAAAAAGCATGTGCGAAAATGCAAAACGCACCGCAAAAAGAACTGCCAAAACAGATCAAAAGCAAACTGCATAGGTGTAAGAAGCATCTCAAACTGCTGCCATTAACACAAGCCCAAAGCTGTTTGTGACATGAGGACTGATTATACTGTATAGGTCTACATCAAATATCTTTGCCATGAGTAATCAGATTTTTCTGTATTAGTCTGCATCAGGTATTTGACAAGAGAGGGCTAGTAGTTTCATTGTATATGTCCACATCTGATGTCTGTGCAACAAAAGAGCGGATATGGGAGCTTTTACCTGCGAATGGGAATTATCCATGTAAACTCTCATAGAACCAACATTTAGTTTGGTTTACAGGGTTAGGTGGGTAGAAATATACTGTAGAATGCAGATCACAAACACTTCTTTATCAGAAGGCAATATAACTGCTATATTTGGAACGCTGAGTATTTGATCATCTGCATCATTTGTATGTATAAGTTAAACTGTAAAAACATAATCAACAACAGAAGGGAGACCGTATGTTGCAGAATATTAACATATCTTTTGAAAGGTAAAATCCATGCTCACAAGATGTTCCGTACTGTTTATTTAGACTGGGAACATTTTATATAGTTATTCTATCACATGGGCATTTGTGGGTTCATTTAGTAAAGCGGTGGTGCAAAGAACTAAGGTCAAAGTGCAGTAACCTATAGCAGCCAATCAGAAAGGACATTATTGAATACACACCTGTACTATGGGGCTCTTGTAGGCAGTCATGCTTGACAATCTTAGCCTTTTATTATTATACAGGATTTAAATAGTGCCAACAGCTTGCACAGCACTTTACAATATAAAGGGAGACCATACAATGCAATTCAATACAAGAGGGTTAGGAGGGTTTTGCATTCAAACACAGCTTTATTGAAAACACATGCATTTGAATGCAAAGCTACAGTATGTATATAACCAATGTGAATAATGATTAAACGTGTCACTGTCATTCAGTAAAAATGTTCCTGAACTTACAGTAGTAGATCTTTAAAAAGAAGATGGTTATAGTTATGAAGATAAGGTTGATGATACAGATTTATGGCATTTGTACAGCCCTAAAGAAAAACCTTTTTCTAAAAGTATAACTAAAAGCAAAACTTTTTTCAGTTTCAGATAGACTGGAAAGGATTAGAACCCCTATCAGGTTTTCATTGCTGTCTGAGGCCCCCTTTAGGAGATTCACCATGTCTATTTGTCCTGTTTGCCAATATCACTAAAAGCGAAAATAGGAAAAAAATCAAATTTTGAGTTGTCCCAGAACAGGAATAGAAGGTAAATAATAAAATAGGGACACTAGCTCTGGTGACATAGTTGACAACCAGGGATTTGCTCACGTTGGAGGGATTTCCTCCCATTTCCTGTATTGGCTATTGGATAGGAAGTTAGGGCAAATCTCTCCAATAGGGCAAAGATGGCAAAAAAAAAAAAGAAAAAAAATGGACAGGGTTTTAACTCTCCCATACTCTTTCCTAAAAGAATAATAAAAAAAATAAATTAAACAATGGTTTTGCCTTTAGTTCTGTAGTCAATAATTTTATTGTGTGGATTTCTGGAATCATAAAGTTCCTAGTACATACCATCTGTAAGGCTAAACTAATCTCCAGTGTGTCCTATGACCTCCTTTTGAACCTAAGGTATATACTGTATGCAAATATGGCCTTTCTCTGAATCTGCATTTACTACTTATCACACACACAACACATTGGGGTTGATTCACTAAAACTGGAAAGTGCAAAATCTGGTGCAGCTCTGTATAGAAACCAATCAGCTCCTATGTTTTATTGACAAAGCCTAACTCAACAAGCTGAAGTTAGAAGCTGATTGGCTACCATGCAGAGCTGCCCCTGATTTTGCAGTCTTCCATTTTAATAAATCGACCCCCTTTGCACAATGAAATGCAGGAACCTCTCAATAGGTTGCTGAGGCAGCAGTACTTTAATGTAGAATTTAGGGAGCCTTCATTTAGTGGTAACTTCCAGTAAAATGATTTTGGGAGTCCTAGGCAATCCTGCGATTAAATTAGGTCAAACAAGTATACTGTGAGAGTGGTGAGGTAAGTGGCGCTGCCTGGAGATATTGAGGTGTGATGATGTAATATTAATTAAATTCTTAACATCACAATAATATATAATGCAATCATCAACAGGAACAATCAACAGTATATAAATTATAAATATAAAGTGCAATGAGTGATGTTGATGGTGAATAAATAACACATTCAAGAGATACAAATAAATATAAAGTGCTTGGTGAGCAAAAAGTGACCAAATTGAGTAAACCAAATGACCAAAAGATATCGGTCACTATAAAAATGGACGAAAATTAAGTGAAGTAGATAATCAGGTGGGTGAATAGAGTTGATGAATTGGTAGATAAAGTGACTCCAGTGAAGATTGGATACAATATATCTGTGCGTGATAATAAATAGGTCGGTGTATAAATAAATAAGGGCTTAGGTGATCAGGTGCAAAGTATCCTAAAAAATATGAAATTAATAAATGCATCAATAAAAGTGGAAATTATGACCAAATAAAATGCAAAATATAAATATATAAAATTATTATAAAAAGTGGGCAGAAAAGTCCATAAAGTCCATAAAGTGATTATTATAAGTGAAGTGTCAAGTTGATGGGTGACTCTCGGGGTGATCCAGGTAGTGGGTGCCGGGTGAGGAAACTAGTGCTCCCCTTTCAATATCTCCCACACTCACCAGAAGTCGGCACCCCTGCAGGGGGAACCAGCGTGATGTTAATATGGTATGCCCTCAGCCAGGTATTATCCTGCGTACCGCTCACCACCCTCACATTTTATTGAATATAGATTACTTAGTCTATATTTTTTGAGGTAGGCTGCAGCCAATCAATACCCCCATAAGCGCGGAAATCTCCATCTCATAAACAAGTATACTGGTGACTTAAAGTAACACTAAACGATATCCTTGTTTTTCAAGAATATTCAAAATATATCCACTACCTAAACTATACGTTTACCTTTCATAACATATTACACCCATATTCAGAGTGTAACATGTTACTGTAGCACAGGCCCCCGCACCCCCTGATCCTCCATTATGACAGGGAATGGGCGATCTTCTCTCTCTGCACTCGCGGTTACAATTTTTTAAAAACCGTGGCCATGCAGGGCTCCTCCCACCTGATTACGTTATTCATTTACAGAGTTCTGTGAATGTGAAAACTACAAGTACCAACAGCCTTTTCAGTGGTCAGCTTGTAGCTCTCAATGAACTACCATGGCGCTGTTGAGCGCTCTGTTAGTTCATGGATTCTTCCTGTCAGTGTAAAATGTACAGCCAGAAAGCATACACTGACAATCTGCAGGAGTCCTGCATGGCACCGGTGATCTGCTGATTGCGGGTGTAATGCTTTCCAGGCTTTTAAAACAAAAAATAGTAAATGTTAATTTTTTTACCTGCAAAAAAAAAAAAAAAATTGTGTTTATTTTTTTAAAAGTGAACTTATTCTTTATTGACCCTGTAATCTATTTTTCATTAAAGTGTTTTTCACTGTGGTTTTCTGCCTCCTTGTTACATCCTCTGTGAGCTCCTAAACCACTTTCCCATCCCCGCCCCTACTTCTGTTTGTTTGGAACAAGCGGTGCACATCAGTTGCGATCACGTGCACAACTCCATGTACACTACAAATTCTATAGTCAATAGTCCCTAATCCATCAGATCGCAGCAGCTCCAAAAAAAATAATACATTTTTTTTCTTCATCAGGGTAAGAAGTCATCCCTGAAGAAGTCACGTGCTGTGACGTAACGCGCAGGACACGGAATACCGGAAGGGATATGAGAACAAGCTCGGCGCTCGTGGGTTTATCTCATTTTAAACTCTGGAAAAAGTGAGTACCCTGCCGTTATCCAATAAATACACATTTATACAAATGGGATTATGCTATGGATCTCCAATATCATTTTTTACATATACAACATGGAGAATACTACAATTACAGGACGAGGAACATAGAGTACACACATTATCATAACAGAAGCTGCAGCCCAGGAATTTTATCTCATGCTATGACCTTACAGCAGTAAGGTGAGCGGCTTGAACACAATAAGGGTGTCACCCACACTGAAGATTTTCACTCACCTGCATTGTTGTCAATGGACAGAGTACTTTGTACTTTTTTATTCAGTCACTGCCTTTTGTATCACATGTATTCATGTTGTTTGTTGATAATCACAAGGTGAAGGAATTTTAATATAATATACTTTTTAATCATCTATTTATTTCATTGTTATATTCATTTGTGTATGAATTTTTGATTATTCACCTCCATTTTTTAAATTAATTTTGTATCGATCATTTATCCATCAATTTACACACTTAATGAATGTTCATGTTTTTTACTTATCACATGGTCTTTACTTCAATTAACTCATTAATCATTGTTCATCTATTTATTATCTTCATTTACATATGAATTTTGGATTATTTATTTATTATTAATTTCATTGGTTTCATCCGTCACATTATATCATTAAGACCCATTGTCCTTTGTCATTGAAAATCATTTATCTTACAGTATATATCACCATAGCCACATAGTGCAGCACTTTTTTACACTTCTACCACCAAAAGAAAGCTCTATTTGTGGAAAAAAAAGGACAAACATTTTATTTGGTACAGCGACGCACGACCGTGCAATTGTCAGTTAATGTAACGCAGTGCTGTATCTCAAAAAATTACCTGACCAAATGGCCTTTCACCAAGTGAAACTCTGACAGGATGCAATTAACCAGTAGAGGAGCATTTGAGGATCATATATTAAGGTGACCAGAATTTTTAAATAAAATCCGGGGACATAAGCATAATACACAGAGCTCTGGGTACAGGACTGCATAATACACAGAGCTCTGGGCACAGGACTGCATAATACACAGAGCGCTGGGCACAGGACTGCATAATACACAGAGCGCTGGGCACAGGACTACATAATACACAAAGGGCTGGGCACAGGACTGCATTATACACAGAGCGCTGGGCACAGGACTACATAATACACAGAGCGCTGGGCATGGGACTACATAATATACAGGAGAGTGTTAGGCATAGAGTACAGGGTTCAGAGGTTTGCTATGCACAGAGGACACTTCTGCCCCCACATCCATAGCTCACCTCTGCACCCTTATTATCTCTGCCGCCACCTCTAAGCCCTTCCCCCACAACAGCTAAACTCTCCATCTCTCCATGCAGCTGCATCACCTCTGAGCCCTGCTCCCCCACTGCCCTCACCTGTGTACAAACAGACCCCCCCTCCCCCCCCCCATTTACTCATCTCCCATTCTCAGCCCTCCACACAGTCAATTTTTGGCTCTGCCTCTCCTCCACTGAACAGCAGCAGGAGTGGCAGTGAGATCGTCCAGCAGGGGGCATCTGCATCTGAGCCACCAGGCTCAGCCAGCATGGGATGCCCTGTCTATATTAATCCGGCCCTGAATCCGGGGACAGAACCCACGGTCCAATATGCTCCCACCCCCCCCCCCCAAAAAAAAAAAACATAGTTAAAGCTTAAGTTTTTTTTTTAACCACTTCAGCCCCGGAAGGTTTTACCCCCTTCCTGACCAGACCCTATTTTGCGATTCGGCACAGCATTACTTTAACGGACAATTGCGCGGTGGTGCGACTCTGTACCCAAATAAAATTGATGTCCTTTTTTTCCCACAATAGAGCTTGGTGGTATTTGATCACCCACAGGTTTTTATTTTTTGCGCTATAAACAAAAAAATGGCGACAATTTTGAGGAAAAAAAACAATATTTTTCACATTCTGCTATATGACATTCTCAAAAAAGAAAATGTAAAAATCAAAATTTTTTACATTTTAGGCCAATTTGTTTTCTGCTACATATATTTGGTAAATATAAGCAATAAGCGTATTTTGATTGGTTTGCGCAAAAGTTATCGTGTCTACTAACTATGTCATCATTTTTATTGTTTTTTTTTTTTTTTTACTAGTAATGGCGGCAATCTGTGATTTTTTGCGGGACTGTGACATTGCAGCAGACAGATTGGACCCCTGACTGACATTTTCGACACTTTTGGGAGGACCAGCGACATTACTACAGTAATCAGTGCTAAAAATATGCACTGTTACTGTAATGACGACACTGGCAGGGAAGGGGTTAACATTATAGGTGATCAAGGGGTTAAATGTGAGCCTAGGGGAGTGATTTTAACTATGGGGGCATGGCTTCTGAAATGACCATAGAGACCTGTGTTCCTATATAGAAGGATCACATGAGCTCTGTGATCATTTCAGGGAGAAGAACGGTCAGCTGTGTTTACAACACCTGACTGTTCTTCTCTCTCAGCGGGGAACGATCGAAGTCGCCTGCCCGCTGCATCAGCTTCCCCACTGTCGAGCGGGGGCAGGAGTGCGCCCCTGGTGGCGCACGCTCACTCCCTAGCCTCCCAAGAGTGAGCGCCAAACAGTCACGGCGATTTGCCTGGGAGCGGCTGCCTGCCGCAGTACATCTGTGGCGGGCGGTCGTAAACTGGTTAATAATCAGTAAAAGCAGCAGTACTTACATTGAATGAGAAGTGTCCCTTGTGCTGATGGCTGCTATCTTCATTTACATTTTCTGTCCTCTACCGACCGCTTACCCCCACACCAATAATCTTCTGATGCTACGGGGGGTTAAAGTAGCTGCTGGACCTGTTATAGGTGCTTGTTAAGAATAATTCACACTTTCTGTCCCCCTTACCCATTCATAAAAGCTGTACTATAGCTTCCAGCTCTCTGTGAATGGAAGTAAGGTACACACATATACATTATATATACATGCATACACAGCAATACATATATATATATATAACAGTATACACACCCACATGTACACACAGTACACACGCATATGCTGTTTTTGGCCATTGCTTTAACCTGTAGTCAGAACCAGTGTAAAGCAGGAAAATAAATCTGTCATGTGCCGTTAAATGCTTTATTTCAAGAACTACATTGCAATATTCTATATGTGCACTTTGCTTTAATGATATGCATAGCAGTTTTTCTCATTAATATAAGGAAGAGATTAATCAAAGGCTTTTGTAGGATGCCTAGCAGCTGCTAAAATACAGTTGGTTTCTGTTCAGTTTTGGTTTTTAGTGCCCATGGCACTGCGGAGCTGCTTTCACAAAGTTAAAAAAAACAGTATGATCCAGTGATCTGAAATTAATCAAAATCACAAATAAATTATGACCTTCAGATTGACTACTGTAGTGTCAAATTGTTGAATTCCCAAAAGCTATAAAAAAATTATATTTTATGAACTAAACCCATCCGTAAAATAGTTTCCATTAAGTAAAATAGTTGTTGCTTTTTTTCAAAACTATATAAAAAAAAAAATGGATCATGAATAAAATGGAATATGGATACCAATGAAAACAAATCCACTAAGTGCAAAAACCCTAGAAAAGGTCCACTTTATTGTCTTCTGCGAGCACCCAAATCATAGTGATGTGTCCAATACCCTGTACTCCACTGCTGCTGATGAGGAAGGTGGTGAAAGGAACAAGTGTGCAGGTGCAAAGTCCTTTAGATTGTAAGCTCCATGAGCAGGGCTCTCCTATTCCTTATATATTGAACTGTATTGTAATTTGTGCTGTCCCCCTTTTTATTGTAAAGCGCTGTGCAAACTGTTAGCACTATATAAATCCTGTATAATGATAATATTAATACACGCCCATACTGCTAGACATATGGCGCTTTTCCACTGCATGGAACCGTAACGGTTCGGCACGCTTTTGTGCTTTTCCACTGCTGGTACCGCATGGTATAGGGTCGGAACGGTTCGGTACGGTACGGTATAGGTTTGCTTTTCCACTGCATGGAACCGAACGGTACGGTACGGCTCTGAAAAAACAGTACCTACTCGATTGTGGTTCCAACAGGTACCAAACTGGTACCATATCCCACAATCCTTTGCATGCAGTCACTACTAACCACTGATTGGTCAGAGAATCACACCCACCCCGTTGTTATCCCACCCACTTAACTTTAGTACTACTTTAGTGGAAAAGCAAACCTATACCGTACCGAACCGTTCCGACACTATACCATGCGGTACCAGCAGTGGAAAAGCAAACCGGGCCAAGCAGGGCCGAGTAGAGCCGAGCCGGTACTTGCAGTGGAAAAGTGCCACTAGAAACACCAAAGACTGACCCTATCCACACCTTTTAGCACATTGGTTGGGGCACATCACTAATGGCTGCTTTCTCCATGTGCAGTAAAATGGAGTCTTTTCACACAAAAAAATTAGGATGATGCACAGAAGTACACGCAAACACACACATATACTGTGATTAACATCAAACAGTCCCTATATATATATATATATTTTTTTTTTTTAGTTTCAGTTGGTAGTAATTTACATGCAGCAGCTCTTCCCTAGGGGAGCTATAAATAACACTTACACCATAGATCCCAACTGTCACTGATTTCGAGGGACTATCCCTGATTTAGAACAAAGTCCCTCTTTCCCTCTTTCCATCCCGTTTTCACTCATTTTGGTCTGATTATACTTGTATATAATGCACTATTTATCTTTCAATAGTGATGTCGCGAACCTAAAATTCGCGTTTCGCGAACGGCGAACGCGAACATCGGCATCGGCAAACCGGGCGAACCGCCATAGACTTCAATAGGCAGGCGAATTTTAAAACACACAGGGACTCTTTCTGGCCACAATAGTGATGGAAAAGTTGTTTCAAGGGGACTAACACCTGGACTGTGGCATGCCGGAAAGGGATCACGCAAAAAAAAGTTCTTAAAAATTATAATTTTTTGATAGAGAGCCAATTATTGGAAAAATTAAAAAAAAATAAAAATAAAAAATTTCTTTGGATTTAGCATCTGGGGGGTCTAAAAAGTGTACCTGTGAAGTTTCAGCTCGGTAGCATGTCCAGAACCCCTAAAAAACAGCATTTTTCTTATATTTTCAGGAATATGGCTTCTCTGCGGCTGGCTTTTACTCTTGCAGGCATTTAGCGGGCATTTTTTTAGGCAGGCATGTCATTTTTTGTATTTAGTGTCTGGGGGGTCTAAAAAGTGTACCTGTCAATTTTCAGCTCTGTAGCATGTCCAGAACCCCTAAAAAACAGCATTTTTCTTATATTTTCAGGAATATGGCTTCTCTGCGGCTGGCTTTTTCTCTTGCAGGCATTTAGCGGGCATTTTTTTAGGCAGGCATGTCATTTTTTGTATTTAGTGTCTGGGGGGTCACAAAAGTGTACCTGTCAAGTTTCAGCTCTGTAGCATGTCCAGAACCCCTAAAAAACAGCATTTTTCTTATATTTTCAGGAATACGGCTTCTCTGCGGCTGTCTTTTTCTCTTGCAGGCATTTATCGGGCATTTTTTTAGGCAGGCATGTCATTTTTTGTATTTAGTGTCTGGGGGGTCTAAAAGTGTACCTGTCAAGTTTCAGCTCTGTAGCATGTCCAGAACCCCTAAAAAACAGCATTTTTCTTATATTTTCAGGAATACGGCTTCTCTGTGGCTGTCTTTTTCTCTTGCAGGCATTTATCGGGCATTTTTTTAGGCAGGCATGTCATTTTTTGTATTTAGTGTCTGGGGGGTCTAAAAAGTGTACCTGTCAAGTTTCAGCTCTGTAGCATGTCCAGAACCCCTAAAAAAAAGCATTTTTCTTATATTTTCAGGAATACGGCTTCTCTGCGGCTGGCTTTTTCTCTTGCAGGCATATATATCAGTGGTGGGTGGGCAGTGGCACAGTACACTCTCTGTGGACCTGGCAGCAGTCACTGGCACCCAGGCAACTGCAATTTAAAAAATATATATATATTTTTTTTACTTTGCAAGCTGCTGTGCCACTTTATATATCAGTGGTGGGTGGGCAGTGGCACAGTACACTCTCTGTGGACCTGACAGCAGTCACTGGCACCCAGGCAACTGCAATTTAAAAAATATATATATATTTTTTTTACTTTGCAAGCTGCTGTGCCACTTTATATATCAGTGGTGGGTGGGCAGTGGCACAGTACACTCTCTGTGGACCTGACAGCAGTCACTGGCACCCAGGCAACTGCAATTTAAAAAAATATATATTTTTTTTTACTTTGCAAGCTGCTGTGCCACCTTATATATCAGTGGTGGGTGGGCAGTGGCACAGTACACTCTCTGTGGACCTGACAGCAGTCACTGGCACCCAGGCAACTGCAATTTTAAAAAAATATATTTTATTTTACTTTGCAAGCTGCTGTGCCACCTTATATATCAGTGGTGGGTGGGCAGTGGCACAGTACACTCTCTGTGGACCTGACAGCAGTCACTGGCACCCAGGCAACTGCAATTTAAAAAAATATATATATTTTTTTTACTTTGCAAGCTGCTGTGCCACCTTATATATCAGTGGTGAGTGGGCAGTGGCACAGTACACTCTCTGTGGACCTGACAGCAGTCACTGGCACCCAGGCAACTGCAATTTAAAAAATATATATATTTTTTTTTACTTTGCAAGCTGCTGTGCCACCTTATATATCAGTGGTGGGTGGGCAGTGGCACAGTACACTCTCTGTGGACCTGACAGCAGTCACTGGCACCCAGGCAACTGCAATTTAAAAAAAATATATATATTTTTTTTACTTTGCAAGCTGCTGTGCCACCTTATATATCAGTGGTGGGTGGGCACACAGTGGCACTGCAGTGGGCACAGTACACTCTGTGGACCTGACAGTCACTGGCAGCCCAGGCAACTGCAATAATAAAAAATATTTTTTTTTTCAATTTATTGCAACAAGATGCTGTGCCAACCAGGGGAGGGCTGGCAGCCTGAGGTCTGGGGGGCAAGTCCAGTCAAGTGGCCCACTGAACCACCAAATCAGCTCACCATCCATGCCCACCTGGTTTTATAATAGATATTGGTGTTATGATGCAAGATAAATATGATACATTGGGGTAACATAATTTAATGTTAATGGCAAACAAGGAGGTTTAACAAAAATAATGCATCATTGCAGGCTCACCAGTGCCCATCAGTGCAACCTCATCAGTGCCCATCAATGTAGCCTCACCGGTGCCCATCAATGCAGCCTCACCAGTGTCCACCAATGCAGCCTCACCAGTGTCCACCAATGCAGCCTGATAAGTGCCCATCAATGAAGCCTCACTAGTGCTCATCAGCTCAGCATGATCAGTGCCCATCAATGCAGCCTCACCAGTGTCCATCAATGCATCCTGATCAGTGCCCATCAATGCATCCTCACCAGTGCCCATCAATGCATCCTCACCAGTGCCCATCAGCTCAGCCTCATCAGTGCCCATCAATGCAGCCTCACCAGTGTCCACCAATGCAGCCTGATCATTGTCCATCAATGCAGTGTCACCAGTGTCCATCAGTGCAGCCTGATCAGTGCCCATCAATGCAGCCTGATCAGTGCCTATCAGCTTAGCCTCACCAGTGCCCATCAGCTTAGCCTCACCAGTGCCCATCAGTGCAGCCTCATCATTGCCCATCAGTTTAGCCTCACCAGTGCCCATAAATGCAGCTGCACCAGTGGCCATCAATGCAACCTGATTGGTGACCCCCATGAATCAGTTGCCACCGTCAGAGTACCCTCTTATATAAGGTTTCCCCATCAGATTGCCCCCTTACATCAGGTATTCCCGTCAAAGTGCCCACTTGCATCAGGTTTCTTCATCAGAAGGCCCCCTTACATCTGGTGTCTCCCATCAGTGTGCCCCCTTACATCATGTGTCCCCATCAGAGTGCCCCCTTACATTAGGTGCCATCATCAGAGTGCCCCTTTAAATCAGGTGTCCCCATCAAATCAGGTGTGCCCCATCACAGTGCCCCTTTACATCAGGTGTCCCCCATCACATCAGATGTGCCCATCAGAGTGCCCCCTTAACATAATATGTGCCCATCAGTGTGCCCCCTTAACAAATTTGCCCTTTTACCATAAAATGTGTCCATTGGCATGCCCCTTATTTTATATTAAGGGGCACTCTGATGGGTACATTTATATTAAGGGGCACTCTGATGGGTACATTTATATTAGGAGTACTCTGATGAGCACATTGTGTTATGCCCATCAGAGAGAACCTTACAATAAATGTGCCCATCAGTGTGCCCTTTAACATAAAATGTGGCCATCAGAGTGCCCCTTAACATTAATGAAGAGTGAACATTAACAAAATAAGGGGCACTCTGATGAGCACATTTTCTCCTAAGAGGCACACTGGTGGGCACATTTAATGTAAGGTGCACACTGGTGGGCACATTTAATGTAAGGTTCACTCTGGTGGGCACATTTAATGTAAGGTTCACTCTGGTGGGCACATTTAATGAAAGGTTCACTCTGATGGGCACATTTAATGTAAGGTTCACTCTGGTGGGCACATTTAATGAAAGGTTCACTCTGGTGGGCACATTTAATGTAAGGTGCACACTGGTGGGCACATTTAATGAAAGGTTCACTCTGGTGGGCACATTTAATGTAAGGTTCACTCTGGTGGGCACATTTAATGTAAGGTGCACACTGGTGGGCACATTTAATGTAAGGTTCACTCTGATGGGCACATTTAATGTAAGGTTCACTCTGGTGGGCACATTTAATGTAAGGTTCACTCTGGTGGGCACATTTAATGTAAGGTGCACACTGGTGGGCACATTTAATGTAAGGTTCACTCTGATGGGCACATTTAATGTAAGGTTCACTCTGGTGGGCACATTTAATGTAAGGTTCACTCTGGTGGGCACATTTAATGTAAGGTGCACACTGGTGGGCACATTTAATGTAAGGTTCACTCTGATGGGCACATTTAATGTAAGGTTCACTCTGGTGGGCACATTTAATGTAAGGTTCACTCTGGTGGGCACATTTAATGTAAGGTGCACACTGGTGGGCACATTTAATGTAAGGTTCACTCTGATGGGCACATTTAATGTAAGGTTCACTCTGGTGGGCACATTTAATGTAAGGTTCACTCTGGTGGGCACATTTAATGTAAGGTTCACTCTGATGGGCACATTTAATGTAAGGTTCACTCTGGTGGGCACAACAAAATGTGCCCATCAGAGTGCCCCTTAACATAAAATTTGCCCATCAGAGAGCCCCTTAACAAAAAAAATTCCATTAGAGCGCCCTTTGTTTGATGTAAATGTTCACACTAATGGGCATATTTTATGTTAAGAGACACACTGATGGGCACATTTTGTTGTGCCCATCAGAGTGAACCTTACATTAAATGTGCCCACCAGAGTGAACCTTACATTAAATGTGCCCATCAGTGTGCACCTTAAGAGTAAATGTGCTGATCATCGTGCCTCTGTAAACACCCCACATACCTTGAGACAGGCAGGGAGCGGGAGCCAGCAGAGGTAACAAGCTACACGAGGCTCCGAGAGCTGTGTCGGGAGTCCTGAAGGAGGCGGGGCACCCATATCACATTCTACCTCGCGCCTGGCTGAGTGAGTGAGGAAGAGTTGACAAGCAGCAGGGGGCGGGGACATCACGTCACGTCTCACCTCAGGACCGGCCGGGAGTCGTGAGAGTAAACAGCAGGGGGCGGGGCGCACACGCAATGTCATTGTTTGCAGGGATGATCGTGGTCCGGGCAACCAATGACTGTGGAGTGGGGATCATGTGGCACTGTACTGACGGCTGTAGTGTATACTCGTACCGCTCCGCTGCGCTGCAGCTCTGCAAGTAAAACACACAGTGTAGCGGCGGCCGGCGGGTGTGATGCCATGCCTGTCTGCAGTGCGGAGCAAGCGGCCCTTTTTGGGAGTCATCAGAGCGGCCAGGAGGGCAATTGCCTCCCGGCCCCCCGGCCCAGTCCGCCCCTGGTGCCAACGTATATATATCAGTGGTGGGCAGTGCACTGCAGTGGGTACAGTGCACTCTGTGGACCTGACACAGCACTCACTGCAATTATGACAGAGGAAAAAAAAATATTTTTTAAAATGCCAGGTACTGTGCCTGTGCCACCCGAAATGAGTGTGGTGTGCACACAGTACAGTCTGTGGTAGGTCTGTGGCCTCTCACACACAGCGGGCAGGCAACTGCAGTGTACAATAGATATATATATATATATATATATATATATAAAGAAAAAAATCTATTACCTTACCAGCCCTTAAAAGGGCTTTTGGGGACACTATATATATATATATATATGTATATATATAAATAAAAAAATCCTCAATTACCAGCCCTTAAAAGGGCTTTTGGGGTCACTAGATAGATATAGATATATATATATATATGAAGAAACAACTCAATTACCAGCCCTTAAAAGGGCTTTTGGGGACGCTAGGTATATATATATATATATATATATATAAAAAAAAAAAAAAACCACAAATACCAGCCCTTAGAAGGGCTTTTTGGGGTGCTGATATTACAGCAGTAGTGGACCAAGAACACTGCAAGACCAGGAACACTGACTAACTGTCCCTAGCTTAACAGCAGCAGCAGCAGCAGCTCTCCCTACTCTCACTACACACACTGCTTCAGAATGATCTAAGATGGATGCTGCCCTTGCTTATTTATAGGAGGTGGGAGGGTGTGGGAGGGAGGTACGCTGATTGGCTGGAAATGTGTCTGCTGACTGTAAAGTTCAGGGTCAAAGTTTGCCTCAATGATGTCTTATGGGGGGCGGACCGAACATCGCATATGTTCGCCGGCAGCGGCGAACGCGAACATGCTAAGTTCGCCGGGAACTGTTCGCCGGCGAACAGTTCTATACATCTCTATCTTTCAAAAGGTTTTTCCCAGTGCTAAACCTTTTATCCAATTTCTTAATTGCTGCATTTGTACATTTCAAAAGCCAATATAAAGGAATAGTAGTGGTAAAAATAAAAAGTACTTGTGGGTTTAACAAAACTTTTTTGTGTGTAATTATCCTTTAACAGGGCGTGGCAGGGGGTGTGTCCTATGCCTAAATACTTTTTGTAATAGGTGTCCCTCGTTCCCATCTCAAAACGTTTGGAGGTACGCTTGCACCACCTGGCTAGAACACAGCCATTCATTACCACAGTTGGTTTAGTAAGCCACTATTACAGTAGTTAAGATTTGGGTCAATTTGTCCAGCCAGGTTAATATGTGGAGTCTGGTTTACCCCTGCTGTTTTGAGATTTACACAGCTTTTTGTGGTTGAAACAATGGTTTCAGTAGTTTTATTTAGTGTCTTAAATTATGCTGGAGCAAAAAAAAAAAAAAAGAAAAAACATTTAGCATATCCCTGAAATGTATGTCCATTTTTCCATATTCTTTCTATTTAAATGCAGGTAAAAATCAGTGGATATTATTTAGCCTGTGTGAAAGTTATAGGGTCTACAGACCATGGTATATACAGCATGGCTCCCAACTGTCCCTGATTTCGAGGGACTGTCCCTGATTTAGAACAAAGTCCCTCTGTCCCACTTTCCTCCTCATTTGTCCCTCATTTTTGCCTGATCTATATAGTTGTATATAAAATGCACTTTTTATCTTTTGAAACGTGTTTCCCAGTGCTAAACCTTTCATCCAATTTCTAAATTGCTGCATTTGGAAATTTCAAAAGCCTGTATAAAGGGATAGTAATGGTAAAGAAAAAAAAAAAAAGCACTTGTGGGTTTAACCAATAGTTTTTTTTTTTTTTTGTATAATTCTCCCTCCCCTTTGGGACGTGACCTATGCCTACATACTTTCGCTAATAAACAGACAAATCCCCATTTTTCGAATTCTGATCAGGTCTCAGTAGCCTTGTAATATTTGAAAGTTACTCCTTTTGTATGTGTGCGCTATCCTCTGTAGTTATATATGCATATTGGTCTTTATAGAAATTCATGTTTAGGGTGTGCCCCCCAACCCTTTGTCTGTTTGTCACACATTGAGTCCCGACCAGACTCCTGGGGTGGAGCACCCTACTCTCCCACACCAGTACTTCGTTATCAGTGTCCACTAGTAAGCAGATATAGGAGGAGTCCCTTATAGTGTAGTTTAAGCAGTGTTTTCTGCAGCTAGCACATTTTTCCCATGTAAGGAGTAGGTATCTCCCATGGTTAAGAAAGGTGGGATTTATCCTTCATTTCATGGATAGTGTAGGACCCACTGATAATGGGGTGCTTTGATGCAGTGGTGGGCTTAAGCCCGATATGGCCATATAGTGTGACCAAATCCCCATTTTTCTCATTTTGATCAGGTTTCGGTAGCCTTGTAATATTTGAAAGTTACTCCTTTTGTATGTGTGCGCTATCCTCTGTAGTTACTTTTGCTAATAGCTGTCCCTCGTTCCCATCTGAAAAAGTTGGGAGGTATGTATACTAGTGATGCACCGAAATTTCGGCCATCAAAATTTTTGGCCGAAAATGGGCTTATTCCATTTCGGCCGAAAATGGGTTAAATATGCCGATACTAAAGATGGCCGCCGCGGGCGCAGCGCAGGTTTAAAAAAACTCGCCTCTGGCCGGCGGCCCACCTCCCGGTGATATCACTACTACTGCGATCTGTGCATGAATGAATTAACACACCGGGCGGGAGAGCGGGCGAGCGGCCGCTAATAGCTGTAACTATGTGAGTGCTTCACTTACCTGTCAGGCATTTATCTCCGCTGACAGGGAAGTGAAGCACTCACATAGTTATAGCTATTAGCGGCCACTCACCCGCCCTCCTGCCGGTGTCAGGTCAGTTCATTCATACACATCGTCCCGCTGACAGGGAAGTGAAGTGAAGCGCTCACATAATTACAGCTATTAGCGGCCACTCGCCCGCCCGCCCACCCGGCGTGTTAATTCATTCATGCACAGATCGCAGTAGTAGTGACATCATAGGGAGGCGGGCCGCCTGCCAGAGGCGGGTTTTTTGAAAGGAAGTACACAGGAGGAGCCGAGTGAAAGTAAGGAGATTGCATTGGGATGGTGAGGGATGCTGAGGCAGGGGGGGAGGGATGCTGAGGCAGGAGGGGAGGGACGCTGAAGCTGGGGGGGGACGCTGAGGTGAGCTTACCAATGATATTTGTATTATGCAGCATGAGAGGGTTAATGTATTGTCACTGCTGGTCACTGATGAATTAGTGACCGACCAGTGGCAGTTAATTAACCCCTTTGTGCTGCATTAGTGCAACCAGTATCAGTGCAACCAGTGTTAATTAACACTGATACTGGTTGCACTAATGCAGCACAAAGGGGTCAATTAACTGCCACTGGTCGGTCACTAATTCATCAGTGACCAGCAGTGACAATACATTAAGACCCCGTTCACACAGAGGCGACGCTACTTGCTGGGGCGACCTCGGCGAGACATGCACGGACTTCATATCATTGAAGTCAATGCAGGTCGCCCTAAAGTAGTACAGGCCCTTTTTCTAAGTCGGAGCTTTCTAAGTCGGACTTGTGTCGCTCCTATTAGAACGGGTCCTGTGCTAATCAATGGCAGACGACCCACCGCAACTTGTCAGGCGACCAAGCCGCCTGACAAGTCGCGCTAGTGTGAATGGGGACTTACACTCTCATGCTGCATAATACAAATACCATTGGTAATTAAATTAACCACTATACTGCGACAGGTTGGCAGCGACAGGTGTACGTTGCTGCCTGTTTTTGGTGTATGCCCCTGTTCTATCTATTTTAAAATTATTTGGGGGAAAAAAGTCATTTTCGGTTTCGGTTTTCGGCCAAGGGCATCCTGCATTTTCGGTTTCGGTTTCGGCCCAGAATTTTCATTTCGGTGCACCCCTAATGTATACAGTATAAGTGAAAATCACTCAGTCCTGATGTACTGAAGGCCTATCTCATTTCTTGAGGCCCAAAATGCCAGGTCAGTAAAGATATCCCCCAAATGACCCCTTTTTGGAAAGTAGACAGTCCAGGGTATTTAGTAAAAGGCACGGCAAGTATTTTAAAGTTGTAATTTTCTTTTTGGAAAATTAAGAATTTAAATACATTTTTTTAAAAACCTGGTTCACACCTATGCAGTTTGCTTTTGATCTGTTTCTGCAGTGATTTTTGTGGAGCATTTTGAATTCTTTCACACATGTTTTTGACGTGTTATTTATTTATTTATTTATTTATTTATTTATTTATTTATTTTTAAAGGGGAGAAGTTTTTGTTGTTGGAAAAATGGAAAATGCATCAAAAAACGCACTACATGTGTTTTTTGCAGTTAGGTCATACAAAGTCTATTGAACCAAAAACCCACCGTGTTGCGTTTAAAAAATCCCTGACCCTTTCCAAAAAACGCAGAAGCTGAAAAACACATAGATGTGAATGTGTCCCATAGGAAACCATGTTAAAATGGACTGTAGTGCGTTTCTGCAAACCAGTCCTTACAAACTGTTACCAGTGCAGTACAGCGTCATCATATGACTGGTGTCGCAGTGAACAGAGATACTGATGACCTTGTGAATGGTCAGACAATAAACCTGTTTTTTTCAGTGCACATAACTGAGGCCAATCACACCTGACTAAGCCAGTGCAAAGAAAAGGTTATGTTTGTGTGTATGTCTGTGTAAATACATATATACAGTATATATAGATATATTCCGTATTGTTACTTTAAAACAGTATAATTTCAGCCAGGAAGAAAACCTATTTAACAGTCTTCCATTCTAGAGATGCCCTTACTAATGTATCTTGGTAATGTCTGGCCAGAGCAGACGAGCCATGTCAATGAACAATATCCTTGCTTGAAAGACATCAGCTGATTTTGTGGAGAAAAATTAGCAAGCCTAATAAGTCCGGTCTGAGACATACTGTGCCTAGAAATTCAATCATTCAATGCACCTTATGAAAACTCTTGTGATGACGAAAAGAAAAATGACTATGTTGTAGGAGCATTATTAAGCAGATGTTGTGTGTTTTATCATTATATAGATGTTTATTACATTTAAATATCTGTACCACACCCATTACTGTGTTAAACTATGTACTAAAATGATTGCTAAAAATATCTGGCTATTTAATACTGTTACCTTTCCTGTAACTAAAATTTAAAAAATAAAACTCCATATGTGACCACCACAGTTCTATACTACAAAACGTATGATCATTTATTCAGAAACATCTTGAATTTCAATTTTTTTTTTTGCCTACTTTATTCTGCTAGATAAACTTTTAAAATCATTTAAAACTTTTCCTTCACATTTACATGTTTATGTTCCTCACAATCCTCTTTAATCAAGTCCAAAAAAGGCATGGAATTACTGCCTATTATGTTTTACTCATACAGTGACATTATTACCTAAAATATTCAAGGAATATCAAGCACAATATTCTACAACTTCGCTCAACTGCATTGAACTTATTTAAATTTTGAACATGGGTTGAGTCAATAGGCTTGGTGTATGTGTTTTAGACAAATATTTATACAGCGCTATATAAAATCAAATAAAGTGACAATGTGCATCATATAAATCAATAAACTCGCTTACAGTGCAATATATATTCCTCTTAGGTGCAATATATAATGTCCATAAAGTGCATTCAAAGTAAAGTGCATAAAAGTCCACTAAAATATAAATATAACCGTGGTTTAAAATTCAATGAAGTGCTTGATAGATGTTTCCATATAAAAGTGCAAGTGACACCACCACCGTTTAGCCACCAGATGGCTTTATTTGATTTTATATTAAACGCTGTATAAATATTTGTCTATAGTTCATTTCTCCCGTTAGTGAAGGAGGTTCTATATAGCTGCTGTATTTTCTTTATGTGTCCCAAATTATTGGATCTTAACACTATACCACTTTATATTTAATTGCGCTGATTTACCTTTTTGCACAATTTTTGGTGTATGTACTTACCTTTACAAGATTTAAACTAAATCTAAAAGAAATACAGAAGATGGTGCTGGTGACCTTCTAATAAAAATGTTGCCTGGTTCTTATGGTTATCCTTTATGTGTATTCTTGTTCTGTAACAGTGAGTGATTATTAAAGCGTTGCTATACCTTTAAGGGTTATTAAAGGGCACCTTTAATTGTCAACGCCATATCTCTCTCTTCGCTCTCCAGCTCACTCATTCAGTTTCCGAACGCATCACTAAATTACTAATTGATATATCTAGTGGATGTCCCTCTACACCCCTGAACTCAAACTTTAGCCATCTTCTCTATTGAAATCAACAGCACTGCAATCAAAATCCCCTCAGGCCAAGGTGCTAGTTGCAGTCCTTGACTCTGACCTCTTTTTTCGGCCCCACATCCAATCACTGTTCCAAACTTGCTTCCTTTTTCACAACATTTCCAAAATCTGACCCTTCTTAACAAATGACAGCACAAAGCTTCTAAATCACTCTCTTGCTATCTCTCAACTTGACTATTGCAACTCCCTCCTTGTTGACCTTCTACCACACAGGATATCCCTATTTCAGTTTATCATGAATTCAGCTGCCAGACTCATCCATCTAACCAACTGCTCGGTGTCCTACAACCCCTTCTGCCAATTCCTCCACTGGCTTCCCATTGCCAAAACACATACATTTCAAAATGTAACCACAATATACAAAGCCATCCACAAGTCTTTACCAAGCTACCTTACTAGTCTCGTCTAAAAATATTACCCTATATGTCCTCTTCTCTCTTCCCAAGACCTTCCATTTTCTATCCCCCTTGCCCTACTCATCTCCAGAATTTCTCCAGAGCCTCTACCTTCCCCACCCCAATCCATTCAGCTATCTCCAATTTTGGTCCTTTCCTGTTTGCTCTATACACGATTTAATATCTTCAGAATAGCAGATGTTTACTAACATGCTTGGTGCCAGAGGTGTATTTTTTTTGCACAGCGAGCACACTGTTTGTATCAATGCCCTGAGTAACCTTTGCATATAGCATACATTTTCATTACATTTCACTTAATACTCCTATTAAATGCTATATTTACCAGGAATATGACAGCCTCATTTCAGACCCCCATAGAAGTTTGACAAATATATTCTTTTTTTGCTGCCATTTAAGCACTTCCCCAATTAGACCAATGGTACAACCAATCAAATGCTTGTATATGATTTTTAATCTGCAACTGGATGATGCCACCTTAAGCTTCATGTTGTTATACGCTGTATATCTATTTTCAAAGACTAAACGTCTTGTGTCTGTTCAGCAGAGTTACCATAGTGACATTATATTGCCTTAAAACAGTTGAGAAAAGTGGAAAAATAGCTCTGGACACGTAGGGTTATCTCATTGGTATTGCAAAATTAAGTGCCACACCACTTCTAAGAGGTTCATATAGATCTGTATTCCAATAAAAGTCAGGGGGGCAATCCAAAAAGTTTCCAATGCATTTTGGGGGTTCAAGAGCAGTCCCCTTCATCTAGGTTTGATTGACAACACTGTGATAGATGAGAAGTGAACTGGACCTTTTAAGTAGAATTCCATGCTAAACCTAATTAATCTTAAAAATGTTTCCTTTCTACCCTGTAACACATAGTCTGCCTAACTTGTGTAAGAAAGATCTGTATATTTACTTTTTTGGGCCATTCCAGTCCAGTCATGTAAGCCAGCATTGGCTCTAGGGGAGAGGAAGGAGTGCCGACAACAAATGGGCCATAGAAAGCTTATTGGTGATGTCTCAGCTCCCAGGCATTGCCAAGCCATTGTTGTCACTCACTCCTTTTCCCTGCAGCTGGCACTGACTGACATAGGGGAGATGATATGATGGGATGGACCAGAGTGGCCTGAAATTAGGTAAGTATAAGGATTTTTTACAAAAGCAAAAGTTTGTCAGACTGGGTGTTAAGAGGAAGAGGGAGAAGGTTTAAGATTATTTAGGTTTAGCACCCTCTAATGCTAGAATTGTAGATAGGTTTTGTTTAGTGTAGGTTAATTTATGCAGGCTTGGCTGTCAGCCAAGCCTGTCTCTCTGGTTGTTTCCAGGGTTGGGCAGAAATTCAAGGAGAGCTGGATGACTTACAGGCAGCATCTTTGAGACCTCCCCCCTATTTCTAGAATGTGCTGGAACCTTCTCGAAAAAAGGGAGGGGAAGTAAGGTGGGGCTGCCTAGAGTATTCTGAGGGCCCTGACTAATCCTCAACTTGGGATGGCAGGGGGCAGGCCCCCCTGAGTCAGCCCAGCTGGGGAGGAGTTGTGTTCAGGTGGAAATTGAAGATGGGGTGTTAGGCTGTTGGTGGCCTTTGAGGGAGCTCCCCAGTATGGGGGGGTTGATCCTGGGCCTGGGCCTGGGCTTGGGTGCAAACAGGACCCTCTCAAAACACGGATGTGCATCCTGGACAGGGGGCACGAGAGCAAGGAAAGGACAGCAGGGGAACACTGCTGGACAAGTCTCCAGGAGGAATAAGGAACAGCCAGGAGGATTGGTGATTGACACACAGCCAGGAGGACTGGGAGGCATGCCTGGGAGGACTGGGATGGAGCAGGCTGGGATGGGTGCAGAGCCAGTTAGGAGAACTATGGCAGCACAGGCAGTGGAAAGGGGCAGTTGCAGCCAGGAGGGTGCCTATAGAGGCAGTGCCTAAAGAGGTGGTACTGGGAGCAGTAGCCACATGTGGGACAGCTAGCACTAAGGACTATTAATTTTTGCTACACCATAGGGGCACATAGTCCCTGCCTGCAAAGGGCATTTATTTTGGGTCTGACTGAACCAGTGTCCGATCCTCATATCAGTGCTAGCTGGTCCTGGGAGTGATAGTCTGCAAGCAAGTGTATGTGCTGGAGTTTGAGGAGAAGACATTGTATATTCTGGAGTGTATATAGTTCAGTCCCTACACATTTCTTATATCAAGTGGGCATCTCATATGCACCCTTTCCCATCCAAGTTCAATTACCCTAGATAAAAAAAAAAAAAGAACAAACAAAGCTGCAAGGACTGTTTCTTATCTCTGAGTGATTGGAAATGTGCGTGCCTGACTGTGCAGGGTGGGAGACGGACCACATTCACCAGAAACCCCTACGGGGGTAGCGCGACAGGTTTAACATGAAATTCCCCTTTATTGTTGTTTTTTCCAGTGTCACTGCAAGCACAGGCCTTGTCAGCAGCTGGTTTGGCTTGCATCTGGACCTCTTAGCAGCGCTGTATAGCTTCAATTTCCATTTTTATTACATTATATTGCCTTGGACCAGCAGGAGGCCACAAAAAAATACTGGAAAATACAACTTTCTGAAACAGTTAGCTAATATTATTCTTTAAAATCCACACTTCTAACGGAATACAAAGGAATGCGTTTCTCCACTTACACATTTTTCCTTGTAGCTAGCATTTTCTCACTATGTATTTCAAGTTTCAAACAGGCTTTTATTAGCAGTTAAAATCTGAAAAGTACATAGCTAGATTTAAACCATTATATAACTCCACTTTACCTCTGAGAGCATTTATAAAACTTATTACTGTAAAATATAATGACCTTTAAGAATTACCGAAGGATATATTTTAAGAGGATTTTACAAAACAGCATACTGTGATTATTCTCTATCTTCAGAGTATTTCAAAGTGTTCAAATACACCAAGCTACATTTGCTGCAGAGAACAGGCTACACATTTGATGGTGCACTTAACACTTACCCCTGTATATAAAGCAAATATGTCACATCACCTGCTAGGACCAACCATCCAACTAAAGCAGTGTTTCTCAACTTTTTTTTTAGACAAGGCACTCTTTAAAAATGATGGACAGTCTCGAGGCACCTCATTCTAAAATGTAAAAAATATTCTCATCGTTTTATATAATGCAGCAACATCCACACAAGTAGGACACCCAACGTTAGAGGTGATTTATTCTTCCAAAGCAAATACACTTTTTCAAACTGGTACTGACTGGTATTCCGATGTTTCTCTTCTCCCACTGTTTTTCTCCATCACTCAGTTAATGTGACCCCAACACTGATGGAGAGGAGCAGGGGAGGGTCAACCAAGAAAGCTATGCAGGCAACTGACATCCTCCATTTCAACTGATGATACCAAAGGTCGTTAGGATGCCGGCAGCTAGAAGGTTGTAATGGTGCATTATAAAAACATGTGGCTTTGTGTAACTAAAAGACAGACTTCATCCACACGCCGGCTTATAAACTGGGCAATTTTTACGCATATTTCCAAGGCACCCCTGAAGAAACCTCAAGGCACCCTGGTTGAAAAACTCTGAACTAGAAGATCCATTGTCTAAATTTTGGAAGAGGTGTTGTGTCAGGATTGGCATATCAGTGTGTGTTTTCCTACAGAGATGTGTGCTATCCCAAAACTAGCATCACTTCTAGGAACGGCAATTGCATTGAAGTTTTGGCTAAGAGTGAAAAAAGTTGACACAAGTTTTCTTGCAAAATAAGGAGAATAGAAATATGAGCATTAACAAAGTAACTTTTTGCAACTGCTGCCATCTTGGCACAAGGCAGTTTTTCCACCATTTGCACTTATTTTTTGGGTTTCATTGTGTAACAGCAAGATCCGCTAACCATAACTCAACAGCTTAAAATATAACTAAAGCCAAAGTTCAGAGGGATTAGAGTACCTGTCGGGTTTGTATTGCATCAGTTTACCCTACTAGAGAAAGTCTATTTGTCCTGTTTACCATTATCACCAAAAGTGAAAGAAAATCCCAAATATTGGGTTGTCATTGTCACCAGAACAGGAATAGAGGGTAAATCTTCCAAAAGGGGCACTAGTACTGGATCCAAAACCAAAAATTGCTTGCAGTAAAAAATTAAAACCCATCTCCAGACAAATAATTTTGTAATACCTGTTGGAGCATTAACTTAATCACTTAGATCTGCTGTCTGGGTCCCTCAGCAGCAGGTACTCATAAACAAGTGCTGCAGATGGGCCCATGTGGGCCAGTCCAGAAAGGTCCATGCTGCTGACATCATCACCTGCAAACTCTCTTTTGGAAACTGAGAGAACCCTGGCACAGGGCAGCAAACAGAAAGTGTCCAGGCCAGACTGACACTACTTCTTGTACACAAGTGAGGAAGGGAAACTCAAGCGCCCCTTTAGGAGGTAATGGGGAGCCAGCAGACGAACTTTAAACAACTGGCTGCCTGACCTCCCTAGATACTCATGTTTTTTCCTGGAGCAGGGTCCTTACAGATACTACTTCACTTTCACCTAGAAGTGCCTACAGCAGCTTTCAATGCCTGCACTTTGCCACAATGGCAGACAGTTCTGTGGAAGGAAAGTTACAAAACTTCCTGGTGGTGTCAGAGTCTGCTTGGTCCCTCCTGACCCCATATATTGCTATTGGCCTCCCACCATTATAATGGGCTGTCTCACTGACCAAAAGGAGTATGACAAGCTTTGGCATTACCAGGTACACTCTTGTATTTAAGCAGAATGGGGCAGTTTGTACCTCCTGGAAACTTTTTGTGTATGTTAAAGTGACCAAATAAGGTCCACTTTAGTTTTTCAGCAAAAGTGACACGTTCACAGAGACATATTTGCAGAGTGATTCAAGGATAATACATATTCTGAGTCTTCCAACTCAGTTTTTTTTAAACTACTGCTTCTAATAATTAGTCTGATTGGGAGTAATGACCTCCAACTTAAAAGTGGCATATGGGTACTGTGTAAACACATTATCAGGAGGACACACAGCAGAAACAAAAATGTATCTAAGGTGCTTAGTTTCAGGGACAGAGAAAAATATGCTAAGATGACATGCAGAGCTTTCAAGTGCCAGCTATTTCTAGTTTGTTACCAACATTGCCAGCAATGCTCAGATTTGTCATAGCTCTAAAGAAAATCTCTGTGTATAAGTGGCCTAATAGTAATTTATTTTAAGAGCAAATTAGTACATTTGTCAGTGCTATGTCTATCCAAAGTAGATAAATGTCAGCATTTGCAGGGACTTTTGTGGATTAGGCCATTCATCATTAAGCATGGGATAGCGAACTGTTAAACACTATGGGGTTGATTTACTAAAGACAAATAAATAGCCTCATCACTTTGCAAGGGAATTTACTCTTAGCTTAGTGAATTAAGGTGAAGCTCTGCCGACTTCCATCATTCAATCATGTACAAGCAAAAATACTTTTGTAGCTGTCACCCACTGGCTCTAAGCCCGAGAACTGAGCGATCACATGACTGCTGATCGTGGGGCAGGCACAGCTGGCTTCAGCTCTCAGCTTGAAATTGTCCAAAATGTCTTGGTATGCTAACACCTTAAGAGTTCCCTTTATTGGAACTAAGGGGTCAAGCCCAACCCCTATAAAATAACCCCACACCATAGTCCCCCCTCCACCAAATTATTTGGCAGAGTGCACAAAGCAAGGTCCATGAAGACATGGATGAGCAACTTTGGGGTGGAGGAACTTGACTGGCCTGGTCCTAAACTCAACCTGAAAGAACACCTTTGGGATTAATTAGAGCGGACACTGTGAGCCAGGCCTAATCATCCAACATCAGTGCCTGACCTCACAAACATGCTTCTTGAAGAATGATCAAACATTCCCATAGACACACTCCTAAACCTTGTGGAAAGCCTGCTCCGAAGAACTGAATCTGTTACAGGTGTAAAGGGTGGGCCAACTCAATATTGAACTCTACGGACTGAGACTGGAATGCCATTAAATTTCCTGTGCATGTAAAGGCAGGCATACAAAACTTTTGAAAATATAGTGTATATCTAAGGGCTCTTTCACACGGGCGGTCCGATCAGATCCGCCTGTCAGTTTTTTAGGCGGATCTGATCGGATCCTCCATGCAGCTCTATGGGGCAGCGGGTGTCAGCGGAGACACCTCCGCTGACACCCGCTGCCATCCGCATCCGATCCTGTGCTGAAATCTGGACGGATGGAAACCCTATTTATCCATCCGTTCAGTAATCGGAGCGGAGCGGATCTGATGAGAGGGGACAAGCGTTCCGCTCTCATCCGATCCCCCATAGAGGGCAGCGGTTGCTGAGACACCTCCCTCTCCGCTCTGCAAGCGGAGACGGAGCTGTCATCCGCCCGGCTCAGCGGGGATCGCGGATCGATCCCCGCTGAGCAACACGGATCCGCCTACGGAGGCGGACCGTGTGAAAGAGCCCATACAAGTTACCAAAATAATTAGGCACAGATCTTGTGCAAATCCAACTGCATTGCATGTAGCAATAGATATTACTATTACTATAATTACTATAGATTAATTTGATCTAATTACTATAGATTTTTGTATATTTGCGATGCAAACTCCTGCAAGTCTGGGCAGCTGAAAAAAAGATGTATCATTCAGATATGTGGCAGATACATGACGGAACAAAGACAGAATTGCACCCAAAACACATTGCTCAGGGACATTTTTATATATAGTCGCAGTGTGACATGTTAACAGTAAATAGGGAATTTTTGAATCAAGCTATGTTCCCATAGTTCTTATAGTTCCAATTTGTCTCACTGTTCTTGTTTTGCACTGCCTTTTACTGTAAAAAATTGATAAAATGTTCCCTTTTCTTAGATACTGGCTGTATATTTAAACAATAAGAACCTTCATTGATTTTTTTCATACGTAAATTTCCTGGACATCAGTGAGTCATACACCTAGGGGCTAATTCATGCATTATAATACCATTTCTATTACGTATTTAGCACAATGTTTGGTAAACAGATTACTATGTAGACATTTTTTAAAAAAGTGAAATATTGTTTTTGGAAAGCAGAGCC
Source organism: Pelophylax lessonae (assembly GCF_965119305.1). NCBI lineage: Eukaryota > Metazoa > Chordata > Amphibia > Anura > Ranidae > Pelophylax > Pelophylax lessonae. The sequence goes on from NC_138769.1 coordinate 487,053,905, forward strand.
CTACCTTTCAAAGTCTTCTTCAGCTGTTCCATTTTTATCTTCTCTGACAAAGTATATGTGAAATCCGACCTATCCTGTTAAGCCGCAAAGTAATGTATGCATGTTTTGTCTAAATCATGTAGGATCCCAAGATTTATTGAATATGCAAATACAAGATACCACTATGCACTCTATGCAAAGCACTGAATGCCACCAAAATACAACTTCCTGTCAACATAAGGCACTTATTTCTCTTTCTGTATAACCATGAGCACGATATAAGCAGATGTGACACTGACAGGTCAGTAAATGCAATTACAATGTTACTTATGAAAAAAAAAAACACTTTCAGTTGAATGGGCTTTTAAGGCTAAATATGCAAGAGTTCTAAGTAGCTATTTTACTGCCACATCCCCATGATGTTTTACTATTCTACCTTTAGCCTCTGTTCACTCCAGTGCAGATTTGAAGTCGCGCTACTTCAGAGCGATTTCAAAGGCACACATACGTGTTATTTTATACATCTGATTTCACTACGGCTTGCGACTTCATTAAACAGAAGTCAATGCACCCTTTTTTTGGCGTTGCATCCTTTTCCCCTACTTATACCAACACCAAATTCCTGTCCTGGCAGAAATCTGACAATCCTTTGCTGGCACACATGCTTTGTAAAGGTAAAATAATCCCATTGCCTCAACTGATCCCCGACTGCCACAACCCACTTGGAGCTTGGCTTGAACACACCCAATTAGCTAATTTCTTGGGCAAGCTACCGAACGCTAGTGACCTGACTAGACCGAAAACATCCTTTGAATTAATACTGTCCCAAACTGACAGACAAGGCCACTTGGTATCCCAATTTTATCAGCTATTGATACAGGAAACCCACCCTGACCCCCCTCCATTTATATCTAAATGGCAACAGGAATTATGTACACCTGGAGAAGAGTTGGAATGGAACAAAACAGAAGTCAACGCAAGTTCAAATAACAAAAAAGTACTGCAGGAACCTTTTTTCAAAGACGCCGTGACGTGAGCCGCAGCTATTTGAACGGTTCCATTGCCAGCAAAGAGGTGCGACTTGTCATGCGATTTAAAACTGCCAAATTGCACTGGTGTGGACGGAGTAGTGCTGCTTATAATTACACATCCTGTTATAACACAACCATGGAGAGAGAGATGCAAAGGATACAAACCATGAAGGGTACTGAGTCATACAGAAGGCACATGTGAGCTGCTATAGCAACCAAATACAAGGAATATGTCTAATCTGTGTTTGCTTCTCTTAAAGAGATGCATTACTCCCTCATCAATCACCTACCCTGTCCCTTTCCTGCACCACCATCTTGAAAAATCCAGTGTGAGCACAGATGTGGCAAAGGTCTAAGCCAAGTATTTGGGACCTGGCCGAGACCATATTTGCAGGGGATTTCTGTGATTGCGCACAGATGCTGCAAATTTCTAGTTGCAATCTCCAGAAATCCCCACAGGTGGGCAGATATACAAATTCAGTGGCCTGTCTGTGTGTGCGCCAAATCTTGTAGCGTGCATGCGTTTTCTGTAACACTGCCTCCAGGGATAGGTGTGATGTGGCAATCTCATAGGGCAGCATGGCCTGGCTTAGGCTCGAAAGAAGGAAGTGTTCCCTTCAAGCACAAAAAGCAGCCAAACCATGGAGATAATTGTGAAATATTCTGTAGATTTTGTAAGAGGGAGGGCGGAGGAAAAAAAAGAAAGAAAAAAGTTGTCCTTATGGGTTAAATTCCACTTTAGGCCAAACACTTTAGGATTTCTCTAACTGGATTTGGCATTCTGAAAGCTGACAGTGGCACCGGTCAGATTACCAGCACCGTTTTTGAATCTGATTTGATGGCTGACATTTTAAGGATCAAAGGATGTCGGGTTAGGGGGTATTGACAGGGCCACCCTCAGCTCAAATTTCATCAGGTACCATAAGAAATTCACTCCACATATGGCCAGCTTTAGGATCATTTCACACCTATGCATTTTTTAGTGCGTTTTGCAGAAATGCACTACAGTCCATTTAACATAGTTTTACGTTCACATCTATGCATTTTTCAGCCGCTGCATTTTTGAAAAGGGTCAGGGAATTTTTTCCCACAGCAGATTGCATTTTGTGTGTAACAGACTTCAATAGACCCGCATCAAAAAATGCAAGTGTTTTGCCTTTTTGATTCGTTTTTACATGCATTTTGAGGTTTTTTTTTTTTTTTTCATCATAAGTCCCCGACCCCACAAGGGGGCAGGGTTATCTGGTGGAATCACCAGGTGGCCCCGCTCCTTAATTATTTAAGAACTGTCAGAGGGCGGAGCTGTCAGACAGCGGGAGGCAATCTTTTTTTTTTTTTTTTTTTTTGAGTTGGCGGTGGCGGTGGGCGTTGTGATTGACAATAGATTTACTTTTGAGGACATTTTTTTAATGGTAAATGACTATGTACCCCATACTCCTTTACATGTGGGAGGCCAGCATCTGGGGGGGCTTGTTAAAGGGGGCTTTCCAGATTCTGGTAAGCCCCCCACCCGCAGTCCCACAGCCACTGGCCAGGGTTGTATGGATTTGGGGGGGAACCCAGGCTGTTTATTTTTTTTGTTTCTTTATCAGCAACCTTTTTTTTTCATTACAGCTGATGACTCATAATTTATAAGGATGTGGAGACCTCCAGCTTCTTAAGAACTAGCTATTGACAGTTTGTTAAGTAGAAAAAAAAAAAACACAAAATGCATGAAAACCGAATGCAAAAACGCATCAAAATTGCATGTTCAAAAACGTGAAATGCACCAGAAAACCGCATCAGCTGCAACCACATTGTCATGGGTTTGCCACCTAAGGGTTAACTTAGTGCAGAGCCTGCAGACTAATTTCAGTGATTGGCAACAGGCTGCAATATTTAAACAGCTCAGCAGCATTATGTCTTTGCTGTCTGATCTGCAGCTTCCTGTGACCCCTGCTCCTGTTTACCTGCTTCTGTGATTGATCTCCTGTACGACCCGGCTTGACTTTTGGACTCCCCTTGCTTTCTGCCTGCACCTGACCTTGGCTCCCCTCTGACCTTGAACCTGCCTGCTCCTTTGGATTCCACGCCACCCGGGTGTTGTTGACCCGGCCTGTGAACTGATCCGTTTCCCTGTGAGCCCCCAGCATGAGTGTGGACTCGGGCGTTCTGGCCTTTAGCTTGCCGCTGTATGGATCCCCCTACCTGCTGGTTGTCTCCTTTTAAAGCATCTGGGACCTTGGAGCTGCCCATCCAACAGCTGACCCCCCAGGCCCTCATACCACTCTGCTCTCCCGTGCCACCTGTCTTCTCTACCATGGGCCGCGTGTCAGATACGCAAGGGAGGCCTTCCTCTGCACTATGGGGCTCATCAGTCAGGTACATGAGAAGTTGACACACATAGATGTGAACCTAGCCTTAGAGTAAACTTCAGCTTAGTTTACTCCTGCTGTTATTTTATGACTTATTGCCAGTGCCACATAAATCACAATTTTAAATTGTGTGTCATTGGGTCACAAAAGCTTTAAAATACCTTGGAGGTTGGACACTGGAGTCACATGATGACATGTTTCATAAAACAACTGTTGTAGATGGTGTTTGTAAGGAACATAGATTTGTGTACAGGTAAGCTTGACATTCAGAAAAAGAGGAGAGTACCAGGCAGTAAGTCCTTCTCTCCTGGGTTTGACCGTGACTCAAAATGTCAACTTACCAGCCTGAGCCCTGGCACAAAAGACACATGAGCACACTAAAAGAGCCCATCTACCCAATTCCATAAGGCTATTTAATACTATCGTTAAACGTTTCCTTTCATGGCAATGACATATAAAATGTCCTAGCCTTCTGACTTTTCCCAGCATCCGCTGTACCTTATCTACACACAGTTCTGAGCTGTGCTGAGCTTGGCCACAAAATAATGAAAAAAAATCTCAATTTGTAAATTTGGGGGGCTGGTGCTGCTCCCTACAACCTTGCTTGCCCTAGACTACCATTGTCAATATGAGTCTGTAAGTCTTGGTAGTACAGCTATCATTACATGAAAGCATTTCAAAGCAAACCTTCACACACAAAAAGTACTTTGCATCCTCCTTCCCTACCTTCCGCAATCTATAAAGCTGACTTTTGTGCTGTTGTGGTTAGTTTATTTACCTTTTCTTATTACATTTTTTTTTATTCCAGCCAATCTCCTGCCTCCATTCTCATCTAGGGGAGAATTACATGTACTGCCCCTAAAACCTCTCGAGATATGTACATCACAAATCCCAGGAGGCTGCAGGATTCCACATTGCAGCTAGAGGAGGATGAACATGGCAGCATATGATTAGGGGGCCAGCTGCAAGAACCACGAGGAGACAGCCGGCTTCCAATGACATAAGGAAGGTGGTGGCACAGGACCCTGTGCTTGGTGGCGGATTAATGCAGGACAACCTTGAATTGACTGGGCATGTGAGTATGGTTATTGTGGGCATCCCTTGCAAGGGGATATAAAAAAAAAAAAAAAACATAGGGGGGGGTGGGGTTCCTACTTAAATAAAACATATGCTCTATCTACTATCATAGCCGATAGGAGATGTATAAATTATTTAATGATTTTAAACTAATGCTGCTTGAATACCGCTACCTGTATTCATATACTGGGAGACCTGTGAGAGCCAAACATATGGATACTGTAAATGATTAGAACATCCTAATAACTTATCACATTATACGTTTACAGCAACAGACTTACTGAGAGAGCTGTAGGGCTTAACAAGAAACAGAAGGAATGCTGACATACAGATCTCTGTCTTCTATGAAGCAAAATACTTCAAGCCAGAGGGAGGAATCTTAGGAGATCATTAAAAGTTTCCAGCACACACTTATTTAAAATTCATGACGCACTTGCATACAAAGGTAAAAAAAAAAGTCCAGACACAGAGGTACTATGTATATATTTTCCATCAGGAACAACTTTTTCTGCCGTGTCCTTCTGCCATATCCTTCAGGGAAGCAGCAAAATAATTAACTAAAAACATTCCCTCCTAAAAATATTTCTTGACATGTTTTCTTCACTCACAAATCCTATCCTATAAATCCTAGCCTATACTACCAAGAATTAAGATCAAGTATGCTTTCACAAGGAGGATTCTACCACCAGTCCTAAATTTAGTTGCAGAGGCAAGTATAGTATGTTTGTTATTTAAAAAAAAAAAAGAAAAAAGAAGGTTTAATAACCATTTTAACACATCAATTCTGATTTGAAAGGCATACAGCTCGGTCTCATGCACTAAAATTATTTTCATTGAAAAGGGGGCACACTGGAACAACGCAGTGTTCATTGCACAAAAAGTCTTTCACAACAATAAATTAACAGGCAAAGGGCTATAGGAAGATGGCTTTATATTGTAGAGGTGTATATAAAGTTATGTATGTGGTGCTATAGGAAGTTGACTTTATATTGTACTATATATGAAGCTATGGATCTGGGTCTAAAGGAAGATAACTCTATATTGTAGATGGGTATATATAGTTATGTATGTGGTGCTATAGGAAGTTGACTTTATATTGTACTATATATGAAGCTATGGATCTGGGTCTAAAGGAAGATAACTCTATGTTGTAGATGGGTATATATAGTTATGTATGTGGTGCTATGGGAAGTTGACTTTATATGAAGCTATGGATCTGGGTCTATAGAAAGATGGCTCTATATAGCAGATGGATATATAAAGTTATGTATGTGGTGCTATGGGAAGTTGACGTTATATTGTACTATATATGAAGCTATGGATCTGGGTCTAAAGGAAGATAACTCTATATTATAGATGGGTATATATAGTTATGTATGTGGTGCTATAGGAAGTTGACTTTATGTGAAGCTATGGATCTGGGTCTATAGAAAGATGTCTCTATATTGTAGATGGGTATATAAAGTTATGTATGTGGTGCTATAGGAAGTTGACTTTATATGAAGCTATGGATCTGGGTCTATAGAAAGATGGCTCTATATAGCAGATGGATATATAAAGTTATGTATGTGGTGCTATGGGAAGTTGACTTTATATTGTACTATATATGAAGCTATGGATCTGGGTCTAAAGGAAGATAACTCTATATTGTAGATGGGTATATAGAGTTATGTATGTGGTGCTATAGGAAGTTGACTTTATGTGAAGCTATGGATCTGGGTCTATAGAAAGATGTCTCTATATTGTAGATGGGTATATATAGTTATGTATGTGGTGCTATAGGAAGTTGACTTTATGTGAAGCTATGGATCTGGGTCTATAGAAAGATGTCTCTATATTGTAGATGGGTATATAAAGTTATGTATGTGGTGCTATGGGAAGTTGACTTTATATTGTACTATATATGAAGCTATGGATCTGGGTCTAAAGGAAGATAACTCTATATTGTAGATGGGTATATATAGTTATGTATGTGGTGCTATAGGAAGTTGACTTTATGTGAAGCTATGGATCTGGGTCTATAGAAAGATGTCTCTATATTGTAGATGGGTATATAAAGTTATGTATGTGGTGCTATAGGAAGTTGAATTTATATTGTACTATATAGATGCTATGGATCTGAGTCCATAGGAAGATGGCTCTGTATTGTAGATGGGTATATAAAGTTATGGATGTGAAGTTATAGAAAGATGGCTTTATATTGTAAATGAGCATATGGAGTTATGAATGTGATGCTATAGGAAGATGGCTTTATATTGTAGAGGTGTATATAAAGTTATGTATGTGGTGCTATAGGAAGTTGACTTTATATTGTACTATATATGAAGCTATGGATCTGGGTCTAAAGGAAGATAACTCTATATTGTAGATGGGTATATAAAGTTATGTATGTGGTGCTATGGGAAGTTGACTTTATATTGTACTATATATGAAGCTATGGATCTGGGTCTAAAGGAAGATAACTCTATGTTGTAGATGGGTATATATAGTTATGTATGTGGTGCTATAGGAAGTTGACTTTATGTGAAGCTATGGATCTGGGTCTATAGAAATATGTCTCTATATTGTAGATGGGTATATAAAGTTATGTATGTGGTGCTATAGGAAGTTGAATTTATATTGTACTATATAGATGCTATGGATCTGGGTCCATAGGAAGATGGCTCTGTATTGTAGATGGGTATATAAAGTTATGGATGTGAAGTTATAGAAAGATGGCTTTATATTGTAAATGATCATATGAAGTTATGAATGTGATGCTATAGGAAGATGGCTTTCTATTGTAGAGGACTATATTACATTATGCATGTGATTCTATAGGAAGACAGCTCTGCATCTTTGATGGAAAAATGGAGTTATGGATGTGTGGCTATAAGATCACTTTATATTGTAGATTATTAGAAGTTATCAATGTGAGCCATTAGGAAGATGACTTTTTATTGTGGAAGACTTTATTTTGTAGGTAAGTACATTTAGTTATGAATTCAAGTCTATAGGAAAAAGGTTCTTTATCATAGATCTGTAAATTGAGTTATGGATGTAAGGTTCTTTGAAGATCGCTTTATGTTGTAGTTGGGCATATGTAGTTATGGATATGATGCAAAAGGAAGATGGCTCTATGGATTTATGGATGTGAGGTTATAGGAAGATGGCTTTTCATTGCATATAGTTATGGGTGTAAAGAAAAAGGGCTTCATATTGTTGATGGGTATATAGAGTTATGGATATGATGCTATAGGAAGTTGGCTCTATGGATTTATGGGTGTGAGGTTAGTGGAAGATGGCTTTGTATTGTAGATGAGTATATAAAGGTATGGATGTGAGGTTAAAGGAAGATAGCTTTATTTTGTTGATGGGTATATGGACATATAGATCTAATGATATAGAAAAATGTCCTAATATTGTAGATGGACACATGAAGTTATGTATGTGAGGCTGTAGAAAGGTAAATAGAAATTTGGGGATGAGGCTAAAGGAAGGTGGCTTTATATTGTAGACAGGGAGATGGAATTGTGGATATAAGGCAATAGGAAGAGAGCTTTATATCTTGGATGTGTACATGAAGTTATAGATGTGATACTTTGGAAATGTGGCAACAATGTAACACTGAATGCTGCACTTATCCAGTCACTACTGGTGTGCTAACATTGCCATAATACTGGAGCTTGTGTACAGCAGTCCAGATGGTCATGTTAAATTATAATGACAATTTTTCTGCATTAGTTGATCAATGTACAGGCACATTTTGCTAATCTTTATAAATATGTGATAATGCGAGTCATGGTAATGACACACAGCTATTTCTCATTAGAGACATGTTAAAAATAAAAACAAATCACCATGTGCAACTTTGAAATTCACAGGGTGAGCATACCCAGTTATTTATGTGGACCTTGAAAGGTCACACAATAGTTGGTGCACTCATGTGAGAATTATTTATATAATTAAGGTATTGATTGGTTTCCTGTTGAAAACGGCACTGCTCTCTTCATTCCAGGCGTAAATGGAATATGCCACTGTACATTACAAGATTATATTATCTAATCCCATGTGATTTTCAACTTTATCTTTAGGACTGAACTTTAAAACAGACTGCTTTTAATACAGGTATATGTAAAAGCAGTATGCACTTTTCGGGTTCTGTACTTTTTCCAGAGATTTGGTTTACTCTGGGGAGAGTTAAAACATGGAGAAATGTACGATATCAATTAAGAACAGAAACTAATAATATTCTTACCGTCTTTCTGCAACGCAGTACAGAAAAGAGATGGGATTGGGAAACATGTCCACTTTCTTTTTGTTTTAAAATATTAATGTATATCTATTTACATGGGTTGGAAAACCAAAAATAAACACTTCATACAATGTACTAAAAAATTGTCAACTAAATGGCAAAAACCAAATAAGCTAAATATATTTTATCTTCTGCCTGCCCTGTTGGCCTAGGTAGTTATAGAAGTTGGTTCATACTCAAGTGTTCTGTAGATTTTTGTTCTTGTCAGTGGCGGCCAGTGCGTTGGGGGCGCAGGGGCGCCGCCCCCCCCATCCATGCGTCCGGCCCCCTAATCTGCATGCATGGGCGCCGGACGCATGGAGCTCAATGGGGCTTTTTTTTTGCATCACCTGATTAGAGCCAGAGGCTCTAATAGGCTGCAGCAAAGGGTGGATCCGGGGCGCAGAGCAGTGCGCCCCGAGCCCACCCATTGTGTGACAATAGCGAATTAAAATTCGCTATTGTCACACGGATCCTCCTCCTGGCCAATCAGGGAGCGGGTCAGATACGCGCTTCCTGATTGGCCGCAAGGCAAACCCCAAGCCATTGGCCGAGGAGGAGGCGGGAGCGGGAGGACTCGGAGACGCGCCGGGGGACTGAGAAGAAGCCGCCGCCAGGACACTGAAGAGAAGCCGCTGCCGGGACTGAGGAGAAGCCGCCGCCGGGACTGCTCCAGGTAAGTGCACTGGTATCGGGGGGGCGCACACTGCATTGAAGGGGGCACGCACGCTGGTCTCTGCATTGAAGGGGGCATGTACGCTGGTCACTGCATTGAAGGGGCACGCACGCTGGTCACTGCATTGAAGGGGGCACGCACGCTGGTCACTGCATTGAAGGGGGCACGCATGCTGGTCACTGCATTGAAGGGGGCACGCACGCTTGTCATTGCATTGAAGGGGGCATGTACGCTGGTCACTGCATTGAAGGGGGCATGTACGCTGGTCACTGCATTGAAGGGGGCATGTACGCTGGTCACTGTTTTGAAGGGCGCACACTGGTCACTGTGCATTGAAAGGGGGCACGCTGGTCACTGTGCATTGAAAGGGGGCACGCTGGTCACTGTGCATTGAAAGGAGGCATGCTGGTCTCTCTGCATTGAAAGGGGGCACGCTGGTCTCTTTGCATTGAAAGGGAGCACACTAGCCCTTAATTACTGAAGGCCCCTTTCACACTTTTACGACCTTAAAGTCACACAATTTTTTACAGCGTTTTTTGCCACAAAGCAATGCCTATTACAATTTTCTGTTTGCGCCCCCCCAAAATTTTGAGCACCAGCCGCCACTGCTTGCAATCCTCCAGTGGTGGGTCAGGTCCAATACCAAAGGTGGCACATGGTCTCTGCTAAAGGAGAGGTTCAGTCTTCAGGTAGAACTACTGGATTATCCAACTTTCCCTGCTGTGTGTAAAATCAGTTCAGTCATATCCGACTCTTGGCAATTATTCTGGCCAACTATCTGGGCACCGTGTGTGATATGCTTGGAAGCCTTTTCCATGGAATTATCTTGGCAGGTTTTTTTTTTCTTACAGGGTAGCTTACCAAAGTTTTTACTCAACCCTCCGCATTTTCACGGCCTTGGGACTGGCATGCAGAATGTAAGTACATGTACTTACACATGTACTCACATAATAGGGCTAATTTAAGCAGGAGCCAATTTACCTACCAACATGCCTTTGGGGTGTAGGAGGAAACCAGACTACTTGAAGGAAACCCATGCAATCAGTGAGCCTACATTGCAAACGTGGTGCCTAGCTCTATCAATATGGTCTGACAGCCAAGCAGCGGCTCATCACATTAACATCCTTGTACTTCAACAAGGCACAGCTTCTGAATCAGGATTTAAAAAATGTGCTCTCCATTACGTTGGTCCCTTTTTGCACTACATATATTACACATTCTTGCACACATTAGAGGTAATGTAGGCTAGATTCATTCTTTTGCACTGTGTTGTGTTACTGCACACGTGTTCATTTGACCCCACAGCCAGTGCACCCCAACACAGGCAAAACCCTACATGTCCTGAAGAAGCGTGCTGCGTCACGCAAAACGCGTTGACGTCACACGCGGTCACGCCTTTGGCTCCACCCACCACCCAGAACTTCACGCCGCAACTGCTGTTTCCCCTAACCTATGCCGACTTCATGGCACCAATCCACGAGTGATCACGGCAATCTCCCATACCTCTGACGGGCATCCTGTTACTCCTATACCTTCAAGACATTGACTCAGCATCCTCGCTATCCACATATCGGAGCTCCATGGACGGTTCATCATATGGTTATGTGAGTGCCGATCAACAAGTGCATTACTGCTACTAGCTGGCTTCTGTGCTTGCAAAACCTGAACTTGCCGCAGCACTCTGTCCTATCTTGCTTTCAGCTTCTTGGTGTGCCTCTTCTCTGCCCTACCACCCGGGTCCGGAGTGATCATTGATATTTCATAAACTATGTGCTAATTGCTGTAACATCTACCACTTTCTATGGACTTATACCCATGCCTATGCTTAGAGGTGGTACTCAATACCTGACCCAGGAGGGATCTTGATCCGAAGAGGCTCACATACCGCTCTGCTTTGTGCTTTTTGTTTTTTATATTTTTTTGTTGCACACTATATTGTTGGACTGCTGTGGCTTACTTACCGTGTCATTGATGTGTCTGCTTCTACAGAACCAGGTGCCAGCTGAGGATTTCCATTTATTAAATATGCCTGTATGCCAGAGTGGATAGAGGTGGAGTATCCAAGCCTTTCAGTCTGATCACCATAGGAGGGACATTTGTCTCAGGAGCTTTATTTATTGGCTCCTTGTGCTTGAAGCCTCTTTCTACACATTCATAGCCCTGTTTTTAGCCCCTAGACTTACATCACCATCTCGGTTTTTCTATATATGAGTCTTCTATCAAGATTTGTGATTGGACTATCCTTAGCCCACACCAGTCCCTGGAATTACCCTCAGGCCTAGGGGCAGGGGCTTTGGGCGATTAAGGTTGTTGATGTGTTGGTTGGGTGGAGGGTGGAGCCCCTTATAGGCGGTACCAGCGTGACTTTAGAGATAGGACCCCTCTTTCTTGGTTTTATCTGAGTGTCAATGAGCTTTTGAATTTTCTGTCATAATATTTTTAGTATGCATTACCCGTTTTTCATGCTTCAATAAAGTACCAATTTTTATCTACATTATACCATTGTTTGAGCCATATATGCAACATCTCTCTTTTTCTTAGTTCAAAACCCTACATGACCCTTACTTTTTAATGCAGTGCACCACAACACATGCCATGTGTTATATGTACATTGCCCTCTATTGTATTTGTGTGTTGTGATGCACTGCAATGCACCATAGCACATGCTTTGCTGTGAAATCCATTAATATATGTGTTTACTGCACATTATTGCAATGCACAAGTTTGAATAGACCCTTAGCGGCTTTATTCTAGTATAATGCTAAATAGCTAAAGCTATAGTACATTGCAGTACGCCAGCGCATGCACGTTAGAAACACTGCTATGGCAATTCAGGACAAAGTGACAGTGTCAGTAAAATAACCCCCTCCACAACAAATTCTAAAGACTCTTAAGTGATTCCTTACTGCTCCTGCCTCTAGTTTAACTGGTGCAACATACCCAGGGTATACAGAGTAGCATGAGATGGTGGGTTTAGCAGGTAATTGCTACAACCAAGCAGTGTCATAGACAGAGAAGATGATTTAATTGATCCTTCTAAGCTCTATCAATAATAAATACCAGGTATTTTTGTGGCAAGGGTAATTAAAGGAGGTAGAAATAGCGGGGAATTGCTTGAAAGGGATCAATGGGTCAAGAAGGACCTTTTTACAGATTGAATCGACTAAGTGGCAGTGTCTCTTTAATGTGTGTTATTTTGTGCAATAATGTGCATTGTGTTAAAGCAGCCCATTAAATCAGAATTGGGTCCAAGCGCCATCACTGCTGCTGATTACACACTATTGATATTTACAGGTCAGCCCTGAATGAGTCATTAATGCCACAGAAGCACATGTGCAGAATGAAGGCACCAATAACGCTGTAAAATAAGCTCACTGTGTACTGCATGAAAGCAGAAAAAGTATATAAAAGACATAAAACACATTTTGGTAAACTACAATGGTTGTTATTTGCCATAATGATTAAAGAAGAGCGAATAATGAGCTCTGCTGACAAATTTGAATTTTGGCTTGTAAAAAGTAATTTATAGAAGCAATAACCAGCAAATTTTTGTTATAAAGGGTGTCAGCAGAACCCCCTCCCCCCATGCAGGTAGCCTCCCTCATCTGGAAGGATCTAAACATATAATTCTGCAAGAGGTTATGTGACAATAATAATCCCCCCTCCCCTTCACCATGAAATTACTGTCCCTATACTTGCTTGTTAGAACAGCATTTGATTGTAGACTACAGTGTGTAGTAATTCTTCACAGCATAGAGGAAGAGGATTCTAATCCAATAACCCCATGTAGCATTAAAAGCAAGACCCCTACTGAATCCAAAAAGGTCACATGTCCTGTCCATGCTGCTAAACCCCAAGCCAGAAGGGACTATTATGCAAGTATTCCTATGATGTAAAAGTTTAACTGCAGCTGCTGAGTCTATATCTAAATCCTTGTGACAAAGTATCTATACCTTGTCTTTGTTATTTCACACCGTGCCAGATAGTTAGGTCTGTGCTACTGTATGTGTAATGCATGGCTCCTAACTGTTCCTGATTTTGGGGGACTGTCCCTCATTTAAAGTCCTCTTGTCCCTCTTTCCTCCTCAATTGTCCCTCAGTTTGGTACAAGGGGTCATGGCAGGGGGTGTACCCTAATGCCTCCATACTTTTGCTAATAGGTGTCCCTCGTTCCCATCTCAAAAAGTTGGGAGGTGTGGTCATGGTCGCCTTCTAGTATGTGGGTAGGTGAACCTTTTTATTGTCGTAGAGTTTATACGAAGCTCCTGTTATTCTAGGTAACCCTGTCTCTTCTGGTCAGGGATTCGTTAGCTAGTTTTAGCTCTGGGCTCAATAACAAGCATATGCTAGAGCCAGGTTAGGCTTTCAGTGGTCACATTGGGATCATTAGCTTAGAAATCTGGGTGCATGTCAGATTAGAAACTATTAGGGAGGAACTAAAGTGCAGAATATATATGCTGACTCTGAGTTCCAGTGCCATACTACAGTTCCTGCGAATGAGAATCTCTGCAGATCTTGTCTTCAGGTCTCTAACACAAAGACAGATGCCGCAGGGGCCCCTGCAGCTGGACTTTGCTGCAACTTTCATCTGGGGGTACAGTCTGTTAATAACTATATATATATACATGGGTATATGTGCACAATTCAGCGAGGACTTCTATCGGATCCTCTGCTGATAATAACTGTCTGTACCAGTGTTGCCAACCTACCATATTGAAATTTACTGACACGACATCCACATTTTACTGGCACAGCTGGCATTTCTAAAAGTTACAAAATTACAGTTTAAAGTGCAAATTACAGTATTTTAGCTACAAACAACTACCATATGCAATTAGCAATGTGATTTAAAGAGTTCCAGTCACCTGTGGAAAAAATAAAAGTCAGCGGCCACAAAACCTGTAGCTGCTGACTTATAAAAACAGCCACTCAACTGTCCCGCAGTCCAGTGGTGTGCTCATTCCATTCGGTCTCACCCCGACGCTGGTATCTTTACTATGGGCACCTGGCTGTAACAGCTTGTGGCTTCACAGTTGGGTGCCCACTGCACATGCGTGAGTCACACTGTGCATCGTGAATGGTTGATGCAGTCTTCTGGGTCCTGTCAGAGTCCCAGAAGACTGCAGGGGGAGGGAGGAGAACTTCAGTTTATGAACGCCACGGTGCTCGGAACGGGAGCCGGAATGGGTACCTGCCCCCCCCCCCACTCCTCAAAAGTGCCAATTGCTCAAGAGGAGCGGGGAATGAGTCCTTAAAGCAGAACTTCCCCTTTTGGGTGGAGCTCCGCTTTAAGGTTGATATTCTTAATTTTATTTTTGCTATATTAAGTAGCTCAGGGACAGGACTCAGGAGGGTAAGAAATTAAAATGGGCAGGCACACACACATGAAATTGACTCTCACCGACATGACATGTCCCCTCCTGAGTCACAGTCTCTCTCCATGCCAGGTGGTCCCTTCAGTCCGCTCCAGTCCAAACAGTCCCACTCCCAGCTTGCCTTGTTTCCATCCCACAGACCCGCACATGAGGCTCAGGCCACTCGACTCGGTTCCCTTGCACCATGATATGACACAACATGCTCAGGCATCGCCTCCACCAGATCTGCCTCCCGCTAGCACTACCCGAACATACCGTAACATGCACTCGGATAGTCTCGGCTGGCTCCAGACCAGAGCTGCACATGTGCAGTTCTGAGCCAAACGACAGCCATATTTTTTATACTGGCAAACTTTTCCTGTCACTACCATTTACTGGCAGGAGAAAAGTGCCCATTTTTTACTGGCTGCTAATAAAAATACTGTTACAGTTGGCAATATTGGTCTGTACCAGGGTTTCTCAACCAGGGTTCCATGGACCCCTGGGGTCCCTCCAGAGGTTGCTAGGGGTTCCTTGAGCAATGAGCAATGTCTGCCTCTCAGATAAGTTCCCACTGACACCATTGATCTTTTTAGGTATCTGTAAGCAGGTAATTCTTCCCAATGTTCCCAGTGTTCCCACTGACCATTACAATAATGTATCATGAGATGTAGATGTAATTTTAGCAGGTGTTCCATGAGACCGGAAAGTTATTTCAAGGGTTCCTCTGTGTTGAAAAGATTGAGAAAGGCTGGTCTGTATATTGGATGTACAGTTTTAATCATTTACTGTATATAAAGCTGTATTATTTCTATACTAGTGCACTCTTCCACTTAACAAAGTTCTGGTCCTCTTATTTACCTATCCTATATGGGGAGGGTTATTTCTCATAAGCCACCCCCCCCCTCCAAAAAAAAAAAAAAAAAAAAGGTTACATCTGCATTGGCAGGGATGGGTCCCCTGCCACTCTGCATCATCTGCAATGCCAAAAGTGAATTGGGGCATGTGAACTGACCATATATACTGCAAGTACTAACTCTTTCCACTAATCCCTAATAAGTATTATTTTTAATCACATAGCAAATACTAATTGTCAAAGCTTTCTGTGACAATAGACTTATCCAATGAGTAATGGTGAGCACAATGATACAGTACAAAGTACAATAACCCATAACAAGAGTACAATTCACAGTACTCAAATACATTTCTAGTTAGTTACAATGCTTTATAACGCTGATCTCTTACATTTTGAATATTTAAATACCTGAGCAACTGTTTTACTAGTACCTTCCTTTGTCACGCTAAGCTGGAAGCCAAATATAAATGTAAAATCCAATAAACAAATATGTGAAAAGTCCCTTTTATTTTTGCTGTACTTAAGAGGGTAAACTAAAGGAAAGACCACTAGAGAGCGCTGTAACACAATAAGAATTCTCTTATGTCCCAGTTGGCCCAAAGACTCCTAGATTTTAAAAATATATCCCATTTGCAACACAGAGCAAGCTACATATTATTAAATAACAGGATTATTATTTTTTGGCATTTACTGGTATGCTTCACGTATAACTAAAGCTTCAGATTCATTCTTTGCAGTAACACACAAAATGATGTAACTGTTTTACCTGCAATAATCAGCAGTCTTATTATCTATATTAAAAAATGAAGTTCAGTGTTTGTTCTAGGTTGCTTGTTTTATAAAAAAAACTGTCTCTATACCATAGCAGAGTATTTTGCTTCCACTGCGCTTTCTGTTCTTTGTTAATACAAAGAACAATATCAGTTTCCGCTTACTGCAAGCAAACTCAGATGTAAACACCATTAATTACGCTACCAGACATAAAGTAATTTGATAAACACAGCTATCTCATTAAAGTCCCGGGTGAATTCTGAATGGCATATTTAGAAAAAGCTGATCGTTCAGGTCAACAGAAATAAAAGACTGTAATATTTATTTCTCTGCTTGTTCAATTTTGCTATCATAAAATCAAAACCTGCTCTGTACAGCTGAATTGGCTATTCAAATAGTAATTCAAACAACAATTATTTTCTGTTTACCAGGGCAACCGAATGATGGTAGTGATGCTAATAAAAGCTGTGATCTGTGATTGTTCTCTGTGGGTTACTGCACAACATTGCACCTTACAACATTTTAATATGAACATATCATTTGTGATATCCATAAGAACATCACAATTGCATAGTGTATGGGTTGCAACGTAAATGAACTGGAATAATAATCACAATGTGATACGCTGCACATCACAATTAGCCATAAACATTAGGTACAATGGCTAGCAGTGCCTAATTATTTATGAAAGGCAATATTAAGTATTTTTCATTGAAAAGTGTTTTAAACAGGAATAAACATATTTATAATTTTTCTTTTTTATGACTTAATATATTTTGTGCTGCAAATATTCTTCCTGAGCTTTCAATCTGCGGCCATTAGATTTCACAATGCAGTAGTATAATGGTTTAGTTAGGAAGTTGACAAATTAATAAGGAATTCAGGAGTCAGTCTGTCCAATCCACAAGCCAGCAGAATTTTTTTTTTTTTTTTGGCGCTAGCTCCACTGACAACAAGAGAAGCCCTCAAAAGCTTGGAGTCAAATGTATTTTCTATGGCGCATTGGCTACCCGGTTCCTGGGATTGTCCAGCCCTAGTTTAATTTGATGATGCTCCTCCACCTAATATCAGTTAGATGCTTAAAGGAGAAGTCCACCCTAACACTAAAATCTCTAAATCTACAGGCATCCACAATCTTAGACTAACCAATCTAGCCCTGTAATGAAGAAATCGCTATACATTGCCTCTAAAAAGTATTTATACCCCATTGACATTTTCCACATTTTGTTTTGTGAAGCCCTTAGAGATTTGTTAGAGAACAAACACCATCACAAAGGCCAAGGGACACACCAGACAGGTCAGGGGTAAAGTTGTGGAGAAATTTAAAGCATGGCTAGGTTATAAAAAAATATCCCAAGCTTAGAACATCTCGCAGAGCACTGTTTAATCCATCATCCCAAAATGGAAAGAGTATGGCACAACTGCAAACCTAACAAGACATGGCCGTCCACCTAAACTGACTGGCCGGGCAAGGAGAGCATTATTCAGAGAAGCAGCCAGAAGGCCCATGGTAACTCTGGAGGAGCTGCAGAGATCCACAGCTCAGGTGGGAGAATCTGTCCACAGGACAACTATTAGTCATGCACTCCACCAATTTGGCTCTTATGGAAGAGTGGCAAGAAGAAAGCCATTGTTGATAGAAAGCCATAAGAAGTCCCATTTGCAATTTGCGAGACGCCATGTGGGGGATACAGCAAACACGTGGAAGAAGGTGCTCTGGTCAGATGAGACCAAAATGGAACTTTGCAAAATGCTATGTGTGGCGGAAAACTAACACTGCACATCACCCTGAACACACCATCCCCACCATGAAACATGGTGGTGGCAGCATCATGTTGTCGGCAAGCTTTTTTTTTAGCAGGGACAGGGAAGCTGGTCAGAGTTGATGGGAAGATGGATGGAGCCAAATACAGGGCAATCTTAGAGGAAAGTGTCTGCAAAAGACGTGAGACGAGGGTGGAGGTTCACCTTGAAGCAGGACAACGACCCTAAACATGCAGCCAGAGCTACAATGGAATGGTTTAGATCAAAGCATTTTCATGTGTTAGAATGGCCCAGTCAAAGTCCAGACCTAAATCCAATTGAGAATCTGTGGCAAGACTTAAAAATTGCTGTTAACAGATGCTCTCCATCCAATCTGACAGAGTTTGAGCTATTTTGCAAAGAAGAATGGGCAAAATGTCACTCTCTAGATGTGCAAAGCTGGTAGAGACATACCCAAAAAAGACTTGCAGCTGTAATTGCAGCCAAAGGTGGTTCTACAAAGTATTGACTCAGGGGAGCTGAATACAAATGCAATCCACACTTTTCAGATATTTATTTGTAAAACATTTTTAAAACCATTTATCATTTTCCTTCCACCTCACAATTATGTGCCACTTTGTGTTTGTAAATCACATAAAATCCCCAAAATAAATTTACGTTTTTGGTTGTAACCTGACAAAATGTGGTATGAATACTTTTTCAAGGCACTGTACATACCTTTTTTGAAGCTCTGGTCCAGTCTCCAGTGGCGGAAGCTCTACAGAGGAGACAGCCGAAAATGGCTGGGAAATGAATGGGAAGTGACATCACCCATAGGCTTACAGTACTATGGGCCTTCCGTTGTTAGCTGCCTCTACTGCACATGCCTCCACAGAGAAGCCGCTGCTGACAGCTCAGCGTGGGACCAGATCAGAGCAGCTTAGAAAAAGGTATGTAAAGTGATTTCTTCTTTACAGGGTTAGATAGATTAGTCTTAAATTGTGGATGCCTGTAGATTTAGAGATTTTAGTGTTAGCGTGGACTTCCCCTTTAGGCTGGGTTCACAATTATGCGAATTGGATGCAGCCAATTTGCACGACATCTCCGGGGCGGCTGCGGTCCACACTGGAAAAGGGTCCTCTCATTTTTGGCTCAGTTCCAAATTCATGAGAAAATTCGGACCAGATTCACACCTGAACCGGAGAACGGGGACGCACCGGACCCCCTGCTGCGAGCTGGGGCAGAAGTTAGTGTGAACCCAGCCTTAAAGTGAAGGGGTCAGCATACTTTCTGGTCACTGGTCATCCTGTTCTGCTGCACGGGGTGCATTATATAGGTAGCCAAAAGTAAAATAAGAAGGCCAAAGGGTATTGAGTAAACAGGTCGTTCAGAGGGACCATGAATTAATAAGAAGCCTTATTAATAGGGGCATGATGTTGTGCACATATGCACAGAAACAAAGATTGAACTGTAAGGCTATAGACCAAATTTTATAATGTTTAATTGCAATCTACATCTGCTACAGTCTATAATGTCCACAGTCTCTATGTGCAAAATTTTCTTACAAACCAGCAAGAAAATGCGCACTTCACTAACTGGGTACAACATATGCACATTCAGGAATAAATTCAGAGAGCAAGTTTCCAGAGTAATTAAAACATAACAGCTGTCATTTGTTAAACCTGACCTTGGGGTGTACTTTAGGCACCTTCAGATGCCTGCAAGTTCCTTCACTTTATTTCTAGAATGCCCAGGGCTTTTTTTTTTTTAGAGAATAGGTGCAGGAACTCCCCCCTTTTGAGTCACCCCTTGTCTCTGCCCTCCACCTACCTTCGAGTACCGTCCCTTGGTTCAACCACCTATCCACCTCCGAGTACCACCACTTTTAGAGAATATAGAACCAAGTATAATTTTGAAAGTAATTTGTATGCGATTTATTAATTAACAGAAAAATCAGTAAAATAGATCACCTGCAGGCAGCAACACTAGACCCAATCCCAGCCACACTAGTTCCCACCAGCAACAATAGACCCCACCACAGCAACAATATACCCCCTAGCAACAAAAGACCCCACCCCAGCAACAATAGATCCCTCACACAATGGGCCCCCTGTTACAAAATACCACCTCAGAAACAATAGACCCCCAGCAGCAACAACAGATCTTCCAGCAGAAAGCAACAATAGACCTCTCCCTCAACAGTGGATCCTTCCCAGCAACAATTGACCCCTCAGCAACATAAGACGCCCCCTAGCATTAAAAGATCCCCACCAGTCAGTTACAATAGATCCCCCAGCAGCCAGCATCATAGAAGCTCCAGCACCCCTTGCCATTACATACATTCAGTGCTGGAGGTGCCGGACCTGCGTTCCCCCACGTTCCCGCTGAAAAAAAATCCCTGAGAATACCATAGAAAACTCATAGAAAGTTAATATTTTATTTGCAACCAGAGATCAAAAATTAAGCATTGGTAAAATCCTCTATGTCTACACCTCCCTATTGGCCACTAAATAGGGTAGGCAGTCTCAATGGTCAATATGGAGGTACAGGGGAAAAGGGAATCATGGCAGAGCTCAACCTTCCAAGCTTTGCTTGAAATATTCATAACAGTGCATCCTAAGTTTTAGGGCAGTAGGGTCATTTTAGAATAAGCTAAAACAATGTGCAGGGTTTTCCCTATTTTACCATATTTAAAAACCATCAAAGTTTACTTAAAAGTGGGTTTTTAGCAAAGCTGTGCAACTAAAAACTGATCATATGATGACAAAATACATGGTCAGAGGATCTCTTGTGAAAGTGGGAACTGCATACTAAAACCATGAGTAGATACCCCTTCTCAATCTTTATTGATTTATAATGTCATCCAGTAATGAAGTGGTGATCATCCTTATTTTCACAGGGAAAAGGGTCAGTCCTGGTCCTCAAAGTATTTTTTACAGCAGACATGGGAGATTGTAGCTTCTACTTTTATCACTGCAACCGGTATATACATGCATGCACTGAGCAAATTGCCAACAACACTAATGAATACAGTAGGCTTCAAAGGCAAATACTGTGGATGTCAGCTATTTAAGTACAGGATTCTGGCAAATCAAGTGGCTACATTAATAGGATGTCAAGGACAACCTATAAAAGCACAACTTTGAATGTTAACCAGCATAAGGAAAATTGTTTTATATCTAACTGTAGTCAACTCTTTATTAGGTTGGTGCTGTATTGTGTTGTACTGTTGTCCCAACTGTTTGATAAAGTTCAGTTGACCGCATATTACATGACTAAGGCACCCCAGATGTAATTATGACACTTAACATAACCGTTATCCCAAAATCCCAACCCCTTACCTAAACTTCCTGCAATAAATACGCAGACACCGTTATTGGAGTAAAATTGGCCAAAGTGGCCATTTATTAACCATTAACAAAAATATATATAACATGTTCCTTAGAACAGGGACCAAAATAGTATAATAAAAGATAACATAAGGTTGCCGATATTTGGAGGCCCCAAATATCAAGTACCATTTTGTATCTGTGTAACTCTTAACTGTCCCCAGCCGCACCACCGGCTCGGGGACGACCTCAACACACAGCAGATACCTCCCAATTTAAACTACCAATTAACCCATCTATTAACTGGCATTCCCCAGGTGACTCCATACCTTAGATGGGTCCCTCAGATGATAAGCACAGCAGGTTTTACCGGAAACACCTCCAAAGACCCCAACCATCAAATCTGCAAACAATCACATTACACAGACATTCCAATGTAGGGGCGGGAGGGAATGCTCCTCCACTCACGCTGAACTGATGCCCATAAAACTGCAGGACAGCTTACTCCCCCCCTCTACGGCCCCTCCCCACAACTTACAGTAGCCAATAGCAGAGAAACCCCACAAAATGCCTATCTTTATTAACCCCCTACTAGGCCAATTACACTGCTGGCCCAGTCATGCTAGCCCTGCACCTATTTTTTTGTTATTTTGCTCCGGGCTGTACTTTACTATTGTTCTTTGAATGTTTGTCATCATGGGCAATATGGATGCTTAATATTGGTTGCTTGCAAAATGTTGGTCTTTTATCTGTTAACCAAAGAATTCTGCCTATAATGTACCCTCTCCAAATTGCAGTAACCAATTATTTGCTCATCGTCTTATTCAAAAGGTTTCAGGTGCAAACCTAATTTTAGCAAACACTTAGCAAATATTGTCCCTAACTGAGCTTTGCAAAACTGAAACTTTCATGCAACAATAAACCTTACAAATTTTCCAGTAAACTTTATTCTTTACGTTTAATGCAGAGTTTCTATGCCGAACAGAAGGTTCATGATAAATTACTTAAAAAAGCCATTTGTAAACAAACAACTTGCCTCTAATGGTCCCTTTAAAGTGTCGTCCACCACACTTAGCTGGCTGTGCCTATCCTGTCCTCAGCCAGTGAATGCACATACAAGAGCAGAGATGTGGACCCTCTTCAGTCCCCTCCAGCAAAAGGTGGCGTCCTAAAGGGACCATTACCACAGATTACTTAGACATATCTGGTAGAACCGGGACCAGGCTAAGATCGGTGGAGCATTGTCCAAAGTATGGAATTGTAATCAAAAGGCGCATTTCATTACTCATTAAGATGAGATTTTTGGGAGCACATAGGTGTCACAAGGAGGTGGAAGCACACCAATTGTCTTCACATTATCACACATGAATTCATTTTCTTGAAGAAAGTGGTTTGCACATGTTACATCACCTATCATACACTTTAATATAGTTTATGCACTTTGATGTGGACTGCACTATTGTTATGCGCTTTCTTATTTATTGATATGACTGAATGATATGAATTAATTCATTAGAGAGCTTGCGCAACACCATTCCCATTAATATATTGCTTTTACTTGTGGGTGTATATGCAGAAAATAGATTATTAGAATATTTGTTTTCACACATATTGTGTTCAATTATTTTGGATAGACTATTTTTTGCACCGAGGTAGCGCAGAGGTATACTTTTGTTAATTTTTTTCACATATATCCTTGAAAGGTCTTAGAACCATAGAAATAGATCACGGCCCTGGACCTGTATGGCTCCCTGCGGCTAACCACACGCATTGCGCTACATGCCAAGATGAATGGCTAATGCAGAGTCCAGCGTCCAAAGAAAACTTTACAGGCTAGCCCCACACAATGGGGTCTTGGTACCATCCTCAAAATACACACCGAGAATACTGCTAGATAGCCCAGGACAGTAGGCAGTCCGATCATGATAGAAGCATCAGAGAGAAAAAATGAATGGCTTAAAATGGAAAAGTACTTATCCAGGGAAGAACAAGTCCATCACCTAAAGAAAGCTAGAGCCTATCAAAGTAGGTGGAGTTATATATAGCCCTAGGGTGGCCCTAGCAAAGTTTTATCCAGTGACCAATTACCTGAAGGTAGCTACATATAACCCATGGCTTATGAATCAAAGTCCTGTTCTGTACTGTTCAAGGAGGATAACCAAGCCTTCCAGTTGGCATGGAAGGTCTGCTTACCTTTTGGCCAAACAGTCAAATACACTACTGAAGTACATATACTGTATATGTCACACAACGTTTGCTCAGTGATTTATCAAATGCAACTTTTCAGGAAAAATACACTTATTTAAATTAAATTAATACATTTTAGTGCAGACAAACACACTATAATGAGAACAAACTAATCAGCTTGCTGCTCCTCTAGCTAGAGGACCAACATGAATCTCTGTCCAATCAAAAAAATTGCTTTAAAAGCCTTTACAGGTTATCAGTTTAGATTCAAATAAAAATGTAAATGATTGCTCTCACTCTGAAGTCTGCGGTGATACCTGAAAGGATATTGATCTCTCTGAATATGGATTTTATGCAAAAGTTGAGCAATTACATGTATTTGCAATGCATTGTGAAATTAGGGTTGGAGAACTGCTTTGAACCATAAGATTTTGTGTAACAGTATGTAGAGGAAATGGCTTACATAGGGATGAGGAAGTGTCTTCTTTATGTTCTAGCCGACCCCAGATGTACAGACTTATACAATGTCATTAATAAGCAATATTTAGCAATACTTTGCAAGAGTCTATAGTTAAATTCTGGTAAGATGAGCACATAGATGGGGAGGTGCTTTAGGAGGTACATGAACCCACCCATAAGAAGGGAATTATGTCCTTTGTAAAAAAAACACCATAGTTGGGTGCCACATCTAACTGGCATGTGATATCCTATATTGTGCATCATTATATCCTGTAATCTGGTTTTGTATAAATGATTGAATGAAAGATATTAAGCCTTGAGCATCACAATGACTTCCATTGTATGTGTGTAGTGCTTCCCACGAGGTCTCTGAGCAGATTGAACAGAAGCTAAAGAGGTTAACCTGAGAATATAGATAAAGTATAAAGTGTTTTCTATGTGTTAATAGAGAATGACATCCTATTATTTGGTTTATCAAATGCAAATTTTCAGGAAAAAATACACTTTAATTAATTTTAGTGCAGGCAAACACACTATGAGAACAAACAAATTAGGTTACTGCTCCTCTTGCTAGAGGACCAAAATTAATCTCTGTCCAATCAAAAAATTGCTTTTAAAGCCTTTACAGGTTATCAGTTTAGATTTAAACAAAAATGTAAATGATTGCTCTCACTCTGAAGTTTGCGGTGATTCCCCTATATGCCTGATGTGATCACCATTTACATATGGGTGCTATTTATGCGCCCACCTTAGCTTATTGACCTAATTATCATTTAGGTCTATAAGCTGAGGTGAGCCCATAAATAGATTGGTGGTGATAGAATGGTGGTAAGAATCACTACAAGAAGAGTGAAAGCACTAGTAAAAGTTGCCACATGATGCAAGAAAGTAACTGAAGATTTTGCAGATTGATAATATCAACCATAGACTGGTAAATTATACAGGCGCAACACAAAATATTTAAATTTAATCAAAAACTTGATATTAGTAATTCAATTCAAAAAGTGAAAATCAGATATTATATAGATTCATTACACACAGAGTGATATATTTCAAGCATTTCTTTCTTTTAATTTTGATGATTATGGCTTACAGCTAGTGAAAACCCAAAATTCAGTATCTCAGAAAACAATATTAGGACCTAAGACCAATTAAAAAAAAGGTTTTTAATACAGAAATGTTGGCTTACTGAAAAGTATGTTCATGTACAGTATAATATGCACTCAATACTTAGTCTGGGCTCCTTTTGAATGAATTACGGCATCAATGTTGGGTGGCATGGAGGTGATCAGCCCGTGGCACTGCTGAGGTGTTATGGAAGCCCAGGTTGCACTGATAGTGGACTTCAACTCCTCTGCATTGTTGGGTCTGGTGTCTCTCATCTTCTCATCTTCCTCTTGACAATACCCCACAGAGAGTTTACTGGCCAATCAAGCGCAGTGATACCACGATCAATAAACCACTGTGGGCAAGTGGCAAGTCCTGCTGGAAAATTAAATCAGCATCTCCATAAAGCTGGTCAGCAGAGAGAAGCATGAAGTTCTCTAGAATTTCCTGGTAGAGGGCTGTGCTGACTTTGGAATTGATAAATCACACTGGACCAATAAAACACAGTAGACCAACACCAGCAGAAGGCTCCCCAAATCATCACTGACTGTGGAAACCTCACACTGGACCTCATGCAACTTGGATTATGTGCCTCTTCACTCTTCCTCCAGACACTGGGACTTTGATTTCCAAATGAAATGCAAAATTTACTTTCATCCGAAAATAGGTTTTTGGACCCCTGAGCAACAGTCCAGTCTTTTTTCACCTTAGCCCAGGTAAGATGCTTCTGACGTTGTCTCTGGTTCTGGGGTGGCTTGACACAAGGGTTGCAACAGTTTTAGCCCATGTCCTAGATATGTCTGTGTGTAGTGGCTCTTGAAGCACTGACACCAGCCATAGTTCTTGTGAATCTCCCCCAAATTCCTGAATGGACATTGCTTCACAATCCTCTCAAGGCTGCGGTTATCCCTGTTGCTTGTGCACCTTTTTCTACAACACCTTTTCCTTCCACTCAACTTTCCATTAATATGCTTGGATACAGCACTCTGTGAACAGCCAGCTTCTTTAGCAATGACACTTTGGGACTTCCCCTCTTTGTGGAGGTTGTCAATGACCGTCTTCTCGACAACTGTCAAGTCAGCAGTCTTCCACATGATTGTGTAATCTACTGAACCAGACTGAGAGACCATTTAAAGGCTCAGAAAACCTTTACAGGTATTTTGAGTTAATTAGCTGATTAGAGTGTGACACAACGAGTCTACAATATTAAACTTTTTCACAATATTCTAATTTTTTTGAGATACTGAATTTTGGTTTTCACTAGCTGTAAGCCATAATCATCAGAATTAAAAGAAAGAAATGCTTGTAATATATCACTCCTTGTTTAATACATATATAATATACAAGTTTCACTTTTTGAATTAAATTACTAAAATACATAAACTTTTTGATGATATTCTAATTTGTTGAGATGCACCTGTATACTTATTTGGTTCACACTGGGTGTTTAGCTTGATAATATTCACATGTATTTACATGATTTATATATGTATTGAACATTTTAAGGTTATTTTTCCTAAAGAGGAGATTTGCATTATTGGTGTATTTGTATATATATTTTCATTTGAGGAGTGTAGGTGGTCTCTACGCACGCAGGAAGAGTGACGCAACATATTTATGTCTGAAATGAACACACACATAAAATCAATCTTACTAGCAATTTAACTTTATGAGATGTCTGTGTGACATCTCAATAAAGTTTGTTAAAGTGGAGTTCCACCCTAAATTTATACTTACCTCCATCTTCTCGCTCCGGGTCCCCTGAAAAACAAATGGATAATCGCATATTTTTTATTTTTTTTTACTTACCTCGTAAAGAAGTAAATATACTTACCTTACTTCCTTCTTCCTCCCTCTGCGGCCACGGCCCGTCATCACTTCCTGGATTTGCAATGATTCCTGGGAGCTGAACGTCATTGCTCCCAGGAATCATTGCGCCTGCACCGGCCCGGACGTCAGTTCCGGCGTGCGCGCGTCATTCCCTTCTAAACAGCTTCTGGGCATGCCCAGAAGCTGTGGAGGATTGACGCGCGCGCACCGGAAGTGACGGCGGGGCCGGTGCAGTGCATCGTGGGACCGAAGAAGACGGAAGAGGACGCCAAAGAGGATCACTCTGGCTTCAAGCTGCCCACACCTGAGATGGCAGCGCTGGACAATACTTTTTCAAGGTAAGCATTTCTCCTAAAAGGTAAGTGCAACCCGGGACAGATCAGAGGCTAGCCATTGTGGAATGTACTAGCCCTGACTGTCCCGGGGGTATTTTTATTAAAAAATGTATTCCCAGGGTGGAACTCCGCTTCAAAAAAAAAAAAGGGAATAGTGTGATGCACCAAATTCAGCGGATCATCACTGCGTTGATTTTGGTTGAACTGCACCGCACACCAGCCACTGTGTGTTGAAACACAGTGGCTGGTGTGAACATACACTAAATCTGATTTCTAGCGTGCTGTGGAATTAATTTATAACTAGATCAAAAGGTGTTTTAAATTTCCCTGATGTTTAGCTTTTATGTGATAAATAATTATCCCATTTGTCCCATAACAGCCAATGAAATTCCTCCTTTGATAAGCAGCTATAATTTTTCAGTGCAGATGTATGTTTAACTGGGGGTCTCAGGCAATGAAGACCATTGCAATCTGAGAAAGCTTTAATAAATTAGGCCAACTGTTGAATCGGCAAGCGTAGCTGAAGAAATGCACTAATGGGGGCAAGGGTCAGTTTAGACTTGTACACCAATTTTCTGCCATTTGTTAAATGAATTTTAAGCTTGTCAAACAAAGTAAATGATCGTTGAACGCTGGGTAGGATTTTGTTTGCCTCTAATATATGTACTGTAGAGTATATTTACTGTAGAATGTAAAGCAAGGC
This sequence comes from Pelophylax lessonae, assembly GCF_965119305.1. NCBI lineage: Eukaryota > Metazoa > Chordata > Amphibia > Anura > Ranidae > Pelophylax > Pelophylax lessonae. Next base: position 487,081,969 of record NC_138769.1, read on the forward strand.
TAAAAAAATGAGCCACACATGATATGCTCTATAAGCCATGTGGTATAGTATGCAAGACCTTACACACACGTCCGTATTGATTTGTGCAGTATCTTGCAGCCAGTCAATACTCTGTATGCATGTAAATATTTGGGCTGATGTTTACATTTATACAGTGTAAATGGAGCCTTTTGGCTGCTGCCATTCCTTGGAGCTAACATATAAATATCAAAAATGGTGTAGCCAGTGGAAGCACCACTGCAAATTACACACTATTGATGAGTACATTCATGTGATAGTGGCTCATGTGCACAATGAGGTTGGGTAATTCTGAATGACTGAAGGCTGAGGTAATTCTGGCATGCACCGTGGGCACATAAAAGAAACATTTGGAGCCGAATTGTAAACATCAATAGTGTGTAATCAGCAATAGCGGGCACCACTGCCTATATATATTTGATATTTACATGTCAGCCCTGAGCTTCAGCAGTGGCAGCCATTAAGGCTCTTCCACACTGTATGGTGTACGCATGTATATGTTCGCACTAACATTTACATGGATACAGCATAAAATATGGTCCAGCTATGGCCCTGGGTGCAACTATGTTCTATGCAGAGTAATATTATGCTACCAGGAGTAGCTGTGTGAATGTACCCATAGTCTTCTATACTGCCAAACAAACTTTATGCTTTAGCCTAAGGATCATTCACATCCCCATACAGCGTGACGATGCGGGAGTGGCATACAGGCAACCTATATAATTGAATAAAGACTCACCTGCACAATCCAAATTGACAGATTCCCAAGGACAGGTGCATGGACCCCAACTTCTCTATTAGTTACAGTAGGGAAAACAATTATTTGATCCCCTGCAGATTTTGTAAGTTTGCCCACTTACAAAGAAATTAAAGGTCTATTATTTGTATCAAAGGTGTATTTTAAATTATAGAGACAGCATATCAACCAAAAGTCCAGAAAAAAACACATGATACAAATGTTATAAATTTAGTTGCAGTTCAGTGAGTAAAATAAGTATTTGATCCCCAAGCAAAACATGACTTATTACTTAGTATTTAGTACTTGTTGGCAAGCACTGAGGTAAGATATTTCTTGTAGTTAGTGACCAGGTTTGCACACATCTCATAAGGGATTTTGGTCCACTCTTCTTTATAGATCTTCTCTAAATCCTTAAGGTTTCTTGGTTTACAATACATGGCCCTGTCCATTGGCCCCTCAATGAGGCAAAGTCAGCCTGTACCCTTAGCGGAGAAACAGCTCCAAAGCATAATGTTTCCACCTCTGCGCTTGACTGTAGGGATGGTGTTCTTAGGGTCATAGTCAGCATTTTTCTTCCTCCAAAAACGGCGAGTCCCCCTCCTCAAGAAGGCACATGTACAGTCGTGTAGTCATGCCAATGAACATCTAAATGATTCAGAGAAGGATTGGGAAAAAGTTCTGTGGTCAGATGAGACCAAAAATGAGCCCTTTGACATTAACTCGACTCACCATGTTTGCACTATGACCCTAAACAACCAGAATACAGGGAGCCTGATAAAACACTGGGTGAGTTACACATGCAGGGTAGGGTGCACATTGGGAGCTCTGACCACTTCAGTCTCCAGCATCTCATTGACTGGAGGGACTGCAGTGTCACAGAAGGAACATGGGCCTTTGTGGCTACTAGAAGGAGGATTAGGCTTTCTCCTCCATACAATAGCAACCTGCTGTGAACACACCTCACCCTCACTGCGGCACTGAGGGTAAATGGCCCTTCTTCCTGTCTCCTCTAGTTATGTAACAAATCACATGACCAGAAAACAGGAAATAGAAGCTGTCATTTTTTTCCCCCACTGTCACTGATGCAATGGCATTCTTCCTCTTAGCACCACCAATGCAGGGATTTTTCCCTTTCCGTGACACCACTGTCGCAGGGACATTTTTTTACCTTCTAGTGACACCACTGACACAAAGACATTTTTTTCCTTCTAGTGATACCACTGACAGGAGGACATTGTTTTCCTTTTAGAGACACCGCTGAGGCAAGGACATTTTTTTTCCTTTCTGGTGACACCACCAATTTTCCTTTCGCCACTGTTAGCCCTTTATTTGTGAACCAATATTAAACTCTTCAGTTCACTGCAGTGTACCACAACTATTGGCACTATAACAGCAGGTGCCACAAACATTACATATATTTTGAAACGGCATATTGCATGCACCGCTATGCTCCATCCCCTTCCCCATCCAGGAAAAAGGGGGGGGGGGGTTTACCATCTTCATCCTGGGCACTAACTGACCTCATCCCAGCACCAAACATTTACAATCCATCCCGAACTGTGCCCTTAACCAACTTAGGCTGTCTGTCTGATTTTTTTTTTTTTTTACATAGCTATAATCTGCTTTAAAATATGATATATATTGTAATAATTATTATATATATATTTAGACATACACACATATAAAAACACACTTTAAATATATTTAAATTATATATATATATATATTTATATACACACACAGTATCTCACAAAAGTGTGTACATCCCTCACATTTTTGTAAATATTTTATTCTATCTTTTCATGTGACAACACTGATGAAATGACACTTTGCTACAATGTAAAGTAGTGAGTGTTCAGCTTGTATAACAGTGTCAATTTGCTGTCCCCTCAAAATAACTCAACACACAGCCATTAATGTCTAAACCACTGGCAACAAAAGTGAGTACAACCCTAATTGGAAATGACCAAATTGGGCCCATTTAGCCATTTTCCCTCCCCGATGTCATGTGACTCGTTAGTGTTACAAGGTCTCATGTGTGAATGGGGAGCAGGTGTGTTAAATTTGGTGTTATCGATCTCACTCTCTCATACTGGTCACTGGAAGTTCAACATGGCACCTCATGGCAAAAAACTCTCTGAGGATCTGAAAAAAGAATTGTTGCTCTACATAAAGATGGCCAAGGTTATAGGAATATTGCCAAGACCCTGAAACTGAGCTGCAGCATGATGGCCAAGACCATACAGTGGTTTAACAGGACCGGTTCCACTCAGAACAGGCCTCACCATGGTCGACCAAAGAAGTTGAGTGCACATGCTCAGCGTCATATCCAGAGGTTGTCTTTGGGGAAATAGATGTATGAGTGCTGCCAGCATTGCTGCAGAGGTTAAAGGGGGGGGGGGTGTCAGCCTTTCAGTGCTCAGACCATACGCCACACACTGCATCAAATTGGTCTGCATTGCTGTCGCCCCAGAAGGAAGCCTCTTCTAAAGATGATGCACAAGAAAGCCAGCAAACTGTTTGCTGAAGACAAGCAGACTGAGGACATTGATTACTGGAACCACGTCCTGTGGTCTGATGAGACCAAGATAAGCTCATTTGGTTCAGATGTGTCAAGCATGTTTGGTGGCAACCAGATGAGGAGTACAAAGACAAGTGTGTCTTGCCTACAGTCAAGCATGGTGGTGGAAGTATCATGGTCTGGGGCTGCGTGAGTGCTGCCGGCACTGGGGAGCTACAGTTCATTGAGGGAACCATGAATGCCAACATGTACTGTGACTGAACTGAACTGATACTGAACCAGAGCATGATCCTCTACCTTCAGAGACTGGGCTGCAGGGCAGTGTTCCAACATAACGACCCCAAACACACCTCCAAGATGACCACTGTCTTGTCTCAAATGGAAGGTGGAGGAGCGCAAGGTCTCTAACATCCACCAGCTCGTCATAGAGTGAAAGAAGAATCCAGTGGCAACCTGAGAAGGTGAACTCCATGCACAAGAGGGTAAGGCAGTGCTGGAAAATAATGGTGGCCACACAAGATATAGACACTTTGGGCCCCGTTTCGACATTTCGACTTAGGGGTGTACTCACTTTTGTTGCCAGCGCTTTAGACATTAATAACTGTGTGTTGATTTTTTTTTTTTTTTTTTTGAGGGGACAGCCAATTTACACTGTTATACATGCTGTACGCTCACTACTTTACATTGTAGCATAGTGTAATTTCTTCAGTGTTGTAAATGTGAGGGGTGTACTCACTTTTGTGAGATACTGTATATATACATATATATATATATATATATATATATATACACATATATATATATATATATATATATATATATATATATATATATATATATATATATATACATTACACAATATTATATTATTATACAAATATTCTTAAAAAAAAAACAATGAAACAATGTCAAGTCAGAATAATGGTAGTGAATAAGTGACAAAATCTGAGCTGGGCTACAAGTGAAAAATAGAAGCAGCTAGTACAAAGGTAGTATAACCTGGGCTTTATTTATCCTCGTCTGGATCTCGCCTACAGATGCCTTTGGAAGTGTATCTTTGCAATATACCCTTTGAGATTTCCATATATGCTGAAAGGAGCTCATGCTGCTGTATTGGCAGCCATTTGCTCTGGTGAGTTTGGATTTTTTACACGATTGTGGTCGCTATTTATTGATACATCTGGACTTCTTTATGATTTTGTATGTTTCAGTATACACTGATTTTTTTGGCATGGTTTCTAGTTTCATAGCAATAAGTTTATTACTTAGTATTTGTCACATTTTTTTTTGGAGCCGGTGAATCACACCAATGATTTATGGAATAATGGTAGGATGGACATAATCAAAGTGAAATGATCCTCTAAACACATTTGTGTGAGGCACAGAATTCATGCTGTGTATCTCCGCTCATCACCAATGCAGTGTATGTAAGGATTCAGTATGAGAGGCCTTTATACATCACAGAGTTACCCTCAAGTGCAAGCAGCCATCCGTATCATTTTATAGGAAGGCAGTAGCCCCAGGCTGCTAAATTACCCATTTACCAGGAATGTGATACAATCTTCTGGCACATAATCTGTTTTCTGTTTAAAGGGATTTTCCTCTTTTTATACAGCAATATTTCTCCGCAGCAGTTAAAAACGTCAACATATGCATCGTCTACACCCTCCATAGAACCAGGATAGAATGGCTGTGCCATGTGCCATTCTGTCAGGCATATGTTCTGCAGAGGGCAATGTTATTATCAAACTTAGGATTTCCCTTGCCATCATGTTAGGTTCAGTCCGTATGTACAGTAATAAAAAAAAAAAAGGCTACAAATGAACATTTAACCCACTATCCAGAAATGTCTACAGAATCAGTCATGCTGCTTAGCAATGCAGTAAGGGCCGGTTCACACCAGTGGGATGCCAGACATTGCATGTAATTCACACCGCATTGCTGTGCGGATCACATGCGATGTCTGTGCAATGCAAATTCAGCCATATAGACTGTATGGCTAAATTTGTATCGCATTCGGACCAAACTCGTGCAGGACCCTTTTTTTGTCTGCACTGGAATCTGATTGCATGGGTGTTTACACCCATGTGACCCAATTCTGCAAATCGAGCTGCATTTTGCAAACTGATTGCGGGGTTTAGTTAACTTAACCACTTGCCGACTGCCTAACAATGATTTACGTCGGCAGTCAGCCCCTCACAGGCAAAGCGACGTAAGTCTACGTCGCTAGCCTGTGAGGCTCTAGGGAGCGAGCGTGCGCCGCCGGAGGCGCGCTCCCGATCACTCACGGACCCCCCCCGCGCGTGGGCCCGGCGGACCCGATGTCCGCCGGTCACTTGCGATCATCCGTTACAGCGGGAGAAAGGCAGGCGGCTAATGTAAACAAGCCGCCTGTCATTCTCCCCTGTGTAAGAATTGAGATCATACGGTCCTGCTATGTAGGACCGTTGATCTCTGTTCTTACACTTTAAGCCACATCCAATCACAGTTAGAAGCACGCCCCTAGGGACACACTTAACCCCGCCCTCTCAAATAAAGTTAACCCCTTCCCTGCCAGTGTCATTTTTACAGTAACAGTGCATATGTATAGCACTGATTACTGCAGTAATGTCACTGGTAACCCCAAAAGTGTCAAAAATGTCAGTCAAGGGTCCGATCTGTCTGCCGCAATGTCGCAGTCCTGGAAAAAAAAAAAAAAAATTGCAGATCGCCGCCATTACTCAAAAAAAAAAAAAACAACAAAAATGACAAAAATCTTTCCCTTAGTTAGTAAACGCAATAATTTTTGCGCAAACCAATCAAAATACGCTTTTTGCTATTTTTTTTAACCAAACATATGTAGCATAAAGCAAATTGGCCTAAAATGTTAAAAAGTTTTGATTTTTACTTTTTTGGGGGGGGGGAATTTCATATAAACAATGTGAAAAATATTGTCATTTTTGCAAAATTGAAGCTCTTTTTTTGTTTATAGCGCATGATCAAAAAATCGCACAGGTGATCAAATACCACCAAAAGAAAGCTCTGTTTGTGGGAAAAAAGGACTTCAAATTCGTTTAGGTACAGCGTTGCACGACCGCGCAATTGTCCGTTAAAATCACGCAGTGCCGAATTGCAAAATAGGCCCTGGTCAGGAAGGAGGTAAAATCTTCCGGGGCTTAAGTGGTTAACATACACTCCACAATCAGTTTGCATGAAAAAGCTGTGATTTTAATGCGGTGTGGATTTGCAGAAAATTCACACCACATCTAGTGTGAACCAGCCCTAGGTGAAGATAAAGTAATGTTACAGGAAATCTATGGTCAGAGTATACACTTTTATTTTATAACAACAGCATTGTCATAACAATACAAACAATAGTTATTACTGGCAATCCAATTTTTACCAGTATTTTGTACCACAATGTTGAATCCAATATAAGATTACTTGAAAAATCTTCTTTCATGTGAGTGCTGCATGTCATCATCTCTTTCCCTGCATGCTTGGCGACTTCTCCTCTGTTGTTTACTTTCTATTTCTAAGGACTACATATCCCATAGTACCTTGCTGCCTGTAAGTTGTGATTCCTGTACTGACCCTGCCTCCTGAAACTCCTTTCTCAGCTACTCTATAGTTCAAAACACAGGCTCTGTGAAATGTGTAAGACAGCAATGTCTACTCACAGGGCATAGTGAATATGTGTCACAGAGTTCATGGAAGTAAATGTGTGGGGATCTATCATACCTCCCAATAATCAAAGATTCTGTGGGACTGTCCGGATTTGAAGAAAGTCCCGGGGTCCCGTGGATCTGGGGTGGAGTCCTGGAGCCCAGTGCCGGAACAATTTCCGGCACTAGGTTCCACTCAGTGGTAGTATCGTCAATGGGTGCAATGTGTGCTCTCACACACAGCACCAAGGGAGGATTACTGCCAGCAAGCTTGCTCTCTGCTCCCCTCCTCGATGCAGACATTAGTTGCTAGGACTGCCGGCATCCTAGCAACGGATGACACAATTTTTTAGGCATCCAGGCCCCGCCTTCTGTTCCCGCTCTGTGCCTATAAGCTGCTCCTCTGGTAAGGAATCCTTCAGCCCTGCATGTTACAGCTTGTCACACAGAGGTACAGGCTTCTGTGTGACAGCTTCTGTGTATGAGCGTCAGTGTTTTTCTTCATGTTTGGATCGTAAGGCAGCCTCTTTCTCCGCCTGTCAGTGCTGTAGCAGGGGGCCGAGTGCTGTTAAACTCCTCCTCGGCTCCCTGCTACAGTTCTGACAGTTGGAGCTCTGTCAGCTGAAGGAAACAAAAAAGCAAAGTAATACCATTTCAAGCATTTCTAAGAGGTGAGAGAGCTGGGGGGGAGGGGGGGGGTGTCCAGCATTAGTGAGAGAGCTGGGGGGTCCGGCATTAGTGAGAGAGCTGGGAGGGGTCCGGCATTAGTGAGAGAGCTGGGGGGTCCAGCATTAGTGAGAGAGCTGGGGGGTCTGGCATTAGTGAGAGAGCTGGGGAGGTCCGGCATTAGTGAGAGAGCTGGGGGGGTCCGGCATTAGTGAGAGAGCTGGGGGGGTCCAGCATTCGTGAGAGAGCCAGAGGGGTCTGGCATTAGTGAGAGAGCTGGGGGGGTCCGCCATTAGTGAGATAGCTGGGGGGTCCGGCATTAGTGAGAGAGCTGGGGGGATCCGGCATTAGTGAGAGAGCTGGGAGGGGTCCGGCATTAGTGAGAGAGCTGGGGGGGTCCGGCATTAGTGAGAGAGCTGGGGGGGTCCGGCATTAGTGAGAGAGCTGGGGGGGTCCGGCGTTAGTGAGAGAGCTGGGGGGGTCCGGCGTTAGTGAGAGAGCTGGGGGGGTCCGGCATTAGTGAGAGAGCTGGGGGGTCCGGCATTAGTGAGAGAGCTGGGGAGGGTCCAGCATTAGTGAAGACCTTGGAGGAGTCTGGCATTGGTGAAAGAGCTTGGAGGGGGTCCAGCATTAGTGAAAGAGCCTGACTGCACTATATACACAATACTTTATATTATATACTTCTCACCAACGTGTTCATTGTCTTATTGTCAACCAGCAACAGTTGCTGGTTGCTATGCAGTCCCGGACTATTTTATTGAAGTTCTTCTTTAAGGTAGGCTCAGACAAAGCAATCAAAGCACATTTTATAGGTACAATGAAGCCTAGGTTTTGTCTACCCACACCCCATAAGCCCCTTCCACCATTAAGACTTTGGTCACATTCACATTTTTGCAGTGGCATCCTACGCTTCCTCCCTCGATTGTCCCTCATTCAGAAGTTCAAAAGTTGGGAAGTATGATCTATGCAAAGCAAGTTTACAAATGTCAAGATCATTCAGAATAATAAGAGTAGGAAAAAAATAAATGAAATATAATGTGGAAATGAATATGTGACTTTACATTTTGACCATAGATATGCTTTAATGGATTTTCTGCAGAATCAAACATGCTGCTCACCAATGCACTCGGTAAAGGTAGGTTAACATTAATGATTTTCTTTAAAAGCCTTAGAGCCTTCAGCTTAACTGCCATATTATTTTTTTCACAACAGATGATGATACCCAACCCTTATGTACTGTGCAGTTACCCTATTTTCTATCCACTCCTAACCTTAAATCCCACCCAACCCCAGGAGGATATTAGCACCCACTCCCCCCCCCCCCCCCACGCCTTCCTCACACCCCTCTAACTAACCACTGGTATAAAAAAATGGCTATTTTAGTTACTTGAAGCCACAGTAAAAAATTCTTTCTTCTCTCTTCTTCGCTTTACTTCCTGCGATCCTTCTTTGGTTGTTCACATCACTGCCTACTTGATATGGACACCTCCTATTGTCCCAGTGCCCAAGAGGCTAATGAGCAGAGAAAGCGGTCCTCATGGTAGGATATTAGCTTGGCTCACAGAGATGGACTGTGATCCATTACACTGTGGGATGGCTTAGGAACAGGTGATTGGAATCAAGACTGAGGAGCGAGATAATTTATGCACAATTTCATTTTTGCCTGGAGGTGGGCCTTAAGTACATATTGTAGAAGAGATGGCCAGCTAAAAAAAAAAAAAAATGGTTTTCAAGTTTTGGATAGGGTGGAGAATGCTTGGAACCTGTGTCACACTTGACATCCAAAATCCTATGGTTCTTAAAGAATAGGTTTGGGGTTTGCAAAAGAATAAACATACATACCACCCTCTATACTGTAGCTTTGCTGTGATTCTGCAGCTGTCCCACGTCAGCTCTAAGGCCGAGAACTTAGTGATCACACGACTGCTGATTATTCAGTTCTTGGTTTGCTCGGAGCAGAGAGCAGTGACTGTCGACCATCGCTTTCTGCTCCTACATCACTCACTGGAGCACCAGGCAGGGAAAAAGGACGGCACTGCTGGTTCTGGCTTTGCCCTGAGAGGCAGAGCCAGCTGTCAATCAGACAGGTGGGTGAGTCTCGACAAAATTGTATAGCCAGCTGTCAGCTGATTCTGGGTCACAGTAGAAAAAAAAGTAAGTGTACTCCTGTGAGCCACAAGAGAAGCAACACAAAAAAAAGCTTTGGGAATACTCTTTTAATTGTGCCCATTCACACCTGAGCAGAGAGTCACTGGAAGCTTATACACTACATTATCAAAAGTATTAGGACGCCTGCCTTTACACTCACATGAACTTTAATGGCATCCCAGTCTTAATCTGTAGGGTTCAATATTGGTTATACTCTTCTGGGAAGGCTTTCCACAAGGTTTAGGGGATGGTTTGACCATTCTTCCAGAAGCACATTTGTGAGGTCAGGCACTGATGTTAGACGAGAAGGCCTGGCTCGCAGCTGGCGCTCAAATTCATCCCAAAGGTGTTCTATCGGGTTGAGGTCAGGACCCTGTGCAAGTCAGTCAAGTTCCTCCACCCCAAACTCGCTAATCCATGTCTTTATGGACCTTGCTTTTTTTACTGGTCCAAATCATTTGGTGGAGGGGGGAATATGGTGTGGGGTTGTTTTTCAGGGGTTTTGCTTGGTCCCTTAGTTCCAGTGAAAGGAAATCTTAAGCGTCAGCATATCAAGACATGTTGGACAATTTCATACCCAAGTTTGTGAGAACAGTTTTGGGTTGGCCTTCCTGTTGACTGCACACCAGCGCACAAAGCAAGGTCCATAAAGACAGAAATTAGCAAGTTTGGGGTGGAGGAACTTGACTGGCCTGCACAGTCCTAAACTCAACTTGAAAGAACATCTTTGCGATTAATTAGAGCGGAGATTGCGAGCCAGGCCTTCTCACAAATGCGCTTCAGCCAGTGCCTGACCTCACAAATGCGCTTCTGGAAGAATGACCAAACATTCCCAGCAATGAATAAGCACAAGGTGCGAAATGCGTCTGCTGTCCAGTTTGTCTTGTGTTCCTGTCTGATGTTGTACCTTTGATTTGAAGAATAAAACTCAAGTTTGCAAGTTCCTGGGTCTGGAAGTGCCACTTTCTTTTCTACTTACATGGACTTCTCAGGTTGCGGACCTTGGTGAGCACCCATTCCTGCAGGACTGCCACAGTTGCTTGGGATCCATCCGGCTCAGCTGGCTGCTTTCAGAGCGGTGATTTGTTTCTTTTTGGTTTCCCAAACATTCCCATAGACACATCCCTAAACCTTGTGGACAGCCTTCCTAGAAGAGTTGAAGCTGTTATAGCTGCAAAGAGTGGGCCAACTCAATATTAAACCCTACAGACGAAGCCTGGGATAGCATTAAAGTTAATGTGCATGTAAAGGCAAGCGTCTCAATACTTTTGATAATATAGTGTAGCTTGAAAAAGTACATGAGCTTCTTTTGAGCTACAAGTTTTAGGCTTCAAGTGTTTTTGGTCCCAATAAACCTCAAAAAGAGTGCCTGAAAAACTTGCAAGCATGCAGGGAAAAACACACATACTGCATTTTTTGTAAGCTAAAAATAATTTTAAAAATGCTCAAGATTTAAACATTCATAAAAACACCTGTGCAAAAAAAAAACCTGCAGAACTAAAGACACTCAGCTCAAGTGTCAATGCAGCGTTAAGAAAACATAATATACTGCAGCTTACCAGTCCTTAGATGCAGTGTCTGTATTTGTTTTCTTTTTTCCTCTTTATTTTCTTTCTCTGATCCTGCCAATAACACTTCCTGTCCTAGGGTGACAACGCTAACTCACTAAACTGTACCTATGGATGAGCAGCATTGTAAACCAAGGCTAATTTAATGATTTTGGACCACAAACAACTCTTTCTCTTCTTATCACCTTTACATAGAAGGAAGGTATTTTATAGTTCAAAGAAGATAGCTTGGAAAGTGGATTTCTACAAATCTCTGTTATGCGGTGCTGCTTCGGCTGCCTAGGCAAAAAGCATGACAACAATTCTTCCACCTTCGTAATATGTATACAAAATAATCCATCTGATAATTGTCCTTGTATTTTGATGTCAAGTTGTTAAATACCAAACGACTGGCATTGTGACTTTTTTTTTTAGTTCATACATATGGGAAATTCCTACCTTAGGAGGAGGTTAGGTCTAAACAGCTCAGCTGGCTGTCTAAAGCGATGTGTGAGTTGGGCCCATTAAAAGGCACTAGTAAGAGAAGGAGAAGCTGGGAGAGCCTGAAGCAGCAGCTGTTTCAGGCAACTGTGCTCATTTTCTGGAAGTAAAGTTCCCTGGGATTAGTTGCCTATGGCTTTATGATCAATTATCCCAGTAGTACACCAGTTTAAGAAGATATTTATGGAGCCTAAAACTTTTAAGCAAAGTTCCCAATGGGACATTTTATTTTGAAAGTCAAAAACTGTTCTAGCTCTAAAAATTTTAACTACAATCATTTAAAAAAAAAATGGACAATTTTTATTTAGATTTCGCTTGGATTGCAGGATAGGTGCACATCGCACCTGTTGTCCCAGGATCTCCTCTAACCTTCTGAGCAGTCCCGTGTATTAAAACACATACCCTTAGATCAGCTGATACCTGGGTATTAATGCTATAGATTCGAATACCATATGGCAGTGGTCCTCAACCCTGGCCTACAGGGCCCACTAACAGGCCAGATTTTAGGTATTACCTTGGGGAGATGCAGACTAGAGTACTGCAATCACTGAGCAGCAAATGATATCACCTGCGATGTATTTCAGTTATCTTGAAAATCTGGCCTGTTAGTGGGCCCTGTAGGGCAGGGTTGAGGACCACTGCCATATGGGTTTTGCTGGTCTGTACTGGGTGCCACTATACTAGGCATGTCTAATGCGGTATTCATAGGCCTCTATGGTAGGGTTGTCACCTCATCCCTTTAAAACCAAACACATATGAATTACACAGGTTCTGTGGCTGATTAAGATGGTAATTTAATTCACGTGGTGCCTTATCTGCATTAAATTAGCCTCAAAATCTGTGCAATTCAGATGTTCGGGTTTAAAGGGATGAGGTGGCAACCCTACTCTATGGGGAGCCCATGAACCTGTTGGTTTATAGGTAGAAGGGCTCTCCATAGCAGTGTGTACTACAAGGTTTTAGGTGCAGTAAAGTGGCTCCAAGAATTGTATTGGAACCCAGAAAAGGGAAGGACTGTAACACTTGGGGCTTCTTAGGAGGATGAAAGGTCCTTTTGGAAGACAAAAGCATAAAGTGCATTGGTTCTATAGAGTCTAGCAAGTTTTATGCATTGTTTTGTTTCAAGCTTTCTGTCAATGTGATGCAATTAGTAACCAATAAGTGTGATCTCTGGTCGGGGTATATTTGGGGGCTGAAAGGAAGAGCAGCTCAGTGGCACTCAAGGGGGATAGGGTGATCTTTTCTTCCCTCCCCTCCCCCCTCCCCCCCCCCCCCCCTCCCGGCTATATGTGATAGCCACATGTTTACTGAAGGCACATTTTGAACAGGTAATATTGCTGATAACTCTCAGAACCCCCGATGGCTGGGCGGCAGTATCCCTCCCTCTCTTCTCTGTTTTTTCACACCCCTCTCTTGGGGGTCTTCAGTGGTTTTACATTCTTGCAGAATAGCACTGATAGATGAGATTTGTGTTTTGCAGTACTTTTCAGATGGATTGCTCACTATTATATTACAGGCTGCTGACAGGAACCATTAAGGGAAGCCCGTAGTTACATGCAGCAGATGTATTGATTAATTAATTGCCAGTGTCTGGTCCTGTGATTGTGCATTGAGGTATATTGAACTCTTAGATGGAATAAATGGGGTCACACCTGGGGTTTATTGTATGAGTATATGAACACACCTATACAACCTCACCTTGTAGACTTAAAAAGCATCCTAGGTGGATAATATCATATTCTTTAACCACTTCAATACAGGGCACTTTCACCCCCTTCCTGCCCACGCCAATTTTTACCTTTTAGCACTGTTGCATTTTGAATGACAATTGTGCGGTCATGCAACACTGTACCTACACCAAATTTATGTAATCCCCCCCCCCCCCCCCCCCACAAATAGAGCTTTCTTTTGGTAGTATTTGATCACCGCAAGGTTTCTTCTTTTTTTGCTAAACAAATAAAAAAAAGACCGAAACGTTTGAAAAAAAAAAAGTTTTTTTGTTTATGTTATACATTTTTGTAAATAAATTAGTTTTTTCCTGCACTGATGAGCACTGATGAGACTGCACTGACAGGCACTGATGAGGAGGCACTGATGGGGTGGCACTGATGGGGTGGCACTGATAGGCGGCACTGATAGGTAGCACTGATACGCAGCATTGGTGGGCACTGATAGGTGCCACTGCTGGGCACTGATAGGCGGCATGGATGGGCACTGATAGGTGGCACTGATGGGCACTGATAGGTGGCACTGGTGGGCACTAATGGGCACTGATAGGTGGCACTGGTGGGCACTGATGGGCACTGATAGGCGGCACTGACGGACGGCACTGATGGGCACTAATGGGCACTGATAGGCGGCACTGGTGGGCAATACTGGGCACTGGTGGGCGGCACTGATAGATGGCAATGATGGGCATTAGTGGGCAGCACTGATAGGGAGGGCACTGGCAGGCAGCACTGATGGGGAGGGCAATGGGGGGCTCCCTGAGCCCTGATTGCCATCCCTGGTAGCCATAGTGGGCATCCCTGGGGTCATGGGTGGGCATCCCTGGTGGTTCTAGTGGTAACCCCCCCTGAGGGTCTGCATTGGTAATCAATGATCTGATTACCAGTGACCCCCCCCCCCCCGTCAGGGGAGCCGCTGATCGGCGCTCCTTTACTCGTGCCTGTCAGGCACATACTGAGGAAAGCCGATCAACGGCTCTTCTTGTTTACTATGTGACCAGCCGTGATTGGACACGGCTGGTCACATGGTAAAGAGCCTACGTCAGAAGGCTCTTTACCGAGATCGGAGATGCAGGGAGTCAGACTGACACCTCGCATCACCGATCGCCGCTCTGCGCGCCCCCGGGGGTCATATGACGTCCGGTCAGGATAATACAACCACAATCCCGCCGTCGATCTGCTATAGGGCGGGCGGGATGTGGTTAAGATAAGTATACTCCAAGTACCCGCAGACTGTCTATGTAAGTAATACATGTATATAAGATGCAATATGGAGGTTTAGATGAATATACACTTACCGGCCACTTTATTAGGTACACCTTGCTAGTACTGGGTTGGACCCTCTTTTGCCTTCAGAACTGCCTTAATTCTTCATGGCATAAAATCAACAATGTGTGGGAAACATTCCTCAGAGATTTTAGTCCATATTGACATAATAATAACACGCAGTTGCTACAGATTTGTTGGCTGCACATCCATGATGTGAATCTTCAATTCCACTACATTCTAATGGTGCTTTATTGGATTGAGATCTGGTGACTGCGGAGGCCATTGGAGTACAGTGAACTCATTGTCATGTTCAAGAAACCAGTTTGAGATGATTTGAGCTTTGTGACATGGTGCATTATCCTGCTGGAAGGAGCCATCAGGAGATGGGTACACTTTAGTCATAAAGGGATGGACATGGTCAGCAACAGTACTCAGGTATGCTGTGGAATTTGAACAATGCTCATTTGGTACTAAGAAAATATCCCCCACACCATTACACCACATCCCCCAGCCTAAACCGTTGATACAAGGCAAGATGGATCCATGTTTTAATGTTGTTTACCCCAAATTCTGACCCTACTATCTGAATGTCACAGCTGAAATTGAGACTCATCAGACCAGACACTGTTTTTCCAATCTTCTATTGTACAATTTTGGTGAGCCTGTGCGAATTGTAACCTCAGTTTCCTGTTCCTAGTTTACAGGAAAAGCACCCAGTGCAGTCCTCTGCTGCTGTAGCCCATCATGTGCTGTGTGTTCAGAGATGGTATTCTGCATACCGTGGTTGTAATGAGTGGTTATTTGAGTTACTGTTGCCTTTCTATCATCAGGAACCAGTCTGCCCATTCTACTCTGACATCAACAAGGCCTCTTTGTTCACACAACTGCCAAAAAACAAAGAAGGGGAAGGCAAAAACCCCTAGTGCACTATCTGAGTAAAAAAGGTATTTATTAATATGAAAGGCAACCAATAAAATGCATACTTACAAAGGTGCACAAGTATACAGCATGTACATTGAAGGATGACATGGGGTAGAACATCTTAGTGTTTCTACAACCCCATATACGCAAGCTAACACGTTTCGAGGGCGCACCCCCCCCCCCTTCTTCAGAGCTGTGCTGTACACAACTGCCACTCACTGGATATTTGCTGGAAATGGTTGCGTGTGAAAAATCACAGTAGATCAGCAGTTCTTGTAATACTCATACCAGCCTGCCTGACACCAACAGCCATGCCACCTTCAAAGTCACTTAAATCCCCTTTCTTTCCCATTCTGATACTCGGCTTGAACTTCAGCATGGTCGTCTTCACCATGTCTAGATGACTAAATGCATTGAGTTGCTGTCATGTGATTGATTGATTAGAAATTTTGGTTACCTAGCAATTGAACAGGTGTACCTAATAAAGTGGCCAGTGAGTGTATATCTTTTGCCGCATTTGGCCATCTTTTTGGTAAACAAATGTGCCTGCACCTGTAAAGGGGTTACACTCAATTTGTGATTTACAGTACTTGGCTGTATTATAAAACATATTTTTATATCTAATTGTTATGTCATATGAGCTTATAGGCTGGTTTTACACTGGTCCGAATAGGATGCGGGTTTCCCCACATCCAATTCGCACATCAGGAGCCTGTGACCGGCTCTCAATGGAGCCGGTCACACAGCTTTGGGACAGCTGTGGAGCGGTTTGCAGGAAATTTGTGTGCATCTTCTGGTCTGTTTCAGGTCCGAATTCAGCCAAAAATTCAGACCAA
Source organism: Pelophylax lessonae (assembly GCF_965119305.1). NCBI lineage: Eukaryota > Metazoa > Chordata > Amphibia > Anura > Ranidae > Pelophylax > Pelophylax lessonae. The sequence goes on from NC_138769.1 coordinate 487,098,506, forward strand.
ATTCGGACCTGAAACGGCGAATGGGACCTCCTGCTGCGAGCAGCTCCGCAATCCATTGTGAACCCAGCCTAAATGTTGAGAAAAAAAATGTGGAATTATTTTATCTTATCTTATGTACAGTATATGTGCCTCCAAAGTCCTTAATTCTTGAGGTTTCCATATAACGTCCTATTACATGGGACAAAGCACGTTTTACTATATAGTGTGCCCATAGGCCACCCAATGGGTACAATACTTACTACCTAGTAACCAATACAGTTATTTTTCCGATGGTTAGAAAATAACACAAATTATCTTATTGACTGCCGTGGGCAATATCTCTATTTTTTTGTTTTCTCCAGCTTTGAAATCTCAACTGCATAGAAATGAAGTGATCAGAAAAGCCTACTATACCATATACAGGTCTTTATTTCACTACTTACTGTAACTATTCACCTGACCTTTAAGTACATTTTATTTTGCAGCACATGAAGACTGAAAGTGACCTACATAACAATGAATAAATCAACAAGCTCAGCACTGGGGAAACAATGCAAACTCAACACAAGAAAATACTGAATGACAGGAAATTTCATATATTCATTTAACAATTTAAAGCAGAACTCCAGACAAGAGGCTTAATACACAATTAAAATATGTAGCGGTGCATCTCAAAAAATGTGAATATCATCAAAAAGTTATTTCAGTAATTCAATTCAAAATAGTGAAACTCATATTTTATATAGAGGTATTACACTCAGAGTGATATATTTCAAGCATTTCTTTCTTTTAACTTTGATGTTTTTGGCTTACAGCTAGTGAAAACCCAAAATTTAGTATCTCAGAAAATTAGAATATTACATAAGACCAATATAAAAAAGGATTTTTAATACAGAAATGTTGACCTATTAAAATGCATATCCATGTATGCACTCAATACTTGGTCGGGCTCTTTTTTCTTGTGGCACTGCTGAGGTGTTATGGAAGCCCAGGTTTCTTTGATGGGGGATTTCAGCTCATCTGCATTGTTGTATTTGGTGTCTCATCCTTCTCTTGACAATACTCCACAGATTCTCTATGGGGTTTAGGTCAAGTGAGTTTGCTGGCCAATCAAGCACAGTGATACCATGATCATTAAACCAGGTATTGGTACTTATGGTAGTGTGGGCAGGTGCCAAGTTCTGCTGGAAAATGAAATCAGCATCTCCATTAAGATGGTCAGCAGAGCATGATGTGCTCTAGAATTTCCTGGTAGAGGGTTGCACTGACTTCGGACTTGCTAAAACATAGTGGACCAACACTAGATGACATGACTCCCCAAATCACTGCATGATTGTGGGAGAGACGACGTCACAGCTCGGCCAATCAGATGGCTGCAGCCCGCGAACCTAGAAGGAAGACTGGGTGAACAAGCAAGCCCTGTCAACGGTGACAGCGTGCTGATGGAGGGCTTCATTTTCAGGTAAGTCTTTCATAACTAGCACATTTTGCTCTTAGCTTGCAGGGAGAAGACTTCTCTTTGTTGTTTTTTTTTTTGCGATTTATTGCCGTTTTTATGCATACACATTGCAGCGCGTTCCTTTTACTGTGCTCATTTATGAGAATGGTTTGTTACTTTATTATATAGAGTAGAAAAAAAAAAAAAAAAACACAGTAAGCCTGCTTAAGTTCAATAAGCAGAGGTAAAAGCAGAATAATACATTTATAAATTAATTGAAATCTTTATTTCTACGCTTGTATATCTCTATAGCATGTGCTGAAAGTAGTATTTTATTACCAGCTGAAGAGCCACTGAGGTTATCAAGGTTTTTCTGTGTTAACAGCGAGAGCCCCAACATTTATTATATGTTTTTCTTAATTATATAAATATGTGCCCAGGGAGACTTGAAATTCATTTTTGCAGGTATGGATCTAAATATGTGAATTTGCAAGTTATACGGAATCTGTCTGCAACACTAAAACGTTTATTGTGTGTACAGCTGTCAATAATACAGGGTAGATTAAATTGGGCGACACGACCAAGCCCAGGGGTAGAATACACAGCATACAGTTTACATATACCTATCATGCTACCTAGACCACAACATGGGAAAGAGACAACTATTGAAACTAATATTTTAGGTAAAAGCTACAAACCTACTGACATATCAGTATGGAAGTCACTCCACTTCCTCAAACTCAATCTTTCTAAAACTGAGCTTGTATTATTTCTTCCTCCCCAATCCCCTCCCCATGACTTTACCATTAAGATCAACGGCACAACCATTGGTACCTCCACACATGCCAGAGTGCTGGGTGTAATCCTAGACTCTGACTTCTACTTCTCCTACACATCCAATCACTACATCTTGCCCCCTTAACCTCGTAACGTTTCCAGAATTTGCCCCTTCCTGACTAATCATACGACAAAACAACTTATTCACTACTTGGTTATTTTTCCGCCTTGGCTCCTGCAACTCTCTCCTCCTGGCCCCCTTCAGTCTATTATGAAAGCTGCTGCTAGACTCATACACTTTACTAACTGATCTATGACTGCTGCTTCTCTCTGCCAATCCTGTCACTGGCTTCCACTACCCCATTGTATAAAATTAAAAAAACTAACCACAATATACAAGGTGATCCACAACATCGTCCCCAGCTACATCACCAACCTCATCTGCAGATATCGCCCAAATCATCCTCTCTGCTCCTCCCAAGACCTTCTGTGTCTCTACCTCCCTTGTTAACTCCTCCCATGCTTGCCTCCAAGACTTCTCCAGAGCATCTCCCATCCTCTTGCCCAGTATGTCCAGTTAGTCCCTACCCTGTCCACCTTTAGGCAATCCCTAAATACTAATTTATTCAGGGAAGCCTGTCCCACATCCACCTAAGAACTGTACCTGAGCCACCTCCATCAGATCATCTCCAACAGCTAATACCTTTTGTACCACCTCCCCCTCTCTTTAGATGGTAAGCTCCACGAGAAGGACCCTCCTGTGCCTTCTGTATTGAACTGTATTGTAATTGTATTGTCCCCCCTCTACATTGTAAAGGGCTGTGCAAACTGTTGGCGCTATATAAATCCTGTATAATAATAATAATAATAATATGCAAAACCCCTTGTCATACCTCTATATTTTCTGATTAAAAAAACAGTCCCTGAAAGTTTTGTTAAAGTGGAGTTCCACCCTAATTTTATACTTACCTCCATCTTCTCGCTCCGGGTCACCTGAAAAACAAATGGATAATCGCATTTTTTTTTTTTTTACTTACCTTGTAGAGAAGAAAATATACTTACCTTACTTCCTTCTTCCTCCTTCCTCGGCCGCGGCCCGTCGTCACTTCCTGGCTTTGCAATGATTCCTGGGAGCTGAACGTCATCGCTCCCAGGAATCATTGCGCCTGCACCGGCCCCGACGTCAGTTCCGGGGCGCGCGCGTCATTCCCTTCTAAACAGCTTCTGGGCATGCACAGAAGCTGTGGAAGGATGACGCGCGCGCCCGGAAGTGAAGGCGGGGCCGGCGCAGGGCATCGTGGGACCGAACAAGAAGGAAGAGGACGCCGAAGAGGATCGCGCTGGCTTCAAGCTGCCAACACCTGAGATGGCAGCGCTGGACAAGACTTTTTCAAGGTAAGTATTTGTCCTAACAGGTAAGTGCAACCCGGGACAGATCAGAGACTAGCCATTGTGGAATGCACTAGCCCTGACTGTCCCGGGGGTATTTTTAAAAAAAAAAAAAATTCCAGGGTGGAACGCCGCTTTAACAAATTACTTCTATCACGGTCTATATCAGCAGAATAGAATTACGATCACAATCCACTAACTCCATTACATTTTTGAAATAAGATAAAAAAGAAAAACATGCATTTGACTAGTTGTCGTGGGTAATGTTTATACTTGGGTATGGAAAAGCAACAGAACGATTACCAGGATGGGCTTTGGCATACCATTGAGAGCTATATATTATATAAATACACTTTAGGCAAACAGAGATGAGATATATAGATCTATATATCAGACTTAAAAGAAGAAAAGACAGACTGTTGGGATCTGTGCACCAAAACAATCTTACCAAAGCCATAAAGGCTCTCCACTACAGGAAGTGTAAAGCTGCAAAAACAAGAATGACATCCAAATTTCTGTTGATGCCATACTATAGAATTCATGTTACAGAAGAATATGGTCACATTACCCGAAGTGCCATAGTGCAATAAGTAATGTTTTGAAAATCAAGTTAAAAAAAAGTCATGCTACAAAAGAATAGTAATAATGCTGTACCGTGTTAGCAGAGATGCTTTCTTACAACAGACAGAAGGGCAACAGTGTCAGGTTAGGAGATGTGCCAAGTTACAAAAATTTGAAAAATGACCATACCATATTATAAGTTGCAGCCATGTGATCATTTTAATGAAAACAAATGTCAGAATATGATTTTGGAGGCAGCATTTAGTATTTGTATAGACAGGATATCTTATCAAACTGGACAGACCTCCAAACAAGACAAACATTTCATTTTAATGAACTGTAAAGAGCCTTCTGACTCCTCTCACTATTCTCTGTACTCCCTTACAATAAATGTGCAGAGATGGTCAGAAGAAGGTATCAAATTAGGGAAACATTTTCAAAATTTGCAGATTTTGTAGTTTAAATCTGCCCCCTATTCCTGTTTCCCTAGGCACTAGTGCACAAGTATAATTATAGTAAATTCAAACCTGTATACATAACGTACATGTTGCTAAACTAATGCATACACAAGATCAACTTACCAATTAATTTCCATGGGACTCTTATGCTAGAGGAGTTCAGTAAGCCCATATTGTAGTTATGTTCATGTCAATGATGCAATCTTAAACAAATTCTTTTTTTTCAAGAACAACTTTCTACTCTCTTTATAATCTGTTTATGTACACGACTTTAAATAAAAGGTCTTTATCACTCTAAGTTACTCCTCTTTTATTTCCCTATCTTTAACTGTCAAAATAAGAGGATGTGCCTCTAAAAATTACAAAACTCTGTATACTTGTTTCAAAACCACATAGAAGCATTTTGATCAATATATAAATGCTGAAGATATGGAAATAGCATTATGAAATGGGTTATTTATACTGTAACTCTGAATAAAATGGAACTGAATGCCAGTAAGGTTATAAGGTAAGGTTATAAAGTCACAATATGTGATCAACAAAAGTATGTAATTAATCAGATGGAGGCAATTAAATGCATTAAAAAATCACTTAAACATGGTTCTTTGTGTGTAGCTGTAAAGCAATATATCACGGTCTGGAGTCAGGCTTGGAGGCCAATAGCTATAGCAGTGGAGCAGCACCCACTGACAAGCGGGACAGATATACACGCAGGTCACCCTGGCTGATGACACAGGTCCACCTAAGGTGCAGGGTCTAAGTACTAACTGGTATTCACCAGAGTTCCTGATGGAGGAAATGGACTTTGCAGCATTTAAGTACCAGGTTGTGGTTCTCTGGATTGCCCCATCAGGAGGTGAGCAAACCAGGGTCCAGTAGCAGATATAGCAGGTAGGGATTAAGCAGAAGCGTAGTTGAGGAACGAGCCAAAGGTTGGTAACGAATGGTAGTGAAGATACAGACGGCAGCAGGAGAGACAAAAGAGAGATATTGGCTGGTAAGAGCACAATAATCTGGCAAACAGGACGTGCAGAGATATGGCTTAAATAGGGAAGTTCATGGGAGGAGAAAAGAGTTCAAGACAAACAAGATTCAAGGCAGGATCTTTCAAGGAATTGTTCAGGGAACTGTCTAGCATTCCAGGTGGCTCAGCAAGCAGAGTCATTGCCAGAAAACAGCCAAGGTCCGGGGTTTAAGTCAAGGCACTGACAAAATATTAACGTACTTATGTTCAGGGAAACAAAATGAGATCCAATTTGGAGTCTTAATTCTACCCGTCTGAGTGCAGTGAGAATGGTGTACAGTATAAATTCCACAGAAGTCAATGTAAAATTGTATGCCCAAGGTACTACATACCTTGGGCATACAAAATGATACCTGAAAGGCTGCAGTTTATGTGGAACCATGAGCAAAATGCAAATGTAGCATTAAAGTAATATTAAAATCATTTTTTTTATAAATCGGATTCTAACAACATAGCTTACATGCATTTGCTGTTTTGTTTCCCCCTGAATGTGCACACTCCTGCTTGGATATACAACAGTGTGTGAAGCCCAAATGATAATAGAGATCTTGTGAGCTGCTATGTAGATGCTAGAGCTGCACGAATAATCGTTAAAAAATCACGATCTTGATTCACCTCCCCTCACGATCTTAGTTTGGTATTTCCTCGATTCATACAGAGCAGAGCTGTTCTCTGCTCACTCACAGCTGTCAAAAAAAAGAGCCTCCAGCAAATGTTTATCAACATTTCCAAGCGCTGGGAGATAACTATAAACACATTTTACAATGTATCATTTTGTTCTTTGAGTGCCGGTTCACACTAGGGCGACCTGTGAGGCGACCTGGTCGCCTCACAGGTCGCCGCAGGTCGCCTACCATAGGGAAGCTGCGGACCCGTTCTAATAGGAGCGACACAAGTCGCTCCGACCTAGAAAAAGGGTCCGGAGCTTCTTTGGGGCGACCCGGAGGCGACCGCCATAGACTTCAATGTTATGAAGTCCGTGGCGGCCTCGGAGGTCGCGGTGCGAAGTAGCGTCGCTGCAGTGTGAACCAGCGCTGAGGCTCCTTTCACACCTGAGCGTATCATTTGCAGGCGTTTTTTTTGGGCTTTTTACAGGCGTTTTTTCTGGCTTTTTTCAGGCGTTTTTTTGCAGGTGTTTGGAGGAAGGCAATGACATGACTAACAAAAACGCTTGTAATCAGCCAATAAAGAAGCTCATGTACTTTTTTGAGCTTCAGGCGTTTTTCTTCTGGAGACAAAACGCTCAGATGTGAACAGGGGCCATTGAAATGAATGGGATTTTGCTTGTTTCGAGACTTCAGAGATGAGCGTTTTACGAGCTGAAATACGCTCAGGTGTGAACAGGGCCTTAGATCAAAGGAATGAACTTCGGTCTGTGAATAAAGGCAGTTTAACCATTTAAGCCTTTTTCTGACACTTGTTGCTTACAAGTTAAAATCAGTATTATTTTGCTAGAAAATTACTTCGAACCCTCAAACATTACATATATGTTATACATATTTTTTCAGCAGAGACCCTAGTCCTTGAGAATAAAATGGCGGTCATTGCAATATTTTATGTCACACTGTATTTGCGCAGCGGTCTTTCAAACGCAATTTTTTGGGTAAAAATGCACTTTAAAAAAATACTTTTTGGAAATAAAACTAAACAATAAAGTTAGCCCAATTTTTTGTATAATGTGAAAGATGATGTTATGCCCAGAATCAAGAGAATCCTGATCTTTATTCTAAGCAAAAAAAGTGTGATACTCATTTTATCCAGAATTATGCAGCTCTAGTGGATACAGTAGGTTCGATATTGTAAGTGCAATTTTTTACTCCATTAAAGCACTAGATGTCTCCTTCCTCTCTCCCTACATGTAAATGAGAATATGGTCTGTGATTAAATCCTGAATAAAGCTATCCAAGGAGGATATGATACGAGGACTGGAGCTACTTCTTTCCATAGCCTGTATTTATGCTGTCTGACCCTGCAGGGTCTGGGTCTGGAGGTGAGAGGCAGATAAAGCCTTGGTGATGGGAATGTAGCTGCACTAAAGTCACCTTATATGCATTTTGTCATCACCATGTTTTTTCATCCACTGAGGAATCCCTCCACACTCCTATGCTTTTGATTTTATTCATATTGGAACTTTTTTATTCAGAACTTCAGCTTCAAGTTATTAAGTGGACTTGATTCATTGACAATTTTATTGATTATTTTTAGATATTTTATACTTTTTTATGGGTTATTCTTTATTGCTAGTTCACTCCATACATGATTGCGGTGTATTTACTAATTATATTATATATGATTGCGCTGCACTTTCTAGTGGATACAGTAGGTGCCTGAACAAAAACGTGAATCGCCCACACCTACCACTCTGCTGGTGCCATGCCGCACAGTATTGCCGCCTCAAATAATGCAATGTGATAATACCACTTAAACTCAAAAACAAATTGCAAATAACAATGTATAAACAGAAAGTCTCTTGTGTCACTAATAAAAAATATAATCAAAAAAGTAATAACAGTTCAGAGTGATAAGAAGTTCTTAAAATTCTTCTTATTGTAATCCACCATTCAGTGGCAGAAAATTCATGCAATGTGTGCTCCCTCCACTAGATGTGCTCCCACCTGGGATATATGACCGTAACAGTTGGTCTATATACATTTTTGTCCTACCGTAGAGGACTGCAAGTAATCTTTCCAGATTTATATATACAGTATCTAGATGCTTCAACCTCCTTCGTACACTCATGTTGTTCCTGGTCATTCCTCCACTTGCCATATGGACATGAAAAGAAAATCACCATACATAGTGCTTTATCCTTAAAACAGCTAGTTTATTACTATAAAAACTATAGATAAAACATTCACATTCTACAGGTGCTCACAGTGCACCAAACTATAACAGCGTGTAAGGTTATTTCACCAACCGGTAATAAAATAGTACTTCTGAGATGTAAGCTACCACAGTTCCTCATCTACAAAGTGTTGCGACGTCATCAAGCCCCAGTGTGTGAAGCCCCTCAAAGTGCCGCACACACAGGCAACAAAAGAGAGCCACAGAGCTGCTGTCCATCATCACTTATGTAGAGGTGGTGGAGAGGGGTGGCTTTTGCTCTGTGTCCTTCTTTCTCACGCTGCCTATGTGTGCGGCACTCTGAGGGGCTGCACATACTGTTGAAGAACCATGCAGGAGCATGCATGCACGATCAGGTCCTGGAAGCACAAGGGGGCAAAAATATAAGCAGTGTGGCCGGTGTACAGTTTCAAAACGAAGCTCCAAGGAGAAAAACAAAAAGCAGCAAATGCATGTACAGTAAGTTATATTATTAGTATTTGATTAAAGAAAATGTATTTAGCCGGTTCACACTATTACGACTTGCCAGATGACTTGGTCAGCCTGGCAAGTCGCGCACCATCGGGTCCATTGAGTAGTACAGGACCGGTTCTAATAGGAGCGACACAAGTCGCTCCGACTTAGAAAAAGGGTCCTGTACTACTTCGGGGTGACCTGGAGGCGACTTGCATAGACATTCATGTTATGAAGTCCGTGCAAGTCTCGCCGAAGTCGCGGTGCACGCGACTTCACAGGTCGCCCCCGAAGTCGGAGCGACCTAATGTGAACGGGGACTAAATTGCAGTTTTATTACTCATTGATCTTACCACAAGATTCATTATTTTTCCACTTCCTGTAATAGGTCAAACTGTCCAGAAAAAGTGGCAGTTACAGCTGGGACAAATATTACACTGGTGGGGGCCCTTACACTAGCCTTGTAATGTTCATGTGGTTAAAATTGTATTACAAAAGGAAAATAAAACTATTGTAACCACTTAAAGTGATTGTAAATATAAATAATAAACTTGGTATGATTATCTGCTTTGTGCATGGTTTACATAGAGCAGCCCCAACCTTCCTCCTCTCCTGCCACATGTGGCTTGATCCTGAGCTGCGTGGTGTGTGTCAATAGATCCATACAGCCTGGTTTAGGCCCCACTCCCAGCTCTCCCCTCACAGGCTGTGATTGACAACAGCAGGAGCAAGCTGCTGCCTCCATATCCAGTGAGGAGAGAGAGAGAGAGAGAGAGAGAGAGAGAGAGAGAGAGAGAGAGAGAGAGAGAGAAAAGCTGCTCCCAGGCACAGCGCTGAATTGAGATCAGGTTTAGGTAAGGGGGCTGCACACAAAAGCTATTTTACCTTAATGCAGAGAATGCAAGGCAATAAGGTAAAAGAAAAGTGGTTCTAAAGTCAAGGAGGGATCGGGGGCATGGCAAACCATGCTATGCGTGACTATGGAGGCTTGGGAGCGTGTCTGCACAGGTGCCCGCTCAGGACATGGCTTGCTGAAGGGCCATCGGAGAAAAAGGAAGCGTGGAGAACACAAGCGGGAGACCCCAGGAGAAGATGTTTGGGGCCGCTCTGTGTAATAAATTGCACAGAGCAGATAAAAAAAATGTACCTTTAGAACAACTTAGCTGGTGCTGGGCTTTTATTTATTTATTTTTAGTCTTTTACTTTTAGTCTATTAAAAGCAACATCTAAGACTAAGCGCCCATTCACACAGGCGCGACACGAATGGACTTCATATAATTGAAGTCAATGCAAGTCGCCTCCAGGTCGCCCCAAAGTAGTACAGGACCCTTTTTCTAAGTCGAAGCGACTTGTGTTGCTCCTATTAGAACGAGTCCTGTGCTAATCAATGGCAGGCGACAAACCGCGACTTGTCAGGCGACCAAGTCGCCTGACAAGTCACGCTAGTGTGAATGGGGTCTAAGGCTCCATACCTGCTGCACCACATTTTTTTTAGCTTTTTTGTGGTGCATTTTTATAGAGGCACCATTCATTTGAATGTGCCTCCCTCCGCTCCAAAAACTCACCAAAGAAGCTTATGTACCACATTTTGGCACAGAGCCAGGCATGTTTGTAGCATGTTTTTGTAGACAATCGCACCACGTTTGGGGTGGCATTACAGTAAGAAATATGGGCATCTCAAACACATCCAGTGTTTTGCCACAGTTCTGAAACAGTGGGCAGATTTATGTAATTCCATCCACGATTCCAGTACACTCAAGTGTGAATGGAGCCTAGCCTGTCAATGGGATGACAATGCTGATGTGAGATTTTACTGCAGAATAAATAGTGTGGTCATCTTATTAGAGGAAGTGGAAACATAATGGAACTACTGACAGAATCCATACATATATAAAACATGTTACAAAGGGGTCTCACAAAAAATCCAAATATACTAACTGCGGACTGCATCATATATGCCATTATTTATTTTTTCCATTATTACACCTAAAGCCTATTGCATTATATCCACCTTTCACTACCTGTGGCTCTCTAGCTGATGTATAATTACAAGTTCAAGCTTGCCTTGCCAGGGAAGGCTTCCAGAGCAGGGCTTGTTGGTGCACAACAACAGGACAGCAATGGCTTGTGAAAGATCGATATCCAGCTGTATTGATCAGGAAATCTCAAGCCAAAGAATGATCTTGACAGCAAGGCAGCTAGCATTTTCAGAAGAGAGTAAGCCATAGCAGGCTACATGCCACGTTTCCCCGAAAATAAGACCTACCCTGAAAATAGGACCCACTGTTATTTTTGGGGAGGGCTGCAATATAAACCCTACCCTGAAAATAAGCCCTAGTTTAGTGTTTGTAAAATCCTAAAATCCACTCTATTACTGTTTTGTTTAACGTCCAGTGTGTGTTTCTGTAATCTAAATGTGTGAAATACCCTTCGGTACAGCGCCCGGCGCTCAGCTGATCTCCCGCTGCTCTCCTTCTCCCAGCTGTCAGTGGGGGATCTCAGCCCCTCCCCTCTGCAATGCTCAGAGCGGGTCACGGAAGCACCGAGTATTATATTATAAATGTGTGAAATACCTCTGGTACAGCGCCGATCGGCGCTCAGCTGATCTCCCGCTGCTCTCCTTCTCTTCTCCCAGCTGTCAGTGGGGGATCTCAGCCCCTCCCCTCTGCAGTGCTCTGAGCGGGTCACGGAAGCACCGAGTATTATATTATAAATGTGTGAAATACCTCTGGTACAGCACCGCTCGGCGCTTAGCTGATCTCCTACTGCTCTCCTTCTCTTCTCCCAGCTGTCAGTGGTGGATCTCAGCCCCTCCCCTCTGTAGTGCTCAGAGCGGGTCACGGAGCCAAGTATTATATTATAAATGTGTCAAATACCTTTGTTACAGCGCCGCTCAGCTGATCCCCCTCTGCTCTCCTTCTCTTCTCCCAGCTGTCAGCGGGGGAATCTCAGCCCCTCCCCTCTGCAGTGCTCAGTGCGGGTCACGGAAGCACCGAATATTATATTATAAATGTGTGAAATACCTTCACGCTTCCGTGACCCCCAGCTGTCAGCGGGGGAGAAGAGAAGGAGAGCAGCGGGAGATCAGCTGAGTGCCGAGTGGTGCTGTACTGAAGGTTTTTCACACAATTATATTACAGAAACACACACTGGACATTATATAAAACAGTAATAGAGTGGATTCTAGGATTTTACAAGCACTTTTACTAGGTTCACACAGAGGATTCCTGACAGGCAGGGAGGGAGAAGACCGCACATTACAGATAAGACCTACCCCGAAAATAAGCCCTACTGTGTCTTTTGGTCTTTTCCAGGGAAACACTGTAGTTTTCCCTTTAGAAGAACATGTTTCCTTTTGAGCCTTACTGAATAAGATCCTAAGTCAGGGATCCTCAAACTACGGCCCTCCAGCTGCTGCGGAACTACACATCCCATGAGGCATTGTAAAACTCTGACATTCACAGACATAACCATGATGGAAATTGTAGTTCCTGAACAACTGGAGAGCCAGAGTTTGAAGACCCCTGCCCTAAGTGGTGAAGTGTTTTACTTATTTATAACTTGGGATTGTTCTGTATTGGATTGCACTTTTGTAGCTGAAGTGGAACGCCAGCCAATTTATTTATTTTTTCAATTTTGGAGAGTGGGAAAGTGTTTAGACTTTTTTCTAATATTGCTGACTATGTCCCCAATTAAAGAAATGCTCCGTCGCCATCCCCTTGTCGTCTTTCTCTCTCACAAGGACATATAAGCAGCGCTAAAAACTAGGCAACATTACCATGGGAAAAATAATAAAGCATAAAAAAAGGGAGCAAAGAATGGAGGAAGTAAAAGTGGTGTTCCCCCCCAGACATAAACGAGTATTTAACTCTTGCAGTGCAGGGACAACCCCACACCATTTTTGTTCTCCTCGGAGAAGGGCTTTAATGGTTTTTTGATATTTATATAAAATCTTTATTATGAAAATGAGTAAGTTATTACAGGGTGAATTTACCTCCATGTTTATAAAAACCCTTAATGTAACCAAGTCTTTCCCCAAAAGTAAGCCTTTTCTAAGTCAACAGGTAGAACTAGAGAGTCAGATGTCCTTATCTGCATATTTGTTCTCAGTTTTTTAAGCCGGCGATACATGGCTCAAATTTCCTGCAATTCCTGCTGAATCTGCCAAAATTTCAGGCATCAACTGAAAAGTGACTGCATCCTACCCTATCAGATGCAGTTACTGTTTGGGTGTTCATGCAGCTGGAAGTGCTGCAGGTGCATGAATACATTAGACAGCAGTGGAGATGCCTCCATCCCCGTTACTAGCATGGATGGGGGAATTGATTCATTTTTCATGAAACAAGGCAAAACAAAACTTGTATAGCTAACTTCAGTAAAAGAAAGAATAACAAAAAATGTAAATAGCCTGTCAATCATATATCTGGTTCTCTCTACTATTCCTTTGATTGTCATAACAGGCATATCCTCTTTGGACACATCGGATCCTAGAGAACAAGCCCGTAACCACTTCCCGGGCACTCTATATCCAAAAGATGGCCACAACATGGTCATCCAGTTCATCAGTGTCCTAAATGATTAGTGCAGCCCCAACAGTGCCCATCAGTACTGCCCATCGGTGCCTTCTTACCGTATCAGAGCCACCTAATCAGTGCCCATTACAGCTGCTTATCAGTACCCATCAGTACAGCTTCATCAGTGCGCATTACTGCTGCTTATCAGTACCCATCAGTACAGCTTCATCAGTGCGCATTACTGCTGCTTATCAGTACCCATCAGTACAGCTTCATCAGTGCGCATTACTGCTGCTTATTAGTGCCCATCAGTACAGCTTCATCAGTGCGCATTACTGCTGCTTATCAGTACCCATCAGTACAGCCTCATCAGTGCACAAAACATTTTTAACTGAAACTAGGAAAAGCTTTTTGCTCAACATTGTTTTGGGCTGTTTTTGTTTGTTTAAATAAAAAACCGAGTAGTGAATAAATACCACCAAAAGAAAGCTCTATTAGCCCCCGTTCACATAGGGGCGACGCTACTTCGCACCGCGACCTCCGAGGTCGCGGTGCGAGCAGCGCGCCGCGACCTCGGAGCGGCCGCCACGGACTTCATAACATTGAAGTCTATGGCGGTCGCCTCCTGGTCGCCCCAAAGAAGCTCCGGGCCCTTTTTCTAAGTCGGAGCGACTTGTGTCGCTCCTATTAGAACGGGTCCGCAGCTTCCCTATGGGAGGCGACCTACGGCGACCTGTGAGGCGACCAGGTCGCCTCACAGGTCGCCTTAGTGTGAACGGGGGCTAAGGCTCGGTTCACACTTATGTGATGCGGGAAGGCTGCGAATTCGCAGCCTGTTCCAGCATCACAAACGCACCCCTGGCAGTTCACACTGCCATATGCGATACGCTGGGGGTGTCAATGTAATGTTAACGACACCCCCAGTTTGATCGCATATCGCAGTGCGATCTTACAGTTCGCACAGGATCGGATCGCACAAGTGTGAACCACTGTGCGATCCGATCCTGATGCGGCTCAAAAAAAGGGTCATGTGCGACTTTACTGCGGGTGCAGTGCGAATTTAACCATACAAAGTGTATGGCTGAATTTGCACCGCACACCCGATCGCATGTAATGAAGGAGCAGTGCGCTCCAATATTATATGCGATCGTTGCAGCCGCACATATGTGAACCGGCACTTAGTGTGAAAAAAATGACAATTGTCAAAGTGTGACAGCACTCAAAGCTGAAAATTGGCCTGGGCAGGAAGGGGTGAAAGTGCTTAGTATTGAGGAAGTGGTTAAAGTGATATTATAGTTTTTTTACCTGCTCTGTGCAATGGTTTTGGCTCCTGGCTTCTCCCTCATGACACCCCAATAGCAGGCCGCTTCCTATGGGGCACTGGTGTTTGCTCGTTCTCCTATGGGGCACTGGTGTTTGCTCATTCTCCTATGGGGCACTGGTGTTTGCTCGTTCTCGAGCCCTTTTCTATGAGTCCATAAGACACATAGAGTGGCGTCTCGGCCCCGCCCCTCACTCTCTCCTTATTGACCGACTGGCTCTCATTGACAGCAGCAAGAGCCAATGGCTCCTGTTGTTGTGTCTTAGCCAATGAGGAGAGAGGGACTTGGGACAGTCAAGGCTCCCAAGCACATCGTTGGATCAAGAAGGGGCTCAAATAAGTATTAGGGGAAGGCTGTGGGGGGGGCAGCATACCAAAGGTTTTTACCTTCATGCATAGACTGCATGAAGCACCTTAAGGTGGATGTAAACTCCATTCATAAAATCTTACATGGGCATATATATCTGTAGAGTTTATTTATTGTTCTCCAAAGCCCTAAGTCCCGTGTCTTTCTGCTGCTCCGTTCCTCTGTTATCAGCATGATAACTTCTGACAAGTTCTCTGAAACCGGAGATAAAAGCAACTGGAAATTTGTGTCGGGGAAGGGACCTAGAGACATATAAGCAGAGAGCTGGACTATTCACAGCACAGCTCTGCAAGTTTCTTCATTGCTCTGCCTATTTGGACGGGGGGGAGCTCACACACACTGTATGTCTAGACTCCCTTCCCACATGTACAAGTAAAACTTATGTAGGGAGGTTTGTCTCTGTGTATCATCTGAGGTTGCTCATTTTACTGGGTATATGTGAGGGTTTACATCCACTTTACCAACAGATCTAACTATTTACAGACTAAGATATCTTTCTTTTTCAAGAATCTACTAAGATATTTGTGCAGCACATGTTCACTCATCTCTCTGCCATTTAGCTGTAATCTAAGCCTGTAGAAAGCCGATGATCCTATTTAGAGCTTTCTACCTACTGGCTGCCTTTCTGGAGAAACACATGCTGATCAGACTTGAAAAATATAATTTGGGTCCCTTATCTTGTTTCTGGTTGTACT
Organism: Pelophylax lessonae; assembly: GCF_965119305.1. Classification (NCBI taxonomy): domain Eukaryota; kingdom Metazoa; phylum Chordata; class Amphibia; order Anura; family Ranidae; genus Pelophylax; species Pelophylax lessonae. Next base: position 487,114,326 of record NC_138769.1, read on the forward strand.
GGTTGCACATTGTCAACACAAGATATTCATTTTCTTTACATACACAATAAAATAATTCTTTGTCTTGACCAAAATAAATATGAAAAAATATATACAAAATAGAAATACAAAAAATATGTATATATGTATAAAAATAGAAACATTTACAAATATATATATATATACACACACACAAACACAGAGTATATATATATATATATATATATATATATATATATATATATATATATAATATATATATATATATATATATATGTATATATATATATATATATATATATATATATATATATATATATAGCATAGACACAAAAACACATGTTTTAAGTTTAACCACTTGCCAACCAGCCACCGCAGTTATACGGCGGCAGGTTCCTGCGAATCGCTGTACCTGTACAATGGTCCGCGGGAGCGATCCTGGGGGCCCACTTGCCACCGGGGAAGCCGATCCACGGGGCCGGCGGCCCTGATTGCCCCTGGGCACCCACGATTGCTCCCCGTGTAAACACAGCAGACCGTTGTTCTCTCAGGAATCAGTACAGAGCTCCTGCGTTCCTCCTATTTAGGAACACAGGTCTCTGTATTGATTTTACAAGCCCCCCGCCACAGTTAGAAAACACCCCCTAGGCTCACACTTAACCCTTTGATCACCCCTGGGTTAACCCCTTCCATGCCAGTGTCATTATTACAGTAACAGTGCATATTTTTAGCACTGATTACTGTAGTAATGGCACTGGTCCTCCGAAAAGTGTCAAAAATGTCAGTTAGGGGTCCAATCTGTCCGCCGCAATATTACAGTCCCGCTAAAAAAAGCAGATCACCGCCATTACTAGTCAGTGGTCCGATCTGTCAAAAGTGTCAAAAATGTCAGTTAGGGGTCCGATCTGTCTGCCGCAATCCCACTATAAATCGCTGATCTCTGCCATTACTAGTAAAAAAAAATAAAACTAAATGAAAATGACATAAATCTTTCCCTTAGTTTGTAGACGCGATAACTTTTGCGCAAACCAATCAAAATACCCTTATTGGGAATTTTTTTTTTTACCAAAAATATGTAGCAGAATACAAACTGGCCTAAAGTGATGAAAAAATTAGATTTTTAATTTTTTTTTTTTGGGAATGTTATATATCAGATAGTGAAAAATATTGTTTTTTTTTTTTTTTTTCAGATTTGTCGCTCTTAGCGCAAAAAATAAAAATCGCAGTGGTGAACAAATACCACCAAAAGAAATCTCTATTTGTGGTTAAAAAAAAAGGACATCAATTGTATTTGGGTACAGCGTTGCATGACCGCGCAATTGTCCGTTAAAGTAAAGCAGTGCCGCATTGCAACAAATGGCCTGATCATTAAGGGGGAAAATCTTCCGGTCCAGAAGTGGTTAAAATGAAAGTAAAAAGAATGTCACAATATATACATTAATAGACTCAACATTGTGTCCTTTCCTTGATACACTACAATATGTGCAGTCAAACAGCCTTTTTTCTGTAACTGCAAATGCCGCCAGAACAGACAAATCTATTTTTCTTGGATGTTCTTAGTAAGAACATTAATAGACAAAAAAAAAAAAAAAAGGAATACATACTGTGATGTGCTGGCTTGCTTGATTTTTTGGTGCAATATTCTTCAACTCAATTTATTGTCCAATTATATAGCACAGACTGAATACTGCCTCTAGTCACATCTCGCTAACTGTAGTTGCCAGTTGACAAAACACAGCAGATTTTTAGCAAGCTTCTGAGCTACTGATCTGGAAGAACTGGAATTAAGTCAATCGCGTGTACTAACTGTGACAATGCAAGGAAATAATCTGTCATTTCCTTCATATGAGAGCATGCTAGAACTTCAGCTTATTCGATGAGATGCCATTTCTGTCCAAGCAAACCCGATCTGTCAGCTTCTAACACTGCCAGTACAGGTGTAACCCAAGATTCAGCTTTAACAACTTCTGATCTGCAACAAATAGGACAACAATGTAAGAACTGACAGGATTCTGTACAAACAAATGATTTTAATACAATTCTGTGGATATGGCCTGTACCCAAAACTGTTGCTGACTTGTTTATGAAAATGCTAGTTCCATGGTTGCTTCTCAGTTTTCTTTTGAAGGCAGTGACCTGGAACAAGCAAGTAGATCAGGAACTCTGAACCATGATCTGATCCTCCTGATTTCCATAAATGTTCTGAGTCTATGACAAAATAAAGAAGTCAGAGACTGCCAAGCAACTAGCATTTACAAGAGCTCAGCAATGATCGCTTACAAATACCTGTACTGGGAAGCTGTGCCCCAAAAAAAGAAAGAGAAAAGTAATAGCCAATAGCATTGCTGGGAGTCCTCCTGCAGCAGATCTTTTCCCCATCACCAACTTACCATGCCTTGTTTTAAATGGTTGCTGTGTAAAGGCAGCCATCTTGGTAGAGGCAGGTTTTGCTTAAAGTTGTATCGGGTTTGTGGGTGGCTGGGTGGGTACAGCATGGTGTGGTGGCAATAACTCACACACAGCCCAAGCAGAGGCGTAACTAGAACCTTCAAGGCCCCGGTGCAAGAAACCATGAAGGGCCCTTACCTTTAAGCCTGGGCTTTTCCCACTGATCCTGGGGCCTTTTTACTTTCATTGCAAGGCCCTTTATTACGGTCCTGCAGTGGGACCCTTTCACAAGTTCTGCAGTGGGCCCCCTTGCTGCCATCTTGGGGCCTCCCCACGGTGCTGCAATGCCAGGGCCCGGTTGCAAGTGTGACCTTTGCGATCCTGGAAGTTCACCCACTGGTGTCAGTAGTTTCTTATTTTTTGGTATTTTAATTGTATTATTTTTTATCATTTTATTTTATTTTATTTTTTTACAATGTCACTGACTATGACTCTGTCCATACAGAAAAGGAAGGAGCTGGTAAATTACATATTTACCAACACCTTCCTGGTTCTCTATTGTGATACATCCCCTGCAGCAGCCGGCAGGAGAGGGAAGAGAGCACAGTGGGGGGGGGGGGGGGGCAGCACAGTAGAGGGGGGGGGGCAGGGGAGCACACAGGGGCCCAGAGACAGCAGAACACAAGTGAACTGGAAAGGAGGGGTGGCGGGGGCAGCATACAGAGAAACCAATCTCCTCCATTTTTCTCCTGCAGCTACAGGAGGAAAAAGGAGGACAGTGATTTCTCTACATGCTGCCCCCCACCTATCCAGGTGTACAGGAGAGATGCACAGGCCCCCTGGAGCATGGGGCCTGGTTGCAACCCCTGCAACCCCTGTAGTTACGCCCCTGGGCCCAAGTGCAATTGGTAGAACTTGTATTGTAGCAAAGACAAAAACAGCTCACAACAATCTCGGAGGTAGAAGGCCCAACCAGGAACACTCAAATGCCAACAGCATGTATCAGCCGAACTGATAGTTCTGGAAGGGCAGAAGGCGGCCTGGCTGCCTCGTACTCAAACAGGAAGATGTTCAAGGAATTTAGGAGCCCTAATCTTTTCCTTCTCGTCTGGAACCTTTACTTTTCCACTAATACTGTCCCTGACAGATGGATGACCTGTTTCTACACTACTCACATGTGATGGCGTGCCAAACCTAGGCACCAGGGTCTTAAATAGCCTTTGCCTGACCCAAGATGGCTGCTACAGTCACATGGGGCAGGAGCATCCTATCAGATAGCTTCCCCTGTGACCCTGGAAACCATAGAGGAACCATATTCCTCCTGACTTCCTCTCCCCCTGCTATGCCGCTGCAGTTTTAGTGGAGAAAGTAGACTGCACCTGCCTACATGTATTAAACCCAAAACTAAAATGTAATATATTGCAGCTCACCAATCATAAGATGTGGTGGCTGCATTAGGTTTTTTTTTAACCTTTTACCCTCTGTTTTTACCTGATGACCAGGGCAGTAACACACCTCCTGTATTAGATTTCCCCCACTCTGGATGAAGGAGCACACGTGGCACCTTTGAACAGCAACATTGTCAGTCTTGGGGGAGGGGAGTGTTAGATGTACTGGGAGATTTAGCTATACTAACAAATTGAAGCCAAACTCAAGCCCACACTGCAGCTACACAAGCAGTTTTTCCTTTTGGGATAAAAGTTTTACATGAATAAATAAAATCTGATCATTGAAAGCACCCTTGTCAGTGGTAAATAGTTAGTTTCAACACTCTTAAAGTGTTACTAAACCCACACCAGTAAAATCAGTGTGTATATGCAGTAAAGCGTGCTTGTTATACTCACTGTGGGACCTAGGGGGTTAATCCTCTGCATTGAGTAAAAAGGCTGTTTGATCCTGTCTTCTCTGAGCATCCCCTTATTCCACTGACCCCAATCCATTTCCTGATAGTACAGAGCCTTGGGGGCACTCTGCACATGCTCAGTTTGGTGTGTATTGCTAGAGAGTTTTTTTTTTCCTTAGAAGGGTGCATGTGATCAGCACAGGGCCAATCAGCACTGTCCAGGCAGAAGGTCAGGAGTCATGCAGCCTCATAGGACAGTCAGGAAAGAATAAAAACTCCTCCTACAAGCTTTAATCGGGCACTGATAGAAGTCACAATACTGCTATTTACTGCTGATGATAAAAGGTATTTAGCAGTTTATAATTACTAAAATAATTGCATTTCCATGCTCTGTGTACTGTGGGAGACCAGATATAGTGAATGCAGGCTCCTGGGTTTAGTAACACTTTAACTGATACATTTGCAGGATAGCTTGTTCTGTTGAAAAACAGACATACTGGCTGGATCACCAGGAGGAAATAAAGGGAAGAAAGCCTAAAAAAGAAAACAAATGCAGCCAGCACATTTAGTAATTGTTAACCTTTGGGTTTAATATCACTTTAAGCTTGCCAGAGATGACTAGTTTCTGTTTTCAAAAATAGGTTCCTCCAGCCACACAAGCAAGATGGATGGAGGAATCCCCCCTCCCCCCCTCCACATTCCTCACCTGGACATTGTATACTGACAGTGGGACCCAGCACTGTCAGTATACATTGATCATTGATCAGTGGCTGTAGCCGCTGATCAACAAAAGTTTTCCATTTTAAAACTTTTCTTTTTTAAAGAAATCAATCTAACAATCGCCTTCTGTCAAACAGGGACTGTCACACGCTGATAAAACTGCAGCAGGTCCCTGCTGAACCATCTGAGCTTTGATCTATTGTATCCATCGCCAGCCTTACTCATGTCAGAGCCTCCAGCAGGGAGAAAAGTGGGCAGCATAGCAATGACATCACCAAATCTTACTCCAGACCAAAAGGGTTCAATTACAAGTTACCCATACTAAAAGACTCCATATACTTGAAGCACAACCCTAGGAAAAGGGTTCCCTACCAGCGCTTCTGGCTCCTCCTCCCTCTCGAATGCCCCAATAATAAGACTCTTGCTATGGGGGCACTCATGCGGGCTCGGTCCCATGCCAGGCTCTGTGTGTCCATTGACACACAGAGCCTGATTTGGCTCCTATTGCTGCTATCTAAGTGTCCAGTGAGGAGGGAGAGAGAGGAGAGAGCCACTGCTCTTGGGCACAGCGCTGGATCGAGATTGGGTTCAGGTAAGTGGGCTGTGGGGGAGTAGCTGAACACAGGTTTTCTAACTTAAAGTGGTTCTAAAGCCTTAAGTTTTTTCACCTTAATGCATTCTATGCATTAGGGTGAAAAACTTTCTGTGCTGCAGCTCCTCCCCCAGAAGCCCCCCCCCCCCCCCCGTTCCTTACCTGAGCCTATCCGATCCAGCGATGTGCATGAGTGCAGTAGCTCCTGCCAATGTCTCTCTCATTGGACAGATTACATACCTCCCAATTTTTGAGATGGGAACGAGAGACACCTATTAACAAAAGTAAGTAGGCATAGGACACACCCCTGCCATGCCCCTTTAAAGGAGAATTATACAAAAAATGATTAGTTAAACTCACAAGTGCTGGTTTTTTTTTTGTTACCACTGCTATTCCTTTATACGGGCTTTTAAAATTTACAAATGCAGCAATTTAGAAATGATTTGAAAGATAAATAGTGCATTTTATATACAGCTATATGGATCAAGCCAAAATGAGGGACAGAGGGACTTTGTTCCAAATCAGGGACAGTCCCTCGAAATCAGGGACAGTTGGCAGCTATGTAGATTGATAGCAGTAAGAGAGATTGGCTCCCGCTGCTGTCAATCAAATCCAGTGACAAAGGAGCAGAGTCCCGTTGTCTTTGTCAATGGATGCAGCAGCTGGACTCAGGAGCGAGCACGCACGGGTGCCCCAGGGAAAGCGGCTTTCTCTGGGGGGATCTGGAGTGCCGACGGGGGACCACAGAAGAAGAGGATCAGGGCTGCTCTGTGCAAAACCATTGCACAGAGCAGGTACGTATAGACAGTTTTTTTTTAATAAAAAAAAAAAAGAAGCTTTACAGCCATTTTAATGCACAGAATGCGGTAAAAAAAGAAAAAAAAAAAAAACTTCTGCCTTTAGAACCACATTATTCCAGCTATAAAAAATTTAAAATAATTACATGTATTTTAGCTATTGCTGGCAATGATCTATTTAGAGGTTTCAGCATTAAAGTGTACTTGTCATGAAAGAATTATGTAGGATATCATTGCTGGCCTCCTTTAGAGAATATGAGTTGCCTGCTGCGTCAACATCAATACTCCTGGAGTCACGGATCTGGAACACGTATGCAGGGAAATGAATTCCTCATCTGCATGCATGGTCCAGCTCACCAGTATGACATGCAGGCAGCTACCATTTCAGAAGAAAAGGCAGCACTGGAATCCTCCATACTTTTCTTATAATAGATCTAGTGCAAATTTGCCTTTTTGTTTTTCCTAGATAAGAGTGGACAGTGGTTAGAACCATAGAGTTTATATCCAGTATTTTTTTTAGAATTATCTGTGTCCCTGTTGGGGACCATGGACTTTCTTTCTGTCCTGGTTGCAAATGCCACCCGAACAGGAAGTGGTAGGAAATCCAAAACTTGACTGATCGATGTCAGGGGCGTAACTACAGGGGTTGCAATTGCAACCGGGCCCCATGCTCCAAGGGGCCTGTGCGGCTCCCCTGTACACCTGGATAGGAGGCAGGGGCAGACTAGCAGCTTTCGGCCCATGGGGGCAAGTACAAACCAGAGGCCCATGGTGCAGCGACTCGGCACCCTCCCACTTTCCCTCACTCCCCCTCCCACTCTCCCAATCCTCCTCCTGACCCCCATTCCAAGCTGAAGCCCTGCTGCAGATACTCTCTACTTACCGGCTGAATCTGGATACCCAACCTGGCCAGCAGGGGGAGGTTGGGGGCAGCTGGGACAGCTCAGTTGGGGCTGGCCGGGGCAGAAGAGTCCCCAGTGGGGCATGAAACCGGCCTCTGCTCAGACACAGTTTACACCATCCATGCTGGGGGGGCTGCGCTTTGTCCTTGTCTTCAACCCACACTCAGTAGGTCATTGGCAGGGACTTTTTACTTCTCTTCACCAGGAATCCTTTAGGCATGTCTGTGGCAGAAGAGATGCAGCCTTTTTAAGGGGCCTTAAAGCGGCCCAGGGGACAATTGCCCCCCCCCCTGCCCCCTGGCCCAGTCCTCCCCTGATAGGAGGGGCAGCGGGGGCAGCATGTAGAGAAATCACTGTTCTCCTTTTTCCTCCTGTAACTGAAGGAGGAAAATGTAGGAGATTGGTTCCTCTGTGTGCTTTACCAGCTCCTTCCTTTTCTGAATGGACAGAGTCATAGTCAGTGACATTGTAAAAAAAGAAAATAAAATGATAAAAAATACTACATTTAAAATACCAAAAAATAAAAACTATTGACACCAGTGGGTGAACTTTCAGGATCGCAAAGGTCACATTTGCAACCGGGCCCTGGCATTCCACCATAGTGGGGAGGCCCCAAGATGGCAGGAAGGGGGCCCACTGCAGAACTTGTGAAAGGGTCCCGCTGCGGGACCGTAATAAAGGGCCCCACAACGAGAGTAGAAGGCCCCAGGTTCTGTGAGCTTGAAGGGAAGGGCTCCGGCTAGGGGTCCGGGGGGCCCATCATGGTTTCTTGCACCGGGGCCCTAAAGGTTCTGGTTACGCCTCTGACTGATGTCATTAGAAGGAGGGGTACAGGGAAGTATCCCAATAGGGAAATGTTTTCCAGCAACAACTGGTAAAAAGGTGATTGCATTTCATTTGGGGCTTTGAGAAGTAGGAGTCATAAAAAGCAATATCAAACCAACAGAGGCTCTAACCCTTCTCTGCTTTATCCAAAACCCCCAACAAGGTTTTGGCTGGAATTGTAATTTAAATGAACACCTTAAACATTTTGTTCAAAAAATATTTCTTCAAATAATGATCCTAATTCCAATCCACATCCTGACCAGACACATATTCTGATTCATGTATGAGAAATGATTACATAATAAAACATAAATCTGCATACAATATGTACTGATACACTCATTTACATATGTGTGACGTGTTAAGCACATTGAAATGCGTTGGCAGGCCATTCAAAAATAATGTCTGAATGTGTTAACGCTCTGCACATATTTAACCACTTCTGGACCGGAAGATTTTCCCCCTTAATGACCGAGCCATATTTTGCGATTCGGCACTGCGTTACTTTAATGGACAATTTCACGGAGGTGCAATGCTGTACCTAAATAAATTTGATGTCCTTTTTTCCATAAATAGAGCTTTCTTATTTGGTGGTATTTGATCACCTGTGCGATTTTTATTTTTTGTGCTATAAACAAAAAAAGAGTGACAATTTTGAAGAAAAAAAAAAAAAAAACAATATTTTTCACGTTCTGCTATATAACATTCTCAAAAAAAAAAAAAAAAAAATGTTAAAATCAAAATGTTTTAATATTTTAGGCCAATTTTTTTTCTGCTACATATTTTTGTTAAAAAAAATCGCAATAAGCGTATTTTGATTGGTTTGCGCAAAAGTTATCATGTATACTAACTACGGGAAAGATTTATGTCATGTTTATTGTTTTTTTTTTTTTTACTAGTAATGGCGGCGATCTGCGATTTTTAGCGGGACTGCGACATTTCGGCGGCGAGATCAGACCCCTAACTGACATTTTTGACACTTTTGGGGGGACCAGTGACATTACTACAGTAATCAGTGCTAAAAATATGCACTGGTACTGTAATAATGACACTGGCAGGGAAGGGGTTAACGCTGTGGGTGATCAAGGGGTTAAATGTGAGCCTAGGGAAGTGATTCTAACTGTGGGGGGGGGGGGGGCATGGCTTGTAAAATGATTATAGAGACATGTGATCCTATATAGAAGGATCACAGGGGCTTTATGACCATTCCAGGGAGAAGAACGGTCAGCTGTGTTTACAACAGCCGATCGTCCTCTCTCAGCGGGGAATGATCGCGGGTGTCAGGCGGCAATCTGAGCCACCTGACCTGTGCATCGGCTTCCCCACTGCGCCGGCGGCGCGCGACCGACATAGGTCTACGTCGAGAGCCACCCTGACGCAGTAAAAAGGCGGCGGGTGGTCAGCAACAGGTTAAGAGTATGCAAACCCAACATTTCATATTCCTAATATGTGCCTGCTATACCATGTACTCGTATGAAAACCTATTCTGTTCTCTTTGTATTGCTTCCTTTGTGTGAAATTCCTCCAATAATCAGACTTGTCCTGACATGCTCCTCCCCCCCGCACAGCCATTCACTGAGGAGTTCAGTGTGCTACTATTCCTCCTCCCCAAGCTCTCTGAGCACCTTCTGCAGCTGAGAATAGGGGGAATGTGATCACATTTAAAAATAAGGGGGTGAGGGGTATTTACAATGCTTTTTATATCTATACACATTTTTTTTGTTTTTATTTCCATTTTAAACTGAATGGGTTGATTTACAAGGTGAGAGTTTACATATACTTTAAATGGGACCTAAAGTAAATGTCACCAGATCCATCAGTGGTCATCTTTTGCCTAGTAAATGAGCAGCTCATGGTCAATCTGAATGTTCATTTGTGCTGAGGTCAGGTCTCTGTGCAGGCCAGTCAAGTTCCTTCACCCCAAACTCTCTCATCCATGTCTTTATGGACCTTGCTTTGTGCACTGGTCCAAATCATTTGGTGGAGGGGGGATTATCGTGTGGAGTTTTCTTCAGGGGTTGGGCTTGGCCCCTTAGTTCCAGTGAAAGGAACTCTTAAGGTATCAACATACCAAAACATTTGGACAATTTCATGCTCCCAGCGTTGTGGGAACAGTTTGGGGATGGCGCCTTCCTGTTCCAGCGTGACTGTGCACCAGTGCACAAAGCAAGATCCATAAAGACCGGGATGAGCGAGCTTAGGGTGGAGGGGCTTGACTGGCCCTGACCTCAACCTGATAGAACACCTTTGGGATGAATTTGAGTGTAGACTGTGAGCCAGGCCTTCTTGTCCAACATCAGTACCTGTTCCTGTGCTGACAAGAAGCATGCTGATAGGACAGGAAAGTAGAGTGACAGAGAGATGAGCTACGGCTTCTTCTTTCACTGTCCAGTCATGTAGTTTGGGCGAGTTCAGGACAACCTGCGCTCAGAGGAAAAGGGTTGAATGATGCTGGCCATAAAGACTGAGGACAATTAGCGTCAGATAAAGTTATTGGCAATTAATTCTCTGGATGTAAGCTAACTATTGCAGCAAAGGCTGGTTTTGTTATTGTATCTTTTAACCGCTTGCCGACCGCCGCACGACTATTTACTGCGGCGGTCCGCCCCTCACAGGCAAAGTGACGTAGGACTACGTCACTAGCCTGTGATCCTCTAGGGGGCGAGCACGCGCCACCGGATGCACGATCCTGCCCCCGCTCGCTCCTGCACATCCCCGCTGTCCGCTGGCCACTCGCGATCTCCTGGTGGAGAGGGAGAAAGGCAGGCGGCTAATGTAAACAAAGCCGCCTGTCATTCTCCCCTGTGTAAGAACAGAGATCATACGGTCCTGCTATGTAGGATCGTATGTCTCTGTTGTTACACCACTAGCCACGCCCCTTTACAGTTAGAAGCACTCCCCTAGGGACACACTTAACCCCTGCTTCACCAATAAAGTTAACCCCTTCCCTGCCAGTGTAATTTTTACAGTAACAGTGCAATAGCACTGATTACTGTAGTAATGTCACTGGTACCCCCAAAAGTGTCAAAAATGTCAGTCAAGGGACCGATCTGTCTGCCGCAATGTCGCAGTTCCGCAAAAAAAATTGCAGATCGCCGCCATTACTCGTTAAAAAAAAAAAACAACAAAAATGACAAAAATCTTTCCCTTAGTTAGTAAACGCAATAACTTTGGCGCAAACCAATCAAAATACGCTTATTGCGATTTTTTTTACCAAACATATGTAGCAGAAAACAAATTGGCCTAAAATGTTAAAAAATTTATATTTTTAAATTTTTTTGGGGAATTTCATATAAAAAATGTGAAAAATATTGTTATTTTTGCAAAATTGACGCTCTTTCTTTGTTTATAACGCAAAAAGTAAAAATCGCACAGGTGATCAAATACCACCAAAAGAAAGCTCTGTTTGTGGGGAAAAAAAGGACGTCAATTTTGTTTAGGTACATCATCACACGACCGCGCAATTGTCTGTTAAAGTCACGCAGTGCCAAATCGCAAAATAGGGCCTGGTCAGGAAGGGGTAAAATCTTCCGGGGCTTAAGTGGTTAATGGACTATTTGTTTTTCTCATGGTATTTTTTGCTCTGAAGTCTTTCTTTGAACAATTTGGCAGACCTTTCCATCGATATAGGACAACCTGATTCAATGAAATCCAGTTCTCACAATCCCGATCAACAGTTTTATAGCAAAGAAAGACATAATATACATTCAGACAGGCTAATTACCATGTGAGAGACCCAAGGTAATGGAGCTACTCTGAATTGTTAGCAAGTGCTAAAGATAAAGCTTGTCGTGCACACAGCAGCCAGGTCAGCACTGCAATGCACCGTACGTAGGTGGGCAGATGGCTGTATTTCCATACATACTTAGCATGCCGAATTATCAGTAGCTCCTAATACCCAAATGACGCAACGCTTCTTTGACCTGTTTATCCAACTTTGAGAATGAGTCATAATATTAAAGTAGATGTAAATCCTAAATGGATGACATTTAGTTTGCTAAAAGCTCTGTAGAAATATGTAATTACCATGCTTTTCCTTCATCCTTTATTGCATCTCAGTGCTGCTCATTTCTTCCAACCTCTTTGCAGCCACTTTCTGCATCACGCATGCGCTTCAATGGCAGCTATAGGTCACTGCTCAGGCAAATCTTCATCATGAGAATAGTGGACCATGCCTGGGCAATTAGTGCTGACCCAGCTGCTCAGTCTTATTGGAAGTGACAAGCTAACAATGGAAGAGAGCAATGAGTAGACAGGGGCAGAGCACTGTCACATTATAACTGTAAGAGCTTGAACAGGAACTTTCATGGCAGAATCAGTAAGCATTGCTTTAATAGGAACAGTAAAAATGAAAATGACCTTTAGGAGTCATGCACACTGGACGTTATAAAAACACCAGTAGCTTTAGCTGTAGAATGCGTGTTAAAAACGCAAGTTTTGCCGCGTTTTTGCATTAGCTTTTTTTTAGCGTTTGCATTTTTTTTGCGCTTTTCAGATTTAGAAAGTCTTTACAGCTGAAAAACTGATCTTAAGGGCCCTTTTAAACTTGTGCGGCTTCTCCTGCGATTTGGGACTGCTAAGTCGCATGACAAGTCGTACTCCATGATTTCCAATGAGTACCGTCCATATCTGTACAACTTCAAGTCGCAACAACTTCAAAGTTGTCCCTGCACTACTTTGGACTGATTTTAATGCGTTTTGAGGTCAATAGACATAGGCATTGCTTCAAGTCTAGTCAAAATTGCGGCAAAAAAAATTGTGGTAAAATCGCGCGACTTTCAGGTCACACAAGTGTGAAAGGGGCCTAAAACCCATCAGCTCATCCCCCACAGTTATTGCCTTTTGTATCACTTGACCCTTCCTCCCTTCTAGATTGTAAGCTCTAACTAGCAGGGCCCTCTAGTTCCTCCTGTATTGAATTGTATTGTAACTGTATTGTCTTTCCTCATATTGTAAAGCGCTGCGCAAACTGATGGCGCTATATAAATCCTGTATTATAATAAAATTTTGGGGTTATTTTCCAGCCAGAAAACGCCCCTACCAAAAAATGCTGATACCAGCCTCTGTGTGCATGGACACATAGGATAACATGCTGGGGAATTTACTGCCTGCAGAAGAAAAACGTTGGACACAAAAAAACAGAAGCTGTAAAAATGTCCAGTGTGCATGAGACCCTAAAATTACAATAACACGTTAAAGAATAATGAGATTTTAGTGATTGGGTTTACATATACTTTAACCACTTTACCACCGGAGGATTTTGCTGTCTTAGGTCCAGGCCACTTTTTGCGATTCGGCACTGTGCGACTTTAACTGACAATTACGCGGTCGTGCAACGCCGTACCCAAACGAAATTTATGTCCTTTTTTTCCCACAAACAGAGCTTTCTTTTGGTGGTATTTGATCACCTGTGCGATTTTTACTTTTTGCGCTATAAACAAAAAAATAGCGTTTATTTTGAAAAAATAACAATATTTTTAACATTTTTTTATATGAAATTCCCCCCCCCCCCCCCAAAAATGTAAAAATCTACATTTTTTTAAATTTCCGGCCAATTTGTTTTCTGCTACCTATGTTTGGTAAAAAAAAAATAACAATAAGCGTATTTTGATTGGTTTGCGCAAAAGTTATTGCGTTTACTAACTAAGGGAAAGATTTCTGTCATTTTTGGTGTTTTTTTTTTTAACGCGTAATGGCGGCGATCTGTGATTTTTTTTGCGGGACTGCGACATTGCGGCGGACAGATCGGACCCTTGACTGACATTTTTTACATTTTTGACACTTTTGGGGGTACCAGTGACATTACTGCAGTAATCAGTGCTGTATATATGCACTGTTACTGTAAAAATGACACTGGCAGAGAAGGGGTTAATTTTATAGGAGAGGGAGGGGTTAATGTATGCCTGGTGCTTACTGACGTGTGTGGGGGGAGATGACTGAGTGACACAGGGACAGATCGGATGTTCAGCTATGCTGAACACTGCTATCTGTCCCTGCCTGTCACTTAGGAGATCCGCCCGCTCTGTTTACACAAGCGGGCGGATCTCCAAACTCGATTCCCCGACGATCGGGGAAGAGCAGCGGCGATCGCCGCCGCTCCTCCCCTGGCCCTGACTGACTGAACACAGCGGCGCCCACAAGGGGCGGAGTCCAGCGACGTAGGTCTACGTCGCTGGACGATAACGAGCCACATTGTTGCAGTAGCAGTAATGTGAGCAGAGTTAAAGTGGTTAAAGTTATATGACTAAACGAACAGTTACATTGCACACGTGAACACTTTTAGCCACCAAAGGATTTTTAATTCTGTTTAGCCAATCTTGTGATCCAGGTATCCCTGGCAGACAGCTCGGCTAGATAATTACCTCTGTAGACCACCCTCCATGCAGATTGCACTGCATATGAACAATATAGCCTGACCCAGGACCCACCCAAACCTGTAATAGGGCAATGAAAGAAACGCAGCATGGCAACTTTTCCCCCTCACATTCCACAGCAACTACAGCATATAGCAGGCATAATACCCCAACAAAAATGAGACTTTACAATCACTTTAAGCTGGGTACACATAGATCGAAATTCAGTCAGTTCGGCGGGGGCCGACCGCATTTCAATCTGTATGCGCTGTGGCCCTCTCTGTCTGACAGAAGTGGTAAATTGACTTATGTTGAACAAGACTGCTGGAAAACCTTCATTGGATCAGCCACTGCAGCACTGATCAGTGTATTCTGACAGTGGAGGAGTCAGAATACAATAACACAGCAAGGAGGATTCCTCCATTCACCTCACTTGTTTGGCTGGGGGAATCCATTCCTTTATTTATTTATTTTTGTTTCTTTTGTTTTGCTCTTCCACTTTGAGAAGCAATCTAGCAACATGGGACAGAATAGTACATGTACAGTATTTTGTCCCATGAGTAGCAGAAACATGTATGTTTTCTATGTGCCCTGTTCACACTACAATGAAGCCTGGAGATGTGGTGCAATGAGCTGCTATAAAATTTAGACCTGCTGCATTTTATCACAACACACAGGTGTAACGGATCAACCGGCACCCCAACTGGGTACCTCGGTTTACGGATGCTCCTAGTGCTTCCCGAGGGCTCCAAGTACTCCACCAGACACCATAACCATGTCAGACCCCACGAACCGCCGAAGCTTGGTTAGGGTCTCGCCGTCTCCTACCCACCCTGGACCTATGACAAGGCTTCAGGTTCCAGTGGGTGAACCTCTCTTTCCCCAGAGAGTGCAGCAGGAACAGGAACAAGCTCTTATACAAGCTCTTCCAAGAGCTTAGTGATTATCCAAGGGAGTATGAAGGACATAGCAAACCCTTGTAGCATATTCCCCCAATGAGAGACAGGACTCTATATTGAGGGTGAAGTATGAGTCAACTTTATTGAACAAGAAACAGACTTTTATACAGTTTTCCCCCACAAGGTTACCGTCCAGGTGGAACTTGTGGAAAACAGGCCCTGACATTCACAATCCAATGAAAACAGAGTTTTACACTCCCATACAGTGTACACAAAGATATACATTGTGGGACAATCCCCCCTCCCCCTTAGCAACCAATCCACATACACATATACATTCCATAATAAGCTTATCTTAAGGCAGACAGAACAATGTGAGGTCATTAGCATTTAACAATGAGACAAGCACTATCCACATTCCCTCCCAATACACAAACAATAGGGAAGTCTGCCAATGACAGTCTGTGTGTCTCTCTCACAGACAAGCATATGGAATACACTGTAAGGTGGAATTAAATCTTCATATTTCTATATGAAGATATGGTTGACCAATATTACTGTCCTATCTGAAGCAATTCAAACCATTAAGTATCTGCTCCTCACCTCCAGTGACAGCGAATACCGTCACAGCAGGTAGGCACCATGTGTCACTGCACAGTAACACAAGACATTGCGCTGCTGAATAGTGACATGAATGAAGTGTCACTTTGTGCACTTCAAATACAGTTGACAAGAAAATGCGTATCACATTGCCGGTGTTCTATCAGAATACTGCTACCTATCAGATTCTGCAACCGGAAGTGACGTTCGGATGAGAACAACTTACTGCGAATGCGCCATGCGTTCCAACAAAGCCGCTATGCATTCCAATAGGTTTCCAAATGTGACAGAACACGAAGCAGCGGCGTACATCTTCTTACACCTACGCAAGTCTTAAATTTTATATTTATTGTAGCAGTAAACTCACCTTATAGACTGAAATAGACTATTTCACTGCAACCGAGTGAAATAGGCTATTTCACTATATAATCAGTTTGTCACTGAGCAGTGCAGGGTGTACCAAGATGGCCGTTGCCACCTTCTGCCTGCAGGTTTCTCCCTAGATTTACTTTAATACAATAATAATAGCAATGTAGTACTCTTATTAAGTATATAAGGTGAGTTTACTGCTAAAATAAATGTAAAATTCAAGACTTGCGTGGGTGTAAGAAGATGTCCACTGCTGCTTCGTGTTCTGTAACATTAGATAACCTATTGAAACGTATAGCGTATTACACCCTATGTATAGGGACGTTTGTGTACTTACCCTACTTGGAGATCAATAGGGACGTTTGTGTACTTACCCTGCTTGGAGATTAATAGGGACGTTAGTGTACTTACCCTGCTTGGAGATTAATAGGGACGTTTGTGTACTTACCCTGCTTGGAGATTAATAGGGACGTTAGCGTACTTACCCTACTTGGAGATTAATAGGGCCATTTGTGTACTCACACTGCTTGGAGATTAATATGGATGTTTGTGTACTTACCCTGCTTGGAGATTAATATGGATGTTTGTGTACTTACCCTGCTTGGAGATTAATAGGGATGTTTGTGTACTTACCCTACTTGGAGATTAATAGGGACGTTTGTGTACTTACCCTGCTTGGAGATTAATAGGGATGTTTGTGTACTTACCCTGCTTGGAGATTAATAGGGCCATTTGTGTACTCACACTGCTTGGAGATTAATATGGATGTTTGTGTACTTACCCTGCTTGGAGATTAATAGGGATGTTTGTGTACTTACCCTGCTTGGAGATTAATAGGGATGTTTGTGTACTTACCCTGCTTGGAGATTAATAGGGATGTTTGTGTACTTACCCTGCTTGGAGATTAATAGGGACGTTTGTGTACTTACCCTGCTTGGAGATTAATAGGGGCGTTTTTGTACTTACCCTGCTTGGAGATTAATAGGGATGTTTGTTTTGGGCCATGTAAAGTAGTCCTCACATTTTATACTCTACTACCGTACAGAAGGGGGGGGGGTAATCTTATACGGAGGCAAATATGGTATACGTACAGTGGTTAGTTCACAGCCTCTATCCAAGAGAATATTGGGAACCCTTCGCCCACCATTATAACACCAATAGGATTCCCTGAAGAAGCTGCATAGCAAAACGCGTAGCGATCCATTGGCAAACTTGCACATTAGAACCCATTTGACCCGGGCATAGGAGGTCGGCCATCTTGATGGTCTTCAGACACAGACCCTGCTACATGTGGGAAAACTTATGGGTTCTTCTGGCTCAGGAGCATGTTGCTCAACACTGTTGTGCTCATTCATCTATGTGATGGTTTTTATGTATTGAGCATTTTATCAGAATACATTTTGTATGTATTTACACATTTAAGGAATGTACATTTCTTTATGAGATTAACTAGTGGATGCCTTAAAAGTCCTATTATTCCTGGGGGTCATCCCTTCCCCCCCCCCTTTTCTTTGTTGTTTTTTCATATATACATTGGATGTGGCACCACTATATCCAGGATCATGTCTCACTTTTTTCACACATCTAACACTTTCCCACTCTAACCAAAACATCAAAAAATACATTTTGGCTATAGTTACATGTTAAACAATTGAGCGCATACTGTATGTAGTTTTGGCGGTATACTATAGATGGTATACACCAAAAGCCTTTGAATTGGCCATTTTACATTCACATGTTTGCCTAATAAACCTTCGTTCAGTTTAGTAATCCATACATTTAGAATACCATAAAACCACTGGTGTTGAAAATTAAACTAAGGTACATTTAGGGATTCCTCCGAGAATCATTTGAGCAAGGTAAATGTGCGGAGTCAGCTCTATCTTTTATTATCCCTCTGTCTCTGTAGGGTAAGGAATATTACACAAGTCATACATCACGGCAGCATAAAATGACTTGTGTGAGGAGATCTGCTCATGCACATGTGTTTTACGCTTGCCATTTACAGTATTCCAACCCAGAGCTCATCTAAGGAGAATCATACGGGCCATACAAAAGGTCTTTCCTAGTAAGGGAAAAATACAATTAGATAATTCAGTGTTTAAAGTATACCTGTATACCACCTGCAAATAAAGCGCCCATTGTGTACCCACCACCACTTCATTAGAAGCTACAGTTTCATGCTTCAGTGTGGACCGGACATTGGCTCCCTCCTAATGAACTGATTACCTGGGGATTGCTTCAAGCACAACATGGCTGCTCCCAATGCCTAAAGTGTTACTAAACCCACAACAGTAAAATCAGTCTGTATATGCAGTAAAGCATGCTTGTTATACTCACTGTGGAACCTAAGGGGTTAATCCTCTACATTGTGTAAAAAAGGCTGTTTTATTCTATCTTCTCTGATCCTCCCCTTTTTCCAGTGTCTCCATCTCATATCTGGATATTATAGAGGCCAGGGGACAAGCTGCACATGCTCAGTTTGGTGTTTATTGCTAGAGAGTTTTTTTTATTCTTGGGAGGATGCATGTGATCAGCACAGGACCAATCAGCACTGTCCAGAGGGTCAGTGGCCCGGCAGGCTCATAGGACAGTGAGAGCTGAATGAAAACTCCTCCTACAAGCTTTAACCAGGCACTGATAGAAGTCACAAGATTGCTCCGACTGCTGATGAGAAAAGGTATTTAGCAATTTATATTTACTAAAACTATTGCATTTCCATGTTCTGTGTACTGTGGGAGACCAGATATAGTGAATGCAGGGTCCTGGGTTTAGTAACACTTTAAACAAACACATTTTGCAAAAAATAAAAATATTCTATTAATATTGATCTAGAATAATATTCATGTTTTACATACTAGGTCACCTAGAAATACAAAAAGCTGAAGTTTAGTTAAAAAAAATTGCTTGTCTGCAACTTCAGTCACACAACTTACCTGCAAAAAAGTGTATCCCATGCCCTGCTGAGTGTTCCTTTGTTTAGAAATCTTCTCTCCAGTGATGACAGGTCCTCTTCATAGAGCTGAATATCTGGTGCTGTTTGGGGTAACTTCCCAAGCTTTAGTAAATCCAATGTCCCCTTTGTCTCCTTTCCTCCATCTAGAAAATCCTTGAATTGTTTTCACTGAATGCGACATGTTTTATGAATGGAGGAGAGGATCCTGTCATTTATCCGCCCATCTCCCATTCACAGAATGTGTTACATTCATGAAAACAATGCAAAGACTGTCATGAATGGAGAAGAGGACACAAATGGGTGGATTGCCAGTGGGACGTCTTCAATTTACTGCTATGTTAGAACAGAGATAATTCCCCCAATGCAACACCAGAAGCTCAGCATGGTCATCACTGAAGAGAAGGTTTCTGCACTAAGTAATCAGCAGGATGTGGGATATATTTTATTAGAAGTAAGCTATGTGGCTGTAGCTGTGGCCTCTCTTGAGTTGCACCTGAACAAACTCATCAGTACTGCATCTTTAGCAATGATTTACACTTCTATTGCTCCCCAGTCAATCTGTTCTGTTTCAGATGCTGATATATGCAATGGCATACCTCTTTAGACTTAGTCTGTGGTGACAGTATGGTCACTTATTGACTTGGCAGAATCCACAGGCAACTTAACTCTTCAATAATTCACAGAAGTTGATTCCAATGTAGTTGTACTTCATATAAGTGCAATACAAGGATGTTTGTCTGGTCTTTATAAGTATAGATAGACAATGACTTTCCTAAGTCTTGTCTCTGTGGTGGAAAATCAAACTAAACAGAGCAGAATAAGGCCTTAGTTGCACAGACGCTTATTGTCCAGGGAGCCACATGCGCTGCATACCATTACAAGTGAAGGGCTGTATGTGGCCATAATTGGGTAAACGCCAATGGCTTTAACATTTGCATGCACACGTATGTACTGTGCTTATCCCTGCACGCATCACTTCGCATTTCGGGAGAAGTGCCGTACACGCATTCGCGAGCGAGCAAACGCCAATGCAGAAGCCATTGGCATTTACACATGTACAGACAAACGCCTGTATTGGCAGATGTGTGTGTGACACGTGTGACTCCCCAGGCGCTGCAAAAACTCCAGAGATCTTTTATCTCAGCACACAGGAGCTGCTAAGCATCCACGTGTATGAGGTCTAAGGGGGGAGAGTGTCTAGCTAGGGACTGTAGTAACTAGAGACAAAACTGAATCTCTTCACATTGTGTTTACATCATTCACAAGATGGAGTAAATGAGAACTTCAAACTGCGAAAAGAGAAAGTACATAAATAAAAAGAGTTTTGACTCCTATTCCATAGGATGATTATATTTCCACTGTGCTTTGGGTATGTCTTTCTCCCGCTGGCACCCTGTTTCCGTGGCTAGTCATTTTAGGCCAAATTATAGACTATCAGCAGGCCGAACGGTAATGATTCTCACAGTTCCATTTCTCAATGCCTGTTCTTTACTTTCTTGCTAGGATTAGATTTGACACTTTCTAATGATAGTTTGTCACTTCTGTTTTGACGTTTAGAGTTACATTAACTATGTTTTAAGGACAGTACATTATTTTAATGATGGTCTGCCAGTTCTCTTTGTCACTTTAGAATGAATATAGTACTTCAGATCAGCACCTTCAGAACCAAACTCATTGCTTAAAGAGGAGCTCCATGCTCCTGCAGAAAAAAATTTAAGTCAGCGGCTACAAATACCGTAACCATTGACTTTGTAATATTAGGACACTTACCTGTTCAGGAATCCAGCAGTGTCCTCACCTGAGCCAATTTTTCAATCGGCTATCAGATGCTGCCACCGCCATGCCCATTAAGGGAAACCAGCAGGGCAGTGAAGCCTTGCGGCTTCACAGCTGGTCCCCCAATGAGCATGGGTGAATCCCATTAGGCCGTTTGCGGAGGAAAGAGGACGGGGCCGAACTTCTTGCCAAGTTCGCCACTGCGAACTCAGCCGGAAGTGGGAGTGGGTACCCCCTCTCACCGCCCCCCAAAAAAAAGTGCCAAATGTGTCAGTGAAGCGGGGGGTAGGCAGACAAGTGGAGCTTCCCCTTTTGGGTGGAGCTCCGCTATAATAAATATATAATAAATAGATGGAAAGTTACTCTAAAACAGTCTTTTTCAACCAGGGTGCCTTCAAAGGTCTTCAGGGGTGCCGTGGAAAAATACCTAGAAATTGCCCAAAAACTGTATAAAACAAGTCAGCAGGTGGATCAAGCCTGCCTATTAGTTACACAAAGCCACAGGTTTTCATTATGCCCCATTACAACCTTCTAACCGCCAGTGTCATCAGTTGATAGGGAGGATGTCAGGCACCTGCACAGCATCCTTGTTTGGCCCTACCCTGCCCCTTTCCTTTACAGAGTTGTATAAAGTACTCGAAACTCATACTTGAGTAAAAGTACAAGTGCTCGATCAAAAAGTGACTTGAGTAGAAGTGGAAGTGCTCAATCAAAAAGTGACTTGAGTAGAATTACTAAAGTATTCAACATTTTTTGTACTTAAGTATTGCAAGTAGTTTTTTAAAAAATTTTGCTACTCAAGTACTGAAAGTAAAAGTACCAGTAGTTTTGAAAAAAACAATTGCTACTCAAGTACTGAAAGTAAAAGTACAAGTACTGTGTCATGTAGTTATTAAAGAAAGAAGTCAAAAGTTTGAACATCATATTGTTTTTTATTATTTCAAATGCAGCTTTTATTTATACATACAGTAGCTTTTATTTTCGTATGCGCTGATAATACACACGTTTTGAGCTTCATGAAACCTGCCATCTACTGTTCTGGCAGTGGTAATTTTTATAATTGTAACGAGTAACTATGCAGCACAAAAAAAAATATCAGAGTAGAAGTATTGAAATCATCGAAAAAATGTGGTGAAGTAAAAGTGGAAGTAGGAGAAAAAAATTCTACTCTAGGAAAGTACAGATACCGCCTTTCGGTACTTAAGTACAGTAATGAAGTAGTTCTACTTAGTTACTATACATCTCTGTTCCTTTAGCACCAGAAATATATTAGCAGAGTGAGGTAGAGAAACTGAGGGAGAAGAGAAACATTGAAATACTAGTCAGTATCACTGTGCAAAGGTGTATTTGCCTTGGAAGAATAAATCACCTCTACGCATTTGGATGTTGCTACATTATGCAAAACTATTTGTTTCGTTTTAGAATAAGGTGCTTCAAGATTGTGTGGAATTTTAAAGGGTGTCTCGACTGAAAAGGTTGAGAAACCCTGGTCTAAAGTGACAGCAAAGACAATACCAAGTCTGTATATATGGCATTTTTCATACATAGCCTCCATGGTTTCAGATTTATATTTGTGTTATGTCTTCTTATATAATTTCATAGACAGACCTATAGAATCAAATCCTGCCATAGCATCAGAGAGGCCTGTGATTGGCCCCAAATTTATTCTGCAGCAGGACAATGACCCCAAACATGCACCCAATGTCATCAGGGGCTATCTTCAGTGTAAAGAAGAACGGGGAGTCCTGGAAATGATGGTTTGGCCCCCACAGAGCTCTGATCTCAACATCATTGAGTCTGTCTGGAATTACATGAGGAGACAGAAGGACTTGAGGCAGCCTACATCCACAGAAGATCTGTGGTCAGTTCTCTAAGATGTTTAGAAAAACCTACCTGCCGATTTCCTTCAAACAATTTAAATATATATTTTTGAAAGCATTCTTACTTTACAGCATTTCTTCACACTTGCCTACAACTTTTGCACAACACTGTATATAAATATATATATATACACTGTATAAATACATAATATAAATAATCTTACCAGTGTGTGCTTATATTTTAAAGGTTTTTTTTTTTTTCTAACTATTCATATTATATGTACAAGGAAGAGGTCATACTTACTGATATAAATAAATGTGCTGTGTTTTAGGTGCTAAACAGGTCCTTGCTGCATCTCTTATCTCAGTGCAAGGTGGAAGTTAACAGGCTTTCACTAAACATAATATACTCTGGCTAATCTTAAAATGGAATCCTATCTACATAGTATCAAGGATGCTAATTACACTGTCTGACACATAGGTAGCTGATGAACCTGCAATGTGCATAGAAAATATGTTTGCACCAAGTACCATTTTTTTTTTCCAAACATTGGACCTTTGCCAAATTT
Source organism: Pelophylax lessonae (assembly GCF_965119305.1). Classification (NCBI taxonomy): domain Eukaryota; kingdom Metazoa; phylum Chordata; class Amphibia; order Anura; family Ranidae; genus Pelophylax; species Pelophylax lessonae. The sequence continues at coordinate 487,137,714 of NC_138769.1, forward strand.
TGGCAAAAAAACCTTCTAGGGAAGAGTGAATAGAAGAGTAGGTATAATAAAGGAACTATTTTAGTTTTGCAATGCCACTACTGCATACAGGCAGACATCACAAAAACTGCAGGAAAAAGTTGAAAGTTGAACCCAAAAACATGAAATCCCAATGATGTAGGAAATTCCATCTTTATAAATAGTGAGTGTAAAACTGCACCAAATGAATAAATCTTGAGGATAGTAATAGGCAACGCACTTACTTTCATTGTCTTAAATTAAACGACAGATGCTTTGAAAATAAACCTTCCCATCTCATTATTTATTTAAATCTCTTCCAGGTTGTCCAAGCAGGCTTATGGGAGAAAATGCAATAGCAATAAACCTATCAGGAATAATTGGATGGCAGCAGAAAACGCAGAGATAAACCACATTGTCAATAAGAAGAAAAAGTAATCTACTGACAATGCAAAGCTATTGATCCACCTTCTGCAGATTAAACATGTGCTGCTATTTTATTTTGCATGACTGGTTATGTGATAGCGCACACATTGGTTAAGATTTAAGGTAACTGAAGATGTACATATATCCATAAGGCATAAATAACATAAAAAACATTTTTGCACGGGATTGCTTTAGTTAATAATATTTAGTGAATTGAGCTGATCAGGGTAGTGAAAAGTACAATGTCTGTACACTAGAGTTAATAAAAATGCATAAATAAAATAAAAAAAACATCTTTGCATGAGATTGCTTTAATTATTATTATTATTTAGTGAATTGAGCTGATCAGGGTAGTGAAAAGCACAATGTCTGTGTGCAAAGTGGAATACACTAGAGTTAATAAAAATCTGACTGTTAAAGTTTACACCATCTTTAGAGCCTCTGCTGCTCAACACACACTAACTCCCGTGATTTTTTCTAATTATGCCTGTGAATATGCTAAAGTGGATTTCAAAATTACGTAAACTATGGGGTTGATTTACTAAAACTGGAGAGTGCAGAATCTGGTGCAGCTGTCAATTGTAGCCAATCAGCTTCTAACTTCAGCTTGTTCAGTTAAAGCGGAGTTCCACTCAACAGTGGAACTTCCGTTTTAGGTAGTAATAACCCCCTGACATGCCACATTTGGCATGTCATTTTTTTTTGGGGGGGGGGAGCGGGTACCTAGTTTTGACAGGTACCTGCTCCCACTTCAGCGGCGCCCTGAACGGAAGTTCTCCTCTCTCCCCTCCCTCCCTGCAATCTTCTGGGACATGTCAGAGGTCCCAGAAGATCGCAGGCCAATCAAGATGCGCAGCGCAACTCGTGCATGCGCAGTGCGTACCCGGCTGTGAAGCCGCAAACTGTCACTGCCGGGTGCCCACACCAGTGATGCCGGCGCCGCCGAGACCAGAGGGAGAGGATCGAGGCTTCGGGCGGCCGCATCGCTGGACCGTGGGACAGGTGAGTGTGTGTTTATTAAAAGTCAGAAGGTACACTTTTTGTAGCTGCTGACTTTTAATAAACACAGAAAAGGCTGGAACTCCGTTTTAAGCTTTGGCAAAAAAAAAAAAAAACTGGAAGCGGATTGGTTTCTAAACTCTGCTGCACAAAATTTTGCATTCTCCAGTTTTAGTAAATCAACCCTCATATTCTGTTGTTGTGTACAAATTGGTCAGAATAAAATAAAAGAGAATAAAAAAAAAGAGAAATAGCCCAAAAGACAACCCTAAGATCCATTTCTACCCCAGCTACTGCCTCAAGGAGAACCAAACAGGAGGTTATTATTTAGACAAAATCAATAAAAATGCATTAAACAGTAATTCCAGGCAAAAAGTGAAACTGGCTAATGTACTGCCAATGCTATCCAACCATCATGTTCATTCAGCCTACCTGTCTGTGCAATGTAACATCCTTCTCCACTTCATGTATTACCAGTTAGAAGTAAACTTTCATAGCAGGTCTGAATCTGATTGGTGACTATAAAAGATCTCCTCCATCACCTTACACTATGTGACAGACAGCAAGGCAATAAGTGTTGTTAGTGCTGCCTCTTTTGTATTGCAAATAGGCAAGCAAACAGGGTTCACAGGTTATCAGTGTATACCTTCCGCATCTGTATGATGAGATTGGAGCAGGAGGGATAACGTTAACTCCAGTGTGCATATTGGCTGGGGGAGGGTTACAGCATTAATAACCACCAAATTGTAAAAAATCTATTTTTTTTTACCCCCAAAACATAATAAATAAGAAGGATCAATATAAAGCTTTTGTGTGGATAACATCAGGTTGCCAGTAGCTACATCTAAAACATGATATAAACACAGACCAAAAAAACAAAAACTATATAAAGGGACTTTTCATGGTACCCAAAGTATGTTAATTAACATACTGTATATTAAAAATGTTAATGTTTATTATAAATCCCACTAAAAATCATACAGTAAAATATAGTTACATACATAGTTACATAGTAGTTGAGGTTGAATAAAGACAATAGTCCATCCAGTTCAACCTGTAGGTGTATGTGTGGACATATTCATTTCCCATACCCCCGAATGTTTTGATCTTGGAGATGTATGTCCAAGAGTCTTTTAACCACTTTAAGACCGGATGATTTTCCCCCTTAATGACCAGGCCATATTCTGCAATTCAGCACTACGTTACATTATTGTACAATTGCGTGGTCGTTCAACGCTGTACCCAAATAAAATTGACGTCCTTTTTTAACCACAAATCGAGCTTTCTTTTGGTTGTATATGATCACCTGTGCGATTTTTATTTTTGTACTATAAACAAAAAAAGAGCGACAAGTTTGAAAAAAAAAAAAAACAATATTTTTCACATTCTGCTATATGACATTCTCAAAAAAAAAAATTAAAAAATCTAAATGTTTTAACATTTTAGGCCAATTTGTTTTCTGCTACATATTTTTGGTAAAAAAAAATTACGTAATAAGTGTATTTTGATTGGTTTGCACAAAGGTTATTGCGTCTACTAACTACGGGAAATTTATGTCATTTTTTTTTTACTAGTAATGACGGCGATCTGCAAATTTTTTGCGGGACTCCGACATTGTGGCGGACAGATCGGACCCCTAACTGACATTTTTGACACTTTTGGGGGTACCAGTGACATTACTACAGTAATCAGTGCAAAAAATATGCACTGTTACTGTAATAATGCCATTGGCAGGTAAGGGGTTAACAGTATAGGTGATCAGGGGGTTAATAGGTGATCTAGGGGAGTGATTCTAACTGTATGGGGGTTGGGCTTCTGAGATGACCATAGAGACATGTGATCCTATATAACAGGATCACATGAGCTCTGTGATCATCCCAGGGAGAAGGACGGTCGGCTGTGTTTACAACAGCCGACCGTCCTTCTCTCTCAGTGGGGAGCGATCAAGAGTGTCAGGCAGCAATCGGAGCCACCTGACACACACATCAGCTTCCCCGCTGACGAGCAGGGGCAGGGGCAGGAGCGCGCCGACGGCGGTGCGCGCTCGCCCCCTAGCTCCTCCCAGGCAAATCACGTATGCATACGTGGTTTTGCCTGGGAGAGCCAATCTGCCGCCGTATATATACAGTATGCGGTCGGCAAGTGGATAAAAGTAGCCATACTCACCGCAGTTATTACCATTTGTGGAAGAGAGAGTCACAATCTCCTGAACCTGAAGAGGAGGCTTGAATAAGCTACTAAACATCTTCAGCATTACAGAACAGGTCTTGTTGAATGCGACTAACTACCATTGGCTTCACAAATCTGCCATTTTGAATACCTAATGATCCTAGCATATTGGTCTTTGTTCAGGCACTTCCTGTTCTGGAGCGACAATTGTTCTTTTGTATTGTCAGATGAATTTCTGGTGGAGGCTACAATTGGCTGTGCCAACACTCGTTCCACAGACTTGGTCCACACTATTAGGAAACTGGACTTGAAAAGCACATGCAGCTGTCACTGGAATGAGTGTGTGTTGACAAGAAGCAGCGGCAGAGGCTCAAAGAGATCAGCAGTACTGCGATGCTTTGCAGAAACGTGAGATGAGAAAGTTAACAATTGTAGACCTATATATGGCAATTGTTTATGATACATGGTGTTTTAGCAGCTCCTGTACCTCTATACCCCTTAAAGGGTTAGTTCACCTTTACAGAAAGCATTGTGAAATAACTCTGTACACCCTGACTTCCCTGATCCTTGCTGTACTTGCCTCCGGAAATGCTAAGCTGTCAGTGCCCCCACAGCCGTTCCAGCGATCTGGAGATTGGAAATCCCCACTCTTCTCCCTCTTCTCTGTGCAGTGATTCACTGGTTGATGTGGTTCATCGGGGGAAGCGCTGTACAGAAAAGAGAAAGAAGGGTGGGGACTTCAAGTCCCTGGATCGTTGGACCGGATGAGGGGTCAATAAATGCTTAGCATCCCTGGAGGTAAGTACAGAAGCGACAGGCGGTAGGAAGGGTGTGTGTTTTTTCACATTTACTTTTTTTTCTGTAAAGTAAACCAACACTTAAAGGACCAGAGCAATTTTTTCATTTCCAAAATGGGCCTGTTTATTCAGTAATAACTTTATCATTGCAGGCGGTTTCCGGGTTACAAACAAGAGAGGGTCTGTAGGTTTGTTCTTAAGTTGAATTTGCTCATAAGTCGGAACATGTTTTAAGTATAGCCCCAGCCCAAAAAATAATTTTTACATTTTTTGGTTAGCATAAGGAAGGGTTAACACCCCTGTAACATTTGTTTTGCTGTCTGTGCCCCCATTCAAGAGATTTCACCTCACTTTCTGTCCCTATGACAACTGGATTTTAAACATTTTGGGTTGTTGTGGAAACAAGGATTGGAGATAAAGCTTCAGTGGAGACACCTTTTTCCCATGAGAACTCCTACAGTAGTGAATTTCCCTTCCTAGGGGTAGATTTCCTCTCACTTCCTGTTGTCTCCCTCCGTTTGTAAGTAGGAGTTGTTTGTAAGTCAGATATTTATAACTCGGGGACCGCCTGTACTTAAAGCGGAGTTCGGGCCTCAAATACCTTTTTTAACTAAAAATAGCCCTATAATACTAATACATCGCCCTTTACAGAACCACTATTCTCATACTTACAAGGTGTACAGTATTGGATTCTAGTCAAAATCGTACTTTTGAAAACGCTGTCTGGGCGCGGCCATCTTAGACGTGGGCATCTGAAGCCGCAGTGTAAGCTGCTGTGTCCTTCTTCCTGATTCCAGGGAGTGTTCTGGGAGTTCTTCCTGATTCCAGTCTCCTGGGAGTGATGACAAACAGCTCCCAAGATGCAATGCAAAGGCGGAAGTGATGTCGGCGGCCGCAGCCACAGAGGGGGAAAAGGAAGAAGTACAATCAAAAATGCCCTGAAAATAAGAAATGGGAGCCCCGAAAAAAATTGAAAATGCCCAATTGTTGATCAGCATAGCGAGCACTCCAGGCAGTTGCAAAATAGGCCAGAACTCCACTTTAAGATGTAATCCATAGATAGGAATATATTAAAAAAAAAATGTGTTTATAAGTGTATATATCAGATCAGTTTTAAAAAAGCAATTTTACAGTAATAAAAATAATGTATTTTATAATTTGTCCCGATATTTTTTAAGTGAACAAACATAAATGAAATGAATGAATGAATGTGAAAAAAATGTAAGTGTTAATGGCAATGAAAAATAGAAAAAGTAAAAATCAGCAGAAAAATAATAGCTAAAGGGGGAATATGGCGAAATAATTAATTATGGCTCATTTCATATTTTGTAATACCATTATTGTTAAGCAATAATAAAAGATGACTAAATTTAAATGTAAAAGTTGTAGAAAATGAAGCTAGATAAACAACACATATATAACAGATCCATGTTACTATTATCAACTAACCAGCTTAAAAGCATAGCACCACCCTCTCTCCACCACTCCATTACATTAACTATTTTAAGACTGAACACATTTTTATGCAGACAGATAAAAGCGCATGCATGCATACTTGCAAAACTACAGTATGTGTCTTGTGGCTTTTCCAATAGGTCTCTCAGCGGCTGTGAGTTCCCAGAGCTTAATCTGGGATTTCCTATAACCTCTTGGTTTCAGCACTGCTGGCTGAACAGCTCCGAGGTCATAGACTTTCCACACCCCCTTACGTACGTCATTATGTTCTTATATTTACATAAGAGCAGAGACCATCATTGCACAGAACAGTGTGGCACTTCCCAGTCCTATCCCTTTTTTCTCATTATATTATATTCTGATTGTATTTTTGACAACTGGATACATATTTTTAAAACAGCAAATAGCTGCTGATAGGGTGGGGAGGGATAGAACCACCCTGTTATGCACTAGATTCCTGACAAAGAATAAAAGTGGTTCCTTCAGAAGCCTTCCCTTAAAGCCAGGGATCTCCAAACTATGGCCCTCCAGCTGTTGGGGAACTACATGTTCCATGAGGCATTGTAAAACTCTGACATTCACAGACATGACCAGGCATGATGGGAATTGTAGTTCCTGAACAACTTGGGGAGCCATAGTTTGGAGAGCCCTGCTTTAAGCTATATATACATGTGTATATATACGTATATATACAGTATACATATATATATATATACACACACACGTATATATATACAGTGGGTACGGAAAATATTCAGACCCCCTTACATTTTTCACTCTTTGTTATATTGCAGCCATTTGCTAAAATCATTTAAGTTCATTCTTCTTCCTCATGAATGTACACATAGCACCCCATACTGACAGAAAAACACAGAATTGTTGACATTGTTGCAGATTTATTAAAAAAGAAAAACTGAAATATCACATGGTCCTAAGTATTCAGACCCTCTGCTGTGACACTCATATATTTAACTCAGGTGCTTTCCATTTCTTCTGATCATCCTTGAGATGGTTCTACACCTTCATTTGAGTCCAGCTGTGTTTGATTATACTGATTGGACTTGATTAGGAAAGCCACACACCTGTCTATATATGACCTTCCAGATCACAATGCATGTCAGAGCAAATGAGAATCATGAGGTCAAAGGAACTGCCTGAAGAGCTCAGAGACAGAATTGTGGCAAGGCACAGATCTGGCCAAGGTTACAAAAAGATTTCTGCTGCACTTAAGGTTCCTAAGAGCACAGTGGCCTCCATAATCCTCAAATGGAAGACGTTTGGGACGAACAGAACCCTTCCTAGAGCTGGCCGTCCGGCCAAACTGAGCTATCGGGGGAGAAGAGCCTTGGTGAGAGAGGTAAAGAAGAACCCAAAGATCACTGTGGCTGAGCTCCAGAGATGCAGTCAGGAGATGGGAGAAAGTTGTAGAAAGTCAACCATCACTGCAGCCCTCCACCAGTCGGGGCTTTATGGCAGAGTGGCCCGACGGAAGCCTCTCCTCAGTGTAAGACACATTAAAGCCCGCATGGAGTTTGCTAAAAAACACCTGAAGGACTCCAAGATGGTGAGAAAAAAGATTCTCTGGTCTGATGAGACCAAAATAGAACTTTTTGGCCTTAATTCTAAGCGGTATGTGTGGAGAAAACCAGGCACTGCTCATCACCTGTCCAATACAGTCCCAACAGTGAAGCATGGTGGTGGCAGCATCATGCTGTGGGAGTGTTTTTCAGCTGCAGGGACAGGACGATTGGTTGCAATCAAGGGAAAGATGAATGCGGCCAAGTACAGGGATATCCTGGACAAAAACCTTCTCCAGAGTGCTCTGGACCTCAGACTGGGCCGAAGGTTTACCTTCCAACAAGACAATGACCCTAAGCACACAGCTAAAATAACGAAGGAGTGGCTTCACAACAACTCCGTGACTGTTCTTGAATGGCCCAGCCAGAGCCCTGACTTAAACCCAATTGAGCATCTCTGGAGAGACCTAAAAATGGCTGTCCACCAACGTTTACCATCCAACCTGACAGAACTGGAGAGGATCTGCAAGGAGGAATGGCAGAGGATCCCCAAATCCAGGTGTGAAAGACTTGTTGCATCTTTCCCAAAAAGACTCCTGGCTGTATTCGATCAAAAGGGGGCTTCTACTAAATACTGAGCAAAGGGTCTGAATACTTAGGACCATGTGATATTTCAGTTTTTCTTTTTTAATAAATCTGCAACAATGTCAACAATTCTGTGTTTTTCTGTCAGTATGGGGTGCTATGTGTACATTCATGAGGAAGAAGAATGAACTTAAATGATTTTAGCAAATGGCTGCAATATAACAAAGAGTGAAAAATTTAAGGGGGTCTGAATATTTTCCGTACCCACTGTATATATACATACTGTATATATATATATATATATATACTGTATATATATATATATATATATATACTGTATATATATATATATATATAAAGTACAGTAAAACAGCAGGCAAGGGCACTGGGGGGCAAACTAATGTCAATTTATCTTATTTATTTATTAAATTTAATACTAATAGGATTAAATAGGATTAATAATAGGATTCAAATATATGAGTGTGTTTTGCATTTCAAATTTGCCGCCGGTTCCACCCCCTGCGACGTGATGCTCGCAGGGAACAGAAGCCGGGGGACAGAGCATCAGGCGAAAGATCTGGCCGCCGTATGCTACCGGAATACATTGCGGGATGTAACCTCTTCCAGGATCCAGCAATGCTCCCTGGCCACACTCTGGGTTACAGCTAATGGCACTGAAATTCCACCCTGAGCCACACTCGGGAATACCACCAAGGAGGTTAATAGCCTAACAATTAGTTAAAAGTGTTTGCTACCCCAGCATTTCATATTCCTGATATATGCCTGCTGTACCATGTACTTGTATGAACAAGTATCTTGTTCTCTTTGTATTGCTTTCTTTGTGTGAAATCCCTGGTGGTCCTGCCAGTCCTTCTGCTTTCCAATAAAAACTGACCACACTAAGCAGAAGAGCACATCGTGGTCAGTTCTCTAGCTGTGCTGGGAACTCATTACACTCTCCTCCAATGATCAGACTGCAAAGCCATTCACTGGGAAGATCAGTGTGCTGCTGCTTCTCCTCCCCCAACTTTCATGCAGCAGAGGGAATGTGATCAATTATAAAGGGGAAAATGGTATTTATAATGTTTTTTTTATATATATCTATACACAAATGTTTTGTTTTTTTTTTTTTATCTAAAAATAAATGGGTTAACAAAGTGAGGGTTTACAGATATGTTAAGTGCTTTCCTATTGATCAGAATACATGAAAGGGGGGGGGGGGGTTATATCCTATAACACAGTGAAAATAAATCAAAGAGGGACACAGAGAAGATTTTCTTTTTTTCTTTTGTCTAGTATGCATTTGGGTAGGACAGTTTAAATGTTTAAAATAAAGCTGGCTGGTGTGCTTTATTATTCCTAAACCACAAGCAGTAGCTGATTTGACAGCTTGTTTTTAAATTCTACAATATTGAATTAATATTGCAATAACTGCATTTGCCGTTACCACTTTCTACTATTAGGGCTGTCTAACTGCTTAACATGTAACTATTTTCAAAGGGTTCTAGGACTGATTTGCCTTTGAAACACTTTTCGTAATGAAACTTCACAGGAGATAAAGCTCTTCATGTCACAATGGTTATTACGGAGTTATAACTGGGTTAAGTATCACTAAACAAAGTTGTTTTTTCACTTTTGGAATATGTACTGTATATTTTGACACAAAATCTTCATAAGTTTCCATGCACACTGGGCATAGAAAACACCACTTTTAAGGGTGTTTGCTTTTTTTATTTTTTTTTTTTAGCCTCTAAATGCCCATCTATGTTAGCCCATGTGACCATGTACACATGGGCGTTTTTTCAGGTGTATTAGAAGAGGAACGTTTAGAGAAGGGATCTCCAAACTACGGCCCTCCAGCTGTTGCGGAACTACACATCCCATAAGGCATTGTAAAACTCTGACATTTACAGACATGACTAGGCATGATGGGAATTGTAGTTCCTGAACAACTGGAGCGCCATAGTTTAGAGACCCCTGGTTTAGAGGCTGAAAAAAAAAAAAAAAACATCACTTGCATGTTTAGGAGTGGAGTGGTTGAGCAGAAAAAAATGCTTGCTGCGCCTAATTGCCTGTAGGCACGTTTAGTGCTTGTGCATTCATTCATTTCAATGGGCAGAATAAAATATTACTCTAGCCAATGGAAGAATGGACACCCAAACACTAGATGCGCCTGAAGCATTTGCAAAACAAGGCTTTAGGTAGGGTTGCCACCTCATCCCTTTAAACCAGGACACACATTAATTACACAGGTCCAGCTGCACTGGACAGTGAACGAATGGGAAGTGCTCAGTGCTGAGCGGCATCCTGTTCATTCATAAACTGAAGCATAGTAAACATAGTTTACCATGCTTCAGTTAAGAATGAACACAAGAGTGATCAGTACAGATCACGCACTGTGTTCATTCATTCATTTGTCCTGAAACATTCCTCGCAGCAGGAGAGGAGAGGGGGAAGCTGGCAACACTGCAAGAGGTGACAGGGGGCACCAGGAAGCAAGGGGAATGAGCACTGCACAGGGAGATTAGGACACATCCGGCACACCCTGTGCGCACGCCTATTAAAATAAAAAAGATGTAACCCATTCAGGCCATTTTTGGGGGGGGGATGTCACAGGGGATTTAGGTGAGTGAAAGGGGAATTAGGTGTGGTTTTTATTTTTTATTTTTGTCAGGGATGAGCTGGGGGGGGGGGGGGGGGGGCAGGGGAGGGGAGTATGTGCATTTAGCAATCAGCTTAGCAATTTAGGCATTATGCCCCATACACACCTGCAGATTATCTGCAGACTTTTGTCTGCAGACTTACCTTTTCTATGTAGTGCAAGGGCCTGCCGGATTGCATACAAATTGAAAGTGTTTAGGTTTGACCTCATATTATATGGTTTTGGTAAGTCTGCAGACAAAAGTTTGCAGATAATCTGCATGTGTGTATGGGGCATCACCATCAATCATGACTACAACATATGTGTACTAGGAAGACTCTCATTGAACGGTAGAAGTTCTGTTTCATTATTTTCGTCATAAAGCAATCCGCACTTTAATTAATAGAACACGCAGTGAGAATGCTTTCAGGAAAAGTAATTACAATGTGTGTATAAATAGATTTAATAAAGTTAAATTGTATGAAGTAATTGAAAGAGTTATTTTTAGAACTGTGCTCAGTATACAAAGTCTCTCCGCTTGCAGTTAACATGACACCTTTCATTATAATGGCTTCCTAACTTCTTTAGCAGCAAACAATTTCAAAAGGATTTAATGTTTATTTCTCTTTGAAAACTTCTGTATAATGAAGATCACTAGAGGTAAACCTCTTTTGCTGTCAAGGTGTTTGTGCTTATTAGATCTGAATAATGTATCATTGATTTGATGTGATCAGATACGCTCTACAGCAAGTTCTTTATCCTCAAACTTGATGATACCACTAAAAAAATACAGAAGAAAAAAATTCCTATGAATTATTATAAAAGAAAATTAGGACTGCTTGTTTACCGAAGCATGATTGATGGCAATCTATGCACTAATGAGCTCAAGCGTCCCAGTCCTATACACACACATTGTCGCTGGTATGCTTTATGTGCCAGGGCTGGTTTTCACGTTCAGACCAGAACTCTGCTGAATCCTACTGTCATCACAGACCTATCAGTAAGCCTTCATTAAAGGAGATCTCCAACCTTACCTTTTTCCCTCCCTCTGCTGCTTGTTGGAAAACTGGGTTGCTCTGTAATTTTCTCCATCACAACTCTGCTGAGCCCTACTGTCATCACAGCCCTATCAGTCAGCCTTCATTAAAGCAGATCTCCACCCTTAAAATTAACACACATGAAAAGGACGGCTGGCGCTCTGATGCACTGGGGTACAACTGATGTGGGAGCAAAATATCAGACAAATGCATAGCAAAAAATGGAAATCGGTATATGAGAACATTACCTATATAACTAGATGTGGGGCAAAGTCCATGTAATAAGAGAGAGGGGCTGTGGGATGAACGTATGCACGAAGGGCCGGCTCAGCTACACATTTTCTCCACCCTTAAAAGGTGAGGGAGGGCATACTTTGCACTACCTACACCTATGGGACGGTGGCAGACCAATAGGAAATCAGCTCATTAAATATTATATATATATATAATAGGTATTTGATTGGTTAATTTTAATAAAAAGGCAGGACTAACGGTTTTTCTTTTAGTTAAGGCATTTATAAAGCAGTTGCTGCGCCACTGGATCAACAGACGGCGGCGGGGACAGAAGAAACAACTGTCCCGCCCACCCGCCCATGTCGCGGTCCTTTTATTGTGCATTCTCGGATGTATTTGTTATTCATTGTCTATTATCAGCTTGAGCTGTTATAGCTAAGCTATATATATATACACATTTGGTTATATGGTATATCAAATAAAGTTTGGTGTATAGTATTTATACTTACATTGCTTGTTGTATATTAATTCCAACAAAGGGCCGTGGGCAGTTCAAATCCAAATAAAATAATTTGTGATATTATTTCTTTTATCTAAAGTTCGGGTTAAGTATTTCTTGAGTGTTCTGCCTACTGTCCCATACCTTTTTCCCTCCCTCTGCTGCTTGTTGGAAAACTGGGTTGCTCTGTAATTTTCTCCATCATAACTCTGCTGCATCCAACTGTCATCACAGACCTATCATTAATGCAGCCCATAGACCAGGGGTCTCAAAATGGCAGCCCTCCAGCTGTTGCCTATAGGAGTCATGCTTGTAACTGTCAGTCTTGCAATGCCTCATGGGAATTGTAGTTCTGCGACAGCTAGAGGGCCACCAGTTTGAGACCCCTGCCTTAGACGGAGTGATTTTCTTTCCTGCAACTGAAAGAAAATCACTCAATTCCTCCATCAACACAGACAGTGGTGACAGGTCAATCCCTCCCATTGTATTCCCCTGGCGGGGGAAGACAGTGATTATTGCTAGTGATAATCGCATGAAAAACCCAGCATGCCCTAGTTTATCGATCTATTAACTTGGGACATTCAGCCTTCCCATAGATGGTTTGAATCTTGGCTGGTTCCTGCTGAACCGGCTGAGATTCCAACCATCTATGACCAGGCTAAGTCCTTATTAAAGCAGAACTCCATGCTTACCTTTTTCCCTCCCATCTGCCTCTGCTGCTTGGTGGAAAATGGGTTGCTAATTTTCTCCCCTTCCTCTCCCCATTTTGTGTCTCCGAATCTTCATTGAAGTGCACTGCAGCAGGCAAACGTCCAGCCTGCAGATGTCCATTCTCCCATGGTACCTACTGATCACCGTAGACTATCTTTGGCACATCTACTCGGCTTAAGGTGGTGTCACACAAAGCAGATGTGTCCTATCTGGTGCACACAACTTCCATAGTTCCAGTATTTTCAGCTGCAATTCTGGCAACTGCAAGTTGGTGCTTTGTTCTTTATGTGTGAATGTAGTGCTAAATGTTAAATGCTGTTGAGTATTTGGTACTGGATTTATGTGCTGGCTCCATCTGTCTCACACAGGTTACTGTAAAGATTAAGAGAGCAAGGATGGTCATGTGACCTCTTTTTTCCCTCCACATTTCCAAGGTAGCAAATTTTATATAGATGTTAAAATGTATAAGAGAGGCAAGCTGCCTAACATGTGGATGGGGAGAGGGGAGGGATCTTGGGTGCGGGGGGAAAAAAATACAGAGGGCCGTTTTCCCTTATTCATTTTTTAACATGTCACAATCTATAGCAGCTTATTTTTTCCAAAGTGCATGAAATGGAGAACTCCTGCAGATCATCATGGGGCGAATCTCTGCAAACTGTTGCCACTGAAAGGTACTGAAATACCAATGTTTCATAGTTGGTACAGTTGAATAAAGACACTAGTCCATGTAATTCAGCCTGTGCAGGCTTCTGTGAGCGTGTCTATGTCAAAACCACTTCCCATACCCCTGTATATTGTGTTCACTAAGTTTTTTAAATAATGACACTTCCTGCTGACACCACTGAGTGTGGAAGGGCATTCCACATTGTTACTGGTCTAACAGTAAAGAACCCCCTACGCAGTTTTAGGTTGAACCGCTTCTTCTCCAATTTCATTGAGTGGCCGTGTGTCTTCTTAGGCTCCCTGAAACTGAATAGTTTCCTCACTATGCAAGAATCACCACTGAGTTATTTGTATATCATTATTATATATCCTGTCAAACCTGTCTTCTCCAATGAGAATAAGTTTAATGCTTGTAGTTGTTCCTCACAAATGAGGCCCCCAGTGCCCCTATTAGCTTTGGCATACTTCTCTGGACTCTCTCCAGTTCCAGCACATCCTTTCTGAGGATTGGTGACCAGAATTGGACGGCATATTCAGAGTTTAAATACCCTTTTTAATGAATGCTAACATTTTGCTTGCTGCAGCTTGGCATTGCATGCTATTGCTGAGCCTGTAGTCTATGTCTGTTAAGATGTCTTCACTCATGTGCATAAGCCCATAGTTATCAAACAATAAAATCATCAAACATGCATATAATATAAAATCATTTCCAATAACGCTATACATGGAAGCTCACGCATTGCCTGTGTAAAAATGCAATTGATGACCTGATGAGTTCAATTCCCTGATTAACTCTGGGGTTTACCAGAGGGAGCAATACACATGAAGGGGAACTGCACCCACAGATACTACAATGCATCACAGAACAGAGTTTGTGTGTACTAAGCCATTTGGTCATCTTATCTACAGCTGATGTGAAGGGAGCCCTCACAGCAGCCACAAACATGTTTCAAGCACCCCATTTTAACAACTATGTGCACACTCTTTAACCACTTGCCGACGGGGCTAAAGGCAAATGACATCCCGTCGGAAAGTGGAATACTGGATTATGGCTGCAGCAATATGCCATAACCTCGGTATTGTTTTTTCAGCTGATGATTCTCTGCAAGATTAAAGTCTTCCAAGTGGCAAATTCCCAGTGGTTCCTGGGCTTACCTGACCGATCAGTAAAGCCCGGGACCCATCTGGCGCCAGCAGTGGATTGGCATAGAGATAAGTGAAGGCAAGATGGACTCTGCCTATCTCTATGGCCTTGGAGGACCATAGTGATATCACTTCCAGTTCCTCTGGCATGAAAACAAAGATTTTTTTTTTTCTTTTTTTTTTAAAGCAAAAGATCAACATTTTTATTTTGGTCTTTTGCATTTTAATGTTGAGGAGAGATTTAGAGGTCTTATAGACCCCAGATCTCTCCATAAAGAGGACCTGTCATGTTGTATTTCTATCGCAAGAGATGTTTACATTGCTTGCAAAAGCAAAAAAGTGATACAAAAAAAAAAAATAAGGGGCAGTGTAAAAAAAAAAAAAAACAATTTAATAAAATAACATAAGAGTGAGAGCAATAATTCTAGCACTAGATCTCCTCTGTAACTATAAGCTGGTAACTTGTAGAAATTTTTAAAGTGTCGCCTATTGGGATTTATAAGTTCCATAGTTTGGCACCATTCCACCACTGTGAAATTTAAAGGATGACATGTTGAGTATCTACTTACTCAGCCTAACATCATCTTTCATATTTTACAAAAAAACTGGGTTATACACTGCCTGGCCAAAAAATAAGGTGCCACCTAAAAAAAAAAAAAAAAAAAAAAAAAAAAGGTCACACATGTTGGAGTCAGTAACCTTCTGCAAAGTCACAAGATTTATTTCTGTCCAGTGTTGCATTCATTTTTCACCAAGATCTTGTATTGATGATGGGAGAGTCGGACCATGGCGCAAAGCCTTCTTCAGCACATCCCAAAGATTCTAAATGGGGCTGCGTTCTGAACTCTATGATAACCAATCCATGAGTGAAAATGATGTCTCATTTTCCATGAACCACTCTTTCACAATTTTAGCCTGATGAATCCTGGCATTGTCATCCTGGAATATGCCCATGCCACCGGGGAAGAGAAAATCCATTGATGGAATAACCTGGTCATTCAGTATATTCATGTAGTCAGCTCCTTCTTTGGGCACATGCAGTAACTATCCAATAGGATAGTTACTGCATGCTTAGTTTAGTTAGTTTCTTAGTTAATTCCAGGTGGCAACATTTTTTTTGGCCAGGTGGTGTATATTGAGTGTTGTTTTTTTTTTTTTAATTCATTAACCTCCTTAGCGGTATTCCAGAGTGTGGCTAGGGGTGAAATTTTAGTACCATTAGCGGTATCCCCGAGCCACACTCAGAGTACCGCCAGGGAACATCGCTGGATCCTTGTAGAAGTTACTTACCTTGTCCCCGGGATCCCGCGATTTGTCCCTGCAGCATACGGCGGCCGGATCTTCCGCCCGATGCTGTGAGCCCCGGCTTCCGTCTCCTGCGACGTGACGCTTGCAGGGGGGTGGAACCGGTGGCAAATTCAAATAGTAAAACACACAAACACACTGATATATTGTAATCCTATTGGATTACATTACAAGATAAAATAATTTGACATTAGCTTGTCCCCCCAGTGCCCTTTCCTGCAGTTTTACTGTACTTTATATACATATATATATATATATAGATAGATAGATACACCCATATCCATATATATATGTATATACACACATACACATATATATATATGTATATATATATACAGTAAAACCTTGGATTGCGAGCATAATTCGTTCCAGAAACATGCTTGTAGTCCAAAGCACTCTTATATCAAAGCGAATTTCCCCATAAGAAATAATGGAAACTCAGATGATTCGTTCCACAACCATTTATTCATAAGTCCTTCAGTTTATAGTCTATATAAAAAGATTATAGCATTGCGATAGGTTGTGTAACCATAAAATGTCCTCCACAAATAGCTGCTTCCATAAGGGGATTAGAAGCAAAATCCAGCAGGAGCTACAGGGTATCAAAGAGAAGAGAGGTGCCTCTAAGTGTAGCAATATGGTTCCATTTAATGTAGGTACAACATTTAGCAACTCACATGGTTGATGAATAAAACAGGCACATCTAAGTATGCAGGCATCTGGGGTAAAGCTGTCCACATAGACTATCTTCTGCACCGCCGGCTGCCAGTCTGTAATCCTGATCGGGAAGACCACCCTGCAATAAAGTGATCTGAAAGTGAGGGGCAGCGTGGAAGGGATGACGTTGATGGCGGTGTGGAGGACGGTCTATGTGGACATCTTTACCCCGGATGCCTGCATCCTTAGATGTGCCTGTTCCAATCATCAGCCATGTGAGTTGCTAAATGTTGAACCTTCATTAAATTTAACCATATTGCTACACTTAGAGGCGCCTCTCTTCTCTTTTATACTTAGCTGTGACTTAAGACTACTTGTATATCAAGACATTGCTTGTATATCAAGTCAAAATTTATTTGAAAATTTTGCTTGTCTTGCAAAGCGCTCTTAAACCAAGTTACTCTCAAACCAAGGTTTTACTATATATATATATAATATATGTATACATATATATATATATATATATATATATATATATATATATATATATATATGTGTATATATATATATATATATATATAGGTATACATATATATATACTTTAACTTATTCATAGTTATTTATTATATTATAATTTATGATTTTGTGTTTCAAACTTTATCATACCCGAGATGTTATAAAGAAGAACGCACAGTAAAAATAAAAATCATATGTAAATAGTTGGTTTGGGCTGCTCGTCCTTAAGAATTACTAGCAAAATAATGGTACCGCTTTCAGTACCTAAAATCGGAAACAATCATACCGCCAGGGAGGTTAAAGTGTAGTTTTCCCAAATTGCATTTAAAAAAATCTCTGAGCAAATACCGTGTGACATGAAAAATTTCAATTATTGTTATTTTATTCTTTAGAGCAGGGGTGGGGAACCTACGTTCCGGGGGCCGTATACGGCCCTCAAAGTCATTTGGACCGACCCCCCCTGCAGCTGAGTCTGTGTCTCTCAGCTGATCTGTCAGAATGGAGCTGATGCTTCCTGTATAGTTCCGGCTCCGTTCTGACAGTCTGAGTGAGTCACAGGTACTCCGCCTGTGACCAATACAGGAAACATCGCCTCTTCCTCCAGTGCGGCGCCGCTGTTAGCCAGCATTTACCACCAGCAGCACACACAGCAGTACCAGCCAGAACCAGCAGTACCAGCCAGAGACAGCAGTACTCACAGCAGTACCAGCCAGTGCCAGCAGTACTCACAGCAGTATAAGCCAGAGCCAGCAGTACCCACAGCAGTACCAGCCAGAGCCAGCAGTACCCACAGCAGTACCAGCCAGAGTCAGCAGCACCCACAGCAGTACCAGCCAGCAGTACATACAGCACAGTACCAGCCAGCAGTACCCACAGCAATACCAGCCAGCAGTACCAGCCTGAGCCAGCAGTACCAGCCAGCAGTACCCACAGCACAGTACCAGCCAGCAGTACCAGCCTTAGCCAGCAGTACCCAAGGCAGTACCTACAGCAAAGTACCAGCCTGAATCAGCAATACCCACAGCAGTACCAGCCTGAGCCAGCAGTACCAGCCAACAGTACCCACAGCACAGTACAAGCCAGCAGTACCAGCTTGAGCCAGCAGTACCCACCAGCAGTACCAGCCAGCTATACCCACCAGCATTACCCGCCAGCAGTTCTTTTCAAAGCTTACCACCACAAAGTCGACTGCGCTCCAGACTGACCGACGCAAACCTGGAAAACCAGTTGGGAGTAGCAACATCATCAATACCAGCTAACATCACACACCTCACCAAAGAGAAGTAGTTGCAGCCATCACATTAGGGGTGAGTTAATTACATTTTTGACCAAATATAACAGGCACATTTTTAAGTTGATAATTTTTGTACGGCCCCCGAATGATTTTATAAATACCCAAATGGCCCTTGGCAGAAAAAAGGTTCCCCACCCCTGCTTTAGAGCCTCTGCTAAATAAATATATATAATGTTTGGTGATTCTAAGTAATTGGCCTGGTAGGCAAGTGGTTAAAATCCACTTTACTACTACGATGAAATGGTTAACATTTCACAATATGAACACAAGTTGGTATTGCATTTCCCCTACTTCTTTATTTCCACCTTTGATGCTGCAGCTTTTGAATGTGACATTTGCACACACAATGATTTAATTTGTGATTTCAGAAAGTGAAACACAGCACTTTTCCAGAACACAGGAGAGCTCTCGTTCAGTACAACATTTTTACAGTGCTAAACAATGGCAAAAGAAAGGCATTATAAAGAACTGCAAAGGCTCAGGAATGAAAAGTAAGCCAGTAATATATGAAGACAGTAATTAATTTGGTCTCCTTGCTGAGTTCTTCTCCACACACTACAAATTATTCATAACCGTTCATTCATTACACTTACGTAATAGTCTACCTAATATTCCAAGATTTCATTCCTTGCAAATTAACAGTTGTGTGTATTGTAACACAATTTACATGACAGCTATTCCAAAAAAACTGTGTTTTACCATGATTGTAAAAAAAATGTTAATTGCACATCTTATGGTGATTCCAGACAATCGTTCTCAAGCTATTCTAGGCAATAGTAACATTTCTGCTCCTGAGAATTGTTCTAGTTCTAGCCTTCCTGTCACTAAAAATATATTAATTGATACATTCGAGAACTATAAAAATGGCTAATTCATCTAGTATTACCAAAGATCACCAAGCTTTTCTATACCACCTTAAATAAACAGTAGTAGGAAGAATATAAACCTGAAATAAGGGCTAGAGAGTATTAACTTATTAAAGCAAATATTTACTGGGCTAAGAATAAAAAATGAGATCGTGTTTACTTTAAATATACAATGATGTGCAAGGAACATGAGAAAAAAAAAAACCCACAATGGGATCTTTGCTTGTAAATGATAGAATAAGTGAAAGAAGCATCACCTTATTCACTAAGCTATGTGAACATTCAATTTTGAGAGTAAAGAATCTATATTTCTTTAGAAAATTAACATCAAAATATGATGCAGTGCAGTTTGATATCAGTCATTAACCACTTGACCTCCAGATGGTTTACCACCTTAATGACAAGGCCAGTTTTTGTTATTCAGCACTGCGCTACTTCAACTGGCAATTATGTTTTACACAAATAGAGCTTTCTTATGGTGGTATTTGATCACCACTGGGTTTTTTATTTTTTTGACATATAAGTGAAAAAAGACCAAAATAATTATTATTTTTTTTAAAAAAAACCCTATTTTCTACTTTCTATTATAAAACATATTTAATAAAATCTGATTTCTTCATTAAAACTTAGGCTAAAATGTATTCTGCTACATGCTTTAGTAAAAAAAAAACTCTATAAGGGTATATTGATTGGTTTGTGTGAAAGTTATAGCGTCTACAAAACGATGGTATATAAATTTTGAAATTGATCAGTCCTGATGTACTGACGGTCCTAAAATATAACGACAGTACAAATACCCTCCAAATGACCCTTTTTTGTGAAGTAGGCAGTCTGAGGTATTTAGTAAGCAAGGCAAGTTTTTTGAAGTTGTAATTTTTGTCACAATATTTTGGAAAATTAGGAAATGACCCACAAATTTTACTGCACTATAGCTGAAAGACAGCTTCAGCATGCTCTCTCATTTTGGGAGGGAGTAAATGGAAGTCCCCCCAGAACCGTGCCCCATGGGGCATGCATCAGTCCGCTCTGTGACTGCTGTGTCCTTAGGACACAGCTGATCACAAATCGGGATAAAGGGCCAATCACAGCTGATTAAATGTAAAAAGATTGTTCGTACACTGTTAACATTGATAATCCGGGCACTAATCATCAGTATCCTGATGATCAGTGCAGCCCCATCAGAGCAGCTTATCAGTGTCCATCAGTGCAGCTTATCAGTGTCCATCAGTGCAGCTTACCAGTGCCCATGAGTGCGGCTCATCAGTGCCACCTGAGTGCCCCTATCAATGCCGCCTCATCAGTGCAGCCTCTTCAGTGCCCAATAGTGCTGCCTCATCAGTGCCCATCAGTACAGCATAATTAGTGCAGCCTAATCAGTGCCCATCAGTGCAGCTTACCAGTGCCCATCAGTGCCACCCTTATCAGTGCTGCCTATCAGTGCCACCCCATCAGTGTCCATCAGTGCAGCCTATCAGTGCCCATCATTGCAGCCTTAGCAGCACACATCAGTGAAGAAGAAAAATTACTTATTTGTAAAAAATGTAAACAGAAAAAGGAAAACTTTTATTCTAAAAATTTTCATTCTTTTTTGTTTGTTTAGCAAAAAAAAAAAAAAAAATCCCAGTGGTGATTGAATACCACCAAAAGAAAGCTCTATTTGTGTGAAAAAAAAAATGATAGAAAATTCCATATGGGTACAATGTTGCATGACCACGCAATTGTCAAAGTGCAACAGCACTGAAAGCTGAAACTCACCATGAGCAGGAAGGGGGTAAAAGTTCCCAGTATTGAAGTGATTAAATAAAAGTTTTTTTTTTTTTTCACATACTGTCACCAGTGCAATACAGCGTTATCATATGATTGTTGTGGCAGTGGTCAGAGACACTGACTGGTGACAGTAAGTTAAAAAAAAAAAAAGAAAACAAAAAATGTTTTATTCATGTTGTTAAACATTTTTGTTTACATTTTATTTCTATTTATATATATATATATATATATATACTTTCAACAGCGTAGGTCAGAGTATAATACTCTGGGAGGTGATTAGGGATTTTTTTTCTTTTTTTTCATACTTTGATTGCTTTCACAGTGATGAATGATCACTGTATCTGGTTACATTCATAAAAGCTGTGATTTATTACTGTGTGCTGTGATAGGCCCACGGCTATCACATGGCACAGGGTGCGGTTATTCGTCTGGGTACCATATGATAGCTGTGGGCCAATTACAGCATCACTATAGGAATCACCGCTGTTGTGAATGACATTCATTCATAACAGCTTTGTTAACATTGTGTTCATAAAGTGGCCGGGTACTAAGAGCCGCAATCCGTTGTGTCCACTGGACGCAGCGGTCCCAGGAATGGCACGCTGCACACCCCTATCCCAGAAGAGGCAGGATGCCGCCCTACTTCAGTAAAAGTACTGTGGCCGAGCAGCAAGCGGTTAAAGCGGAGTTCCACCCAAAAGTAGAACTTATGCTCATTTGCTCCCCCCCCCCTCCGGTGCCACATTTGGCATCTTTCAGGGGGGAGGGGGGGAACGGGTGCCTGTTTTTGACAGGTGTCCTTCCCCACTTCCGGGAGACAGTGCTGCGGCGCTGTCCCTCGGAAGTTTGATACCCTCCTCCTTCCCCCACCGCCAAGCCAATCTGAATGTACAGCGCGCTTCGCGCATGTGCATTAGGGACCCGCCCATGAAGCCGCAAGGCTTCACTGCAGGGTTCCCTCACCGGCAATGGCGGCGGCAGCACCAGACAGCCGATGGAAACTTCGGCTGTGGTGCCGACATCGCTGGACTCCAGGACAGGTAAGTGTCCTAATATTAAAAGTCAGCAGCTACAGTATGTGTAGCTGCTGACTTTTAATTTTTGGAGGGGGAGAGGGGAGGCTGGAACACCGCTTTAACACTGATCAAGACAGCTGTTATTGCAAGAAGACTTCCTCTCTATTCCTGTTCCGCTGACAACTCAAAATTTTAATTTCCCCTCACTTTAAATCCTGATGACAATCATCTCCAGGATAAATAGAGATGGTGAATATTTACAGTGGGGACAAAGACAGCAATATAAACCTTGCATGATTACTAACCCCATCAATCTCTTTCCAAAACGAAAAAACGTTTTGGCTTTAGATACATTTTAATGTCAAAAGCATAATTGATATAACTAGTATCGGGCCTTCAAAGCGAGCCTTACTGTGATCAATGCAAAGTCACATACTATATACTGCCCAGCCCCCTCCCACTATGCTTGCCTGCTGATTGTAAGTCAAAATGTTACCTATGAAAAAAAAAGTTAGATTTATACACAGCTTACCCCCATCTTCCACATCGCTGGCCATGAGGTCATCGTCCTTCTGGGTAGATTCTGGGGCAATGCAGAGAAGGCCAAATCATCTTCGTGTGAGATTTGGACTGCTCAGTATTCTCCAGGATCTTTCCAGAAAGAGTATGATATCCTGGGCTTCTGTAACATGTCCTGGGCCCCATAACCTGTTAGATATAACCTTTTGGGGCTAAAACAATGCACAGGCAGACAGTCTGTTGTTTCACTAAGAACACTGCTTCCTGTTCTGAGCAGGAACTCTTCTTTATTACTCTTTGAGGCATAGACAAAACATGAACTCACAAATGTAACACTGCCATCCAGTGGTCATACAATGTAATAGGCACACAACAATGACATATAGTATTTGTTGCTGATTAACCACTTAAGCCCCGGAGGATTTGGCTGCTAAAGGACCAGGGTTTTTTTTGCGATTTTTTACTGCGTGACTTTAACGGACAATTGCGCGGTCGTGCGACGCTGTACCTAAACGAATTTGACGTCCTTTTTTTCCCACAAACAGAGCTTTCTTTTGGTGGTATTTGATCACCTGTGCGATTTTTTGATCACGTGCTATAAACAAAAAAAGAGCGTAAATTTTGCAAAAATAACAATATTTTTCACATTTTTTTATATGAAATTCCCCCAAAAAAAAAGTAAAAATCAAAATTTTTTAACATTTTTCGGCCAATTTGTTTTATGCTACCTATGTTTGGTAAAAAAAATCGCAAAAAGCGTATTTTGATTGGTTTGCGCAAAAGTTATCGCGTTTACTAACAAAGAGAAAGATTTTTGTCATTTTTGGTGTTTTTTTTTTTAACGCGTAATGGCGGCGATCTGCGATTTTTTTTCGGTACTGCGACATTGCGGCGGACAGATCGGACCCTTGACTGACATTTTTGACACTTTTGGGGTTACCAGTGACATTACTGCAGTAATCAGTGCTATACATATGCACTGTTACTGCAAAAATGACACTGGCAGGGAAGGGGTTAACTTTATTGGACAGGGAGGGGTTAAGTGTGTCCTAGGGGCGTGCTTTCTACTGTGTAGGGACATTGCTATTGGTGTAAAAGCAAAGATCAACCGTTCTACATAGTAGAACGGTCAGATCTTTACTTTTACACAGGGAGAACTGACAGGCAGCTTGTTTACACAAGCTGCTCTGTCTTTCTCCCTTCACAGGAGCGATCGCAGTGTGACTGGCGGACATCGAGTCCGCCGGTCACACGCACTGACTTGCCTGTGAACGAGCCGCGGCGGGCGCGCGCCTCGGCGGGCGCGCGCCCGCTCGCTATAGGCTCGCAAGTCAGTGACAGGCGAGTGACGTACCGATACGTCACTCTGCCTGGCCGGGGCTGACCGCCGCAGTATATAGTCGTGCGGCGGTCGGCAACCGGTTAAATACAAACCTTGTATGCTAACATCCTCACCTAGGCTCTACAGGCAATTTATACAGGAAAAGGGGCCAGGGTGGTATATGTGGACCTTGTTCAGTCTGCTTTACACTAAAGCAAACTCATTTTAAATAAACAGATGATCACTATATGGAATGGTAAAAATAAACAAGAGGAAGAAATTTTATATATACTTGTGTCCACCATCTCAACTTGCTCAGAATATGAACAGCTGCTAAACGTTCTAGGCATAACATGAAAGATTTAATTCATTTCAAGACTCCCTAAAGGAATTAAGCTGCTTCAGCATATGGGTGATAGTTTGAGCAGTAAAAGAAGGTCACATCAGCCAGCAGTATTTTGTCATTTGTATTGAACTATGGTCTCAGGGTAAAAAAAAAGAGCGACTATGCTTAGGCAAAGAAAAAAATAACAAAGCAAGGCCTTTTTTACATTGGTGTCTGGGCTATTGCAATGTAAAATCTGTCATATTTCCCCTAGCCAGAAAGCCTAGATGTTGCAAACAACTACCCAGGGCTTTTTTTTCAGCAGGGAAGTGAGGGAACACAGTTCTGGCACCTCCAGCACTGGCTACATGTAATGGCAAGGGGTGTTGGGATGTGCTGCAGGGTCCATTGATTGGGGGATCTATTCTAGCTGGAAGGGATCTATTTTTGCAGAGGGGGTCTGTTGTTGCTGAGGAGGTCTATTGTTGCTGGTGGGGGGACCTACTGTTGCTGGGGGTGGGTCTTAAATTGCTGGAGGGTCAGTTGTTGCTGGGAGAGATCTACTATTGAGGGAGGGGTCTATTGTTGGCTGACCGAGTGTTTACTTGTCTGCTGAAGCTGGCTACGGGGAGATCTATTGTTGCTGTAGGGAGTCTATTGTTGCTAAGGGGGGGATTTTGTTGTGGGTGATACATTGTTGTTAGGGAGATCTATTGTTGGGAGGGGGGCTGTTGTTACTGGCTGCAGGTGAACTATTTTACTGCTTTTCTTGTTATCATTACTACATTTAGTACAAATTACATAGAACCACAAAATGATACATGGTTCGGTATTCTCTAAAAAAGCAGAACTAGAAGGTGGGTAAGGGGTGGAACCAAGAAATGGAGTTCGGAAGTGGGTGGGGGAAGAAAAAAGGAGTGACTTGGAAAGAGGGAGTTCCTGCACCTATTCCCTGAGAAAAAAAAAAACCTGCAACTACCCATTGACATGAAATCCCTGTATTTAGCTCTGTATCTGTATGCTATCAGTATAGCATATGGATGTATGCAAAAAATTTGAACATTTTGTATTTTTTGCATAGGCCTGTATGCTATACTCATGTTTACAAAAACACAAATGTATACCCAAGTACAGCCACAAACCACCATTCATGTCCATGGGCAGCCCAGGGTGGTAGAAATTTAAGCTGAATCTAAATCCCCATACCTAGAGTCAGATATTGGCTGATGGGTTGATCCAGTCTCATAACCTAATAGAAGGAATGTCTTTATAGTAAGGAATGTCTTTATAGTGTACACAGTTACAGACATGTAATTTTGTAAGGTCCACAATTCCCATCTCTAGAGCAATGACATTAGAAGTGTCAAACACATACACAGAACCATTCACGTCAGCCCTTTTCTTTTTAAGAAACATACAATCTAATATCCATTCCACAGTTATAAGCAATGTTCCCTTTAAACTGCGCGCCTGCGCGGCAGCGCAGTCTAAATGACGGTCCCGCGCAGTACAATGTCAGACGGCGCAGCCACGCAGTGCGCCGCGAGAGCCCGCCCATTGTGTTACAATAGCGAATGAAAATTCGCTATTGTCACACGGATCCTCCTCCTGGCCAATCAGGGAGCGGGTCCTCCCGCTTCCTGATTGGCCGAAAGGCATACCACCCCCATGCCATTGGCCGAGGTCCGAGGAGGAGGCGGGAGGACTGAGAAGATGTAGGGACGCGGGTGCCGGGACTAAAGAGAAGCTGCTGTGACTCGTCGACTCGTGAGGTAAGTGCACGGGTCGTAGGTGGAAGATTTTATCATTGTTTCCTCTTCTGTATATCCAATGCAAAATTATTTACAGGTTCTGGTAAACCTCACTTCCTTACTCGGGGTTCTTGGGTATCTGTAAGATCTGACACTGGTTAAAATATTTATACAGTGCATTCTTTACTAAGAGTTCATTAAACATTTCTGTGCATTGCTATGTTCAGTATATTATACACACTTGCTGTGTGGTGTTGCAAACGGTTTCTACACTGGTGGGTGAGCCAGTGCTCCCATCACCTTTTTTAACATTTGGGAATTAGCGAAGGCTTTTTTTTTTTTTTCTATGGTAAATACACCAGTGGTTTTCCAAAAATAGTTTGTTGCCAGCATGTGCTGCTTTGGCTGGAGCTTACACAAGGCTGCAAATTGTCTCCCCACCCCCTGGGAGGGCACTAGGCCGATTGCCAAGCTCCAGGGTTGTAACACGCACCTCCATACCCAGAAGTACTGCACTTATCTGATGTTCAAATACTCTTCTCCCATCTATCGATCTGTACACTTTTAAAGTCCATACATCAGTCCCCATAGTTTGAGTAGCAGCAAAATTCTGCCAATAGCTAGCAGTCATTGGTCAAAACTGTCATAGGATGGCACTAGACCAATCACCAGGGATGTCACCTGCACCTTCATACCCAGAATTACTAGGTTTTTTCTTCACTCCTGTCAGCTAAATGGAGCAGTGGGGATTCGGGGGGGGGGGGGGGCTGGGACGGGACGCTGGCATCTCTGCATTGATTGGGGGCAATGCTGTGGGCACTCTGCAATGTATTGGGGCATTGCTGTGGTACTCTGCAATGTATTGGGGCATTGCTGTGGTACTCTGCAATGTATTGGGGGCATTGCTGTGGTACTCTGCAATTTATTGGGGGCACGCTGGTCACTCTGCATTGACATCCCCCCATTGCTCAGTCTAAAGTTTGGCGCTCAGAAATTTTTTTATTTGCTCAGCACAGTAAAAAATTAGAGGGAACATTGGTTATAAGCGGTAGGGCCAGTCTTGGAGAAAGCCAACTTATGTACTATTATGTTTTTGGAATGTGGAAAGAAAATAAAGCACACAGAGAAAAACAATGCACCCAAAGGGAGAACATACAAACTCCATGCAGACTGTATCCCAGGTAGGATTCAAAATTAGGACTTGAGCTGAACTGAAAAATGCCAGCCAATAATCTACTCTTAGACTGTGCAAAAAAGTCTTGTTTAACCACTTGCCGACCGCCGCACGACTATCTACGTCGGCGGTCAGCCCCTCACAGGCAAAGTGACGTAGGTCTACGTCGCTCGCCTGTGAGGGTTTAGGGAGCGAGCGCGCGCCGCCGGAGGCGCGCTCCCGCTCCCGCGTGGTCACGGACCCCCCCGCGCGTGTGACCGGCGGACCCGATCGCCGCCGGCCACTCTGCGATCGGCGGGGGAGAGGGAGAAAGTCAGGCAGCTTGTGTAAACAAGCTGCCTGTCATTCTCCTCTCTGTATGAGAGATGATCACATGGATCTACTATGTAGATCCATTGATCACTCTGCATACAGTTGAAGCCACAGCCAATCACAGTTAGAATCACGCCCCTAGGGACACACACAGCCCCTCCCTCTCAAATAAAGTTAACCCCTTCACTACCAGTGTATTTTTACAGTAACAGTGCATATATATAGCACTGATTACTGTAGAAATGTCACTGGTAACCCCAAAAGTGTCAAAAATGTCAGTCAAGGGTCCGATCTGTCCGCCGCAATGTCGCAGTACCGCAAAAAAAATCGCAGATCGCCGCCATTACGCGTTAAAAAAAAAAACAACAAAAATGACAAAAATCTTTCCCTTTGTTAGTAAACGCAATAACTTTTGCGCAAACCAATCAAAATACGCTTTTTGTGATTTTTTTTACCAAACATAGGTAGCATAAAACAAATTGGCCGAAAATATTAAAAAATTTTGATTTTTACATTTTTTTGGGGGGGAATTTCATATAAAAAAAAAGGGAAAAATATTGCTATTTTTGCAAAATTTACGCTCTTTTTTTGTTTATAGCGCGTGATCAAAAAATCGCACAGGTGATCAAATACCGCCAAAAGAAAGTTCTGTTTGTGGGAAAAAAAGGACGCCAAATTCGTTTAGGTACAGCGTCGCACGACCACGCAATTGTCCGTTAAAGTCACGCAGTGCCGAATCGCAAAATACCCTCTGGTCGTTTAGCAGCCAAATCCTCCGGGGCTTAAGTGGTTAAAGACTGTCACATTCTGAACTTTGCAAGCTAGAAATGCCATAGGATATGCCTGACCTATGACTCTGGCATACATTCTTTCTCATTTTTATCTTGATTAAGACATTGCTCCTTCTAGGGCATAGCATAGGAGCCAAGGTGCCAACCCCTAGAAATGTCAGACTGTCAGAGTCAATATGTTTGCCCTATCAGCATAATTGTATAATAATTCTGTAATTATCAGAATAAGAACGTTCTGCATTTTGTAGTATATGGTGGCACTGGCTATAGTTAAAACAGGGTACACCAAGTCCATAAACATTGCCTGGTTAAAATCCTAGTCCAAGGGATGTGAATCCTAGTTTTCAACAAAAGAATACAAGATGTACAGAAAGATTATCACCCGATGGGGACCATATGTGACACATAGGCCTCATCAGCAATCACCCCTGGCCAGCTGTTTTCAGAAGAACTAAAGATCTGCTGAACCTGAACTTCATTTTATTCAGCTGAAATACTGTTTATCAAAAGATTAGAATGGCATCAGGGGTTTCCACTTAGTCCAGCCTATCCATAAAACAAATGTATCAATAGGCACAGTGAATCTATGCCCATCATCAGAAGAAATACTGATTATAAATCATGAAAATAACAATACCATATATAAGCTTGTTTACACATTGCCACAATTTTCTAAGTCAGGGTACATCCAGAAAAACAATTAAAGGTTAAATGTACAAGAGGTGATCATGGAAGCGGGATTGCTGCAAAGAGTCCCACGGTTTGTGTGCCTACAGGATTTTGTGATGAACATCCAGCCTTGCTCATCCTTCCATAGATATTAACATGTTTGGGAAACTCAATTATGGAGGCCTGATGAAAAAATGTAAGATGTGAACCATCCATTTTGTGGTCAAACTTGTAAGTACCACTTAATGCTTATGATTAGCTAAATGCATGCAGGCATTACAGTCTTGTGGCAACATTATAAAAGACATTTCATTAAAAATTATGGGTTTGTAAATATCTGTATTGCCTTTTATACTCTTATGGTCATGCACTGAGTATTTCCCCAAAAGACTGACATCTCTCCAATAAATGATATTTAAATATATTTACCAAGACATTAAAGTAATAAATCATGAAATTGAGTGACATTTTTTATATCAACTAAACAATTTATAAAATAATAGATGTATTTATGCTTTTACTTATTAGGCAAAAAATGTGACTGAGAACCACCCAGAAAAAAAAAAAGAAAAACTAGAATATTCCACATGGAGAATTGACCCTTTTGTAATGACTGTGACAGATATAAAGACCTGGGAACTAAAGCATTGAGATCTCAGTACCATAGTACTGAGAGAATGAGCCATTGGTATCCCTTTAACTTGCCATCAGGTCCTGTATGGGCATATTTTTCTTTCACTAAACCAGGGGTGGGGAACCTACGTTCCGGGGGCCGTATGTGGCCCTCAAAGTCATTTGGACCGGCCCCCCCCTGCAGCTGAGTCTGTGTCTCTCAGCTGATCTGTCAGAATGGAGCTGATGCTTCCTGTATAGTTCCGGCTCCGTTCTGACAGTCTGAGTGAGTCACAGGCGGAGTGATATCAAATGCACTCCGCCTGTGACCAATACAGGAAACATCGCCTCTTCCTCCAGTGCGGCGCCGCTGTTAGCCAGCATTTACCGCCAGCAGCACACACAGCAGTACCAGCCAGAACCAGCAGTACCAGCCAGAGACAGCAGTACTCACAGCAGTACCAGCCAGAGCCAGCAGTACTCACAGCAGTACCAGCCAGAGCCAGCAGTACTCACAGCACTATAAGCCAGAGCCAGCAGTACCCACAGCAGTACCAGCCAGAGCCAGCAGTACCCACAGCAGTACCAGCCAGAGTTAGCAGCATCCACAACAGTACCAGCCAGAAGTACATACAGCACAGTACCAGCCAGCAGTACCCACAGCAATACCAGCCAGCAGTACCAGCCTGAGCCAGCAGTACCAGCCAGCAGTACCCACAGCACAGTACCAGCCAGCAGTACCAGCCTAGCCAGCAGTACCCAAGGCAGTACCTACAGCAAAGTACCAGCCTGAATAAGCAATACCCACAGCAGTACCAGCCTGAGCCAGCAGTACCAGCCAACAGTACCCACAGCACAGTACAAGCCAGCAGTACCAGCTTGAGCCAGCAGTACCCACCAGCAGTACCAGCCAGCTATACCCACCAGCATTACCCGCCAGCAGTTCTTTTCAAAGCTTACCACCACAAAGTCGACTGCGCTCCAGACTGACCGACGCAAACCTGGAAAATCAGTTGGGAGTAGCAACATCATCAATACCAGCTAACATCACACACCTCACCAAAGAGAAGTAGTTGCAGCCATCACATTAGGGGTGAGTTAATTACATTTTTGACCAAATATAACAGGCACATTTTTAAGTTGATAATTTTTGTACGGCCCCCGAATAATTTTATAAATACCCAAATGGCCCTTGGCAGAAAAAAGGTTCCCCACCCCTGCACTAAACAGTAAGCTTTGCTAAGTTCAAAATCAAGAAACATACATAGATACATACATACAGATGAAGGTATTAGAGGGAACATTGGTCATGGTCTTGTAACTTGTCCAACATCCTAGTTTTCTAACTAGAGTTCTCACAACCATGCATGTGGACCTTGTAACAATTGAACTGGATCTACTTTCCACTTTGTATTCAAGTAACAAGTAAATGTGAACATAACATACTCTGTGGATATAGTATGAGATTTGCATACTACCCAGTTTGCTGTCATGTCTGTTGTGCTCCATGTCAAGGGCACTGGAGAAATATGTTTTGTACAAGCCTTTAGACAGGTTTCCTTAACACATGCTATCTTGGGTGTATCAAAGCAAAATCCAACAACTTATCCAGGACACCAAGTCACACTTTAGTCTTACTGGAAGCCTTAAGCCTTTTCTGACGTGAATGAGTTTCTGTTCTCTTTTTAAAAAAAAAAGTAAACGACCTGTTAAACAAGGATTGTTGCACAGCAAAAAAAAAATGTAACTTGTATGTTATTTGTTGAGAATAGTTAACAATATACAAATGTTTTGCTCTAACAAATACTTTGTAAGCTTAGATTCTCTATATACAGTGTAGACCAGCTTTTTTCCACCAGGGTGCCCAGGCACCTTGTGGTGCCTTCAGGTTTATTCCGGGGTGCCTTGGCAAAATGCCTAAAAATTGCCCAAAAATTGTTAACAAGCCAGCGAGTGGATGAAGCCTGCCTTTTAGTTACACAAAACCACAGGTGTCATTGTGTACCATTCCAACCTTCTAGCTGCCAGCGTCCTAACGACCATTGATGTATCAGTTGATAAAGAGAACGTCAGGTGCCTGCACAGCATCCTTGTTTGCCCCTCTCCGTCAGGATTGGGGTTACCTTAGCTAAGTGAAAGAGAGAAATTGAAGGAGAAAAGAAACATTGGAATACAAATCAGTACTAGTGTGCAAACGTTTATTTGGTACAAAAAATCACCTGTAACGTCGGATGCCCCATGTGTGTGAATGTTACTATCAGTGATGGAAGTAACTGCGTTTAAGTAAAGCAGTTACTTTAGAGGGTAACAAGTAATCTAACTGATTACTTGTCCCCTCATAGTAATGCCGTTGAAATTACTTTGGCCGCGTTACCGCAATTACATCTACCGCCACTAGATGGCAGTAGTGTAATTCCTCCTCTACTCTATGACGGAGGCCGGCGCTGTCCGCAGCACTGGCCTCAGTCGATGAGAGAGAGAGGCAGCAGCACAGGCCTGGGGGAGGAGGTCGGAGCCAGATGGACCCCAGTGTGCCTGGGCAGGCCACACACCACCACCAGCAGCCAGCCACCACCACCACCACCAGCCAGCCACCACCATCAGCAGCCAGCCACCACCACCACCAGCAGCCAGCCACCACCACCACCAGCAACCAGCCACCACCACCAGCACCAGCCAGCCACCACCACCACCAGCAGCCAACCACCACCAGCAGCCAGCCACCACCAGCAGCAGCCAGCCACCACCAGCAGCAGCCAGCCACCACCACCAGCAGCCAGCCACCACCACCACCACCAGAAGTCAGCCACCACCAGCAGCCAGCCACCACCACCAACAGCAGCAGCCAGCCACCACCACCAGCAGCCAGCCACCACCACCAGCAGCCAGCCACCACCAACAGCAGCCAGCCACCACCAACAGCAGCAGCCAGCCACCACTACCACCAGCAGCAGCAGCAGCCAGCCACCACCACCAGCAGCCAGTCACCACCACACCCACCAGCAGCCAGCCACCACCAGCAGCAGCCAGCCACCACCACCAGCAGCAGCCAGCCACCATCACCAGCAGCCAGCCACCACCCCCACCAGCAGCCAACCACCACCACCACCAGCCAGCCACCACCACCACCAGCAGCCAGCCAGCCACCACCACCACCAGCAACCAGCCAGGCAGCACTGCAGCAGCAGCACAACAGGTACCAAAAAACAAAAACAACAAACAAAACTCAGTCACAGACAGTCAAGACAGGAGGACTCAGGACTCACACACCCCCACCAGCCACCACCACCTACCCACCCTATACACCCACTGACCCCTATATACACCTACCCACCCACCCTATACATCCACCCTATACACCCACTGAACCCTATATAAACCTACCCACCCACCCTATACACTCTCTGACCCCCAAATACACCTACCCACAGACCCTATACACCGTCAGTGTACCACGCAGGTACCACAGTGCCACTCTCAGCAAATACCACTCAGGTACCACTCAGCAAATACTAAGCAGGTACCACTAACCAAATACCACGCAAACAATGGGGCATATAAGTTATTTGACATATTTGATTATTTTTTTTAAAGTAACGCAATAGTTACTTTCCCTGGTAATTAGTTACTTTTTTACTGATGTAACTCAGTCACTAACTTAGTTACTTTTTGTGAGAACTAGTAACTATAACTAATTACTTTTTTAGTTTACATGACCAACACTGGTTACTATATTATGTAAAACTATTAATTTATTTTTTTACACTTTAGAATGGGGTGCCTTGAGATTGCGCATAATTTTAAAGGTTGCTTTGACTTGACAAACACCGGTGTAGACACTGGTAGAAACTGGGGTCAGTAGACACTAACATTTTGCATGGTGAACTTTTGTTGCTGCTGTCCGACAAGAGAAATACTGGTATTCAACTTTATTAAACCCAAACACAGACATTACAGCATCTCTATAAATTTACCATTATGACTTAGATAATAAAACATGGCATGAAATGGTCAATGAGGTAATGGCGGGCAAAACTAATAATGCGAACATTAATCATAACAGCTCTGTAAATCAGACCTTAAATGTGAAAACAATAAATCTGTGGATTGAAGGTTCATGTTTTTAGAGACCTTTGACAGAAATGATCATTTATTTAAAACAATTGTTGTATTTTGCTAAAAAATACAGTAATCTTTAAAGAAACAATTGAGCAGATTTATTATTACAAAATTCAGCCTTTTATATTCAGATAGGTTTTCTTATAGAATTATATAAATACTTTGTTTAAAAAAAAGGAACTTTTTTATTTTATATACTGTATATATATATATACAGTGGGCACGGAAAGTATTCAGACCCCCTTAAATCTTTCCCTCAATTGCAACCAGTCGTCCTGTCCCTGCAGCTGAAAAACACCCCCACAGCATGATGCTGCCACCACCATGCTTCACTGTTGGGACTGTATTGGACAGGTGATGAGCAGTGCCTGGTTTTCTCCACACATACCGCTTAGAATTAAGGCCAAAAAGTTCTATTTTGGTCTCATCAGACCAGAGAATCTTATTTCTCACCATCTTGGAGTCCTTCAGGTGTTTTTTTAGCAAACTCCATGCGGGCTTTCATGTGTCTTACACTGAGGAGAGGCTTCCGTCGGGCCACTCTGCCATAAAGCCCCGACTGGTGGAGGGCTGCAGTGATGGTTGACTTTCTATAACTTTCTCCCATCTCCTGACTGCATCTCTGGAGCTCAGCCACAGTGATCTTTGGGTTCTTCTTTACCTCTCACCAAGGCTCTTCTCCCCCGATAGCTCAGTTTGGCCGGACGGCCAGCTCTAGGAAGGGTTCTGGTCGTCCCAAACGTCTTCCATTTGAGGATTATGGAGGCCACTGTGCTCTTAGGAACCTTAAGTGCAGCAGACATCTTTTTGTAATCTTGGCCAGATCTGTGCCTTGCCACAATTCTGTCTCTGAGCTCTTCAGGCAGTTCCTTTGACCTCATGATTCTCATTTGCTCTGACATGCATTGTGATCTGGAAGGTCTTATATAGACAGGTGTGTGGCTTTCCTAATCAAGTCTAATCAGTATAATCAAACACAGCTGGACTCAAATGAAGGTGTAGAACCATCTCAAGGATGATCAAAAGAAATGGAAAGCACCTGAGTTAAATATATGAGTGTCACAGCAAAGGGTCTGAATACTTAGGACCATGTGATATTTCAGTTTTTCTTTTTTAATAAATCTGCAACAATGTCAACAATTCTGTGTTTTTCCGTCAATATGGGGAGCTATGTGTACAATCATGAGGAAGAAGAATGAACTTAAATGATTTTAGCAAATGGCTGCAATATAACAAAGAGTGAAAAATTTAAGGGGTCTGAATACTTTCCGTACCCACTGTATATAGAAGCAAAAAAAACTTGGTTATATGCAGCAGTGTTTCTCAACCTTTTTTCAATCAAGGCCCCTTTTTAAAATGATGCACAATCCCCAGGCACCCCATTATAAACAGTAAAAAAATAAAAATAAAATAATAATAAGCTTTACATAATGCAGCAAGTTCATCCACACACGTTGAACACCCAAAGTTAGAGGAGGTATATTCTTCAAAGCAAATACACTATTGCACACTGGTACTGTCTAGTATTCCCGTTTTCCTCTTCTCCCTCAGTTTATCTCCATAATTTAGCTAATGTGACCTCAGTGGTGATGGAGAAGGGCAGGGAAGGGGCAAAAAAGATACTGTGCAGGGGGCCGACATTCTCCTTATCACCTGGTGACATAATTTATTGTTAGGACACTGGCAGCTAAAAGGTTATAATGGTGCACGGTGAAAACTTGTGGCTTTGTGTAACTAATTACATTTTTGGCAATTTTTTTAGGCATTGAGTAAGTCCGGGTGTGATACATAATTCCACCTTACCCCACCTGCTTTGCCCTGGTATTGTAATCTGGCGTTTTACTCTTCGTTGGCCTTGCTGTTATACACTAATGCTATGTTGTTAAGCCTACCATCAATCTTTTAGCTAGGTATTCCTGGTATTTACTTTCTTCCTTTGTATGTGAAATTTTGAAAATTAATAAAAATGTATTTTAAAAAAAGTAAATTCTCATTAATAAGTGCAGTCTGAAGTAAACAAGAGCATAGTCAGTAAGCAGTGTCAAAAAATTGTGTGGTTTGTATTCTCATAAATATGGATATCTACCTGTATGATGGCAACCCCATTCACCTCGTGGCAATCATACATTCAGCTAATGGTATTGCACAAACATTTACTAAAATAACAGAAGAACAAGTAAAAGCACAACATCTCAATATAGTAACATGAAACATTTTTATGAGATTTCTGTATTCACAGTTCAGCTGTTGCCTTAGTACGCTCCCTTTGGGGAGCTCTTATGATGTGGATCAAACAATACATGTCAAGGTAAACAACAATTTTCAAAGGGTCACAGCTTTTATTCCCAACTAAAGTCCCAAAAATAGATATGAAGTCAGATAGACATTGTACTGTAGTCATATCTCCATTTTCCTGGTAAATGAGATTTGTAGGGTGTCTAAATATAACTTTTCAGTCAAAGGCTCCTAGCAAACAGGGCCATCCAGCCGCTGTGCATCCCTCCCAGCATTTTAGTGTGCCAAGGAGGGACAGGTGGTGCCTCCAGCCTGTCAAAGTCTATTGCAGGCTGCGGCTGGACAGGGCTGTACACTGCACTGAGTGGTACTTTCAGTTAGGGCCCTAAGTGTTCAGGGAGGACTGCATGGAACGCAGGACTTCTCAGTAACAGACCTGGTCAGGGACTTGGACTCCCCACCCCTGCCCCACTGTGTGAGGATAATTGTGATGAATATGTGTGTTATTCAGCTATGGCAGAACAGAGACCTGGAGTATGAGGGCAGGGAGTAGCATTCTTTACTGACAGAAAAGGGTATGCTGAAGCTTTAGAAGCATCTGAAGAAAAAATTTACCACAAATCATAAAAATATGCACTTTTTAAATTTTGGACAGAGTGGAGAAGGATTAAAAGCACTGTTTTTACCACCTGAGGCTCCAGATTTCCCCTCACTTCCTGGACTGCTGGTAGCATTTTACCAGACAAGAAGTGAAGGACAGCAACACAGACAGGAAAAAATAAACATGTTTCTAGTAGAACAACACCCAGAATGTTATTGCTGTCTGTGTCCCTGTTAAAGATTCTCTCACTTCCTGTCTGGAGAGTCCATCGTTAGCAGGACAGGAAGTGAGATTAAATCTCCATTTTTGAAAGAGCCCCAGATAAGCAGTAAAAACCCAAAAGGAATTCTAATCCTTCCCTCCCTTTCTAAAAGTAGAAAGAAAAGTTTTTGGCTTGGGATACACTTTAATATATATTGTTTGACCAGAAAAAAAGTGCATACTTTTCTTTGCATCAAAAAGTCTAAAACATGTATTCAGATATTTTCATAAACATGCATGATTTGGTTGCCTGAGAATGTATAGTTATGAATTTGGAGCAGGAAATGGGAATAAAGCTTTTCTTATATTAAAAAAATGAGGGTGTGTCATGGAGGTATGGGCAGAACAGAACAAACGCAGAGAGCAGGAGCAAACACAAGGTTCTTTATTAAGAGATTTAGCCGACAGAGAGTTGGGCAAGGATAGATTCACAAGAAATGTTTGAGCACAGACAGGAAATCAGGGCAATCTGGCACCACAATGGTTAGGTCCAGTGTCACAGGGCAGTAATCTGGGTACAGCAAGGGTTAAATCAAGCACACAGAGCAGTAATCTGGGCACAGCAGGATAGGCATCAATGTGGTACAGAAAGTTAAGTCCAGCACACAGAGCAGTAATCAAGGCACAGCAGGAAAGGCAGCAATGTGGCACAGCAAGGATAAGTCCAGCACATAGGGCACTAATCTAGGCACCGTAGGGTAAGCAGCAACATGGCACAGCAAGGATCAAATGACTCACCAGCGGAAAGCAGCATCAGCCAAGGGGATCCAGGTAGGGTGGCAGGGAGAGGAGATCTAGAGGACAGAGGCAGAGGCCCTTCACAGACCGATTGCGGGTCCTCAGAGGGCTGTGTGTTCTGGCCACAGGTTCAGAACCACAAAGGCAGCCCTTGTGTGAAGAGTAGAGACACAGCAAGGATAAACAGTCCATGGAGTAGCAATGTGGAACCACAAGGGGAAATAGTCTACAGGGCAGTAAGTATAGCCAATACAGAACTGCAAGTCCCAGCAATTCCATTGTCTAGAAAGTAAACCACAGCTTATGTAGGCAGCATTCCTATATACCTACTAGTCTCCTTCCAATGGAACCTCAAGAAATGAGTTCCCTGTGTCCATCTCTGAGGAGAGCTCCCAATACTTTGACCTTCTCCCCTCAGCAAAGGGATGTTATCTGGTAATTTGAATTCAGCTGAGATCTCAGCCCCCAAATTGTCAGTGCCGAGGTGTCCGGCTTTATCCTGTTACAGGGTACAATAACTTTTGTGTTACCTGCTGACAGGAGCGTCATCCTCTACCCCCTGTGGGCAAACAGGAACTCATAGACCAAGTTATGCAGATATGCGGACTTTGATAAACATCACCTCTTGATTAGTAGTCATTGACATTGAAAAATGTAATATTTATGACCTATGTTACAGGGTGTTTGGCCAAAAATATTCTTTAAGGCCTGTTCACACCAGCAGTGGGCATCACCACACGGCCACTAGTGTATGATATGTATATATATATATATATATATATATATATATATATATATATATATATATACCCATACACATACTGTACATATGGTAACATTTTTAATGTTTTGATGAGTAGGAAAATTGTAGATTGTACTGGTCCAATACAATGGGGAACAGTCAAAAAGCAGTATTTATTTAAAATTCATGATAACATCCAACAATTATGTGACAATCTTTCTGAAAATGGAGCTAAACCAGTAAAGACATTATCATTCATGCATGAGAACCTCCATGGGTTGTGCAACAAATTTCAGCTATTCTTTTGTGCTGGAACTACATGAGGAATAGGTGTTGGTCCAAATAAAGATCTTCTTATGGGGCTGCTAAGAAGTTGTGTATATGAAAACCATTAAATAGCTTAACAAAAGAAGTTTCAAATGCATTATTAAACCAGGTTTTCCAAAGATCCCAACCACAGAAATCACTATACAGAGCTATAGGAGCACAGATGCAAATGTCCCTCTCAAGTGTAACATGTTGGAAAGTACCAAGAGTATTACGGGAAATATAATATCAACTCACTTTATAATACATAGAGATACGAGTGCTAATCTGGAAAATGCCTATAACCAGTTCCATTTACTACCTGTAAAGCCTAAATCAAAGAAATAATTACAGTAATGTTACATGAACTAAAGAGATACATAGGAAAGAATTATGGATCAGAAGGTTAGAATATTTAACAGAGGTCGCGAAGAAATAGTCCTTGTCAGGATGCAGATGTCTTACAGCACTCTTATACCATAAGAGATCTGAGCTGAACACTAAATAGATCAAAGCTTAGTAATGGGAAAAAAGATCAAAGAATTATTCAGAGCGCTAAAATCCAAATGATACTTGGGAAAAAAAAGTTGCAATTTCATTCAAACTGATATGCCAGAAAGTAATATACTAAGGAATAATAAAATAGGACCATGCAGTACCCTTAAGGTGTGCAGAGAGAGGCTGCATACATAAATGTAGGGAATGTTAGATTCCTCTTAAAGGAAAGCTTTTTTTGGATGTATAGGAGTCGGACAATCAGTAGAATACATAGAACCATTGTCCAACTAAAAAGGCCCACCTGAGAATGATGGAAAATGGAATGTCTGCTTAAGACTTAACCCTTCATTGGAAACCACTTAGCAGGCAACATTGATTTCAATGAAGTGCAAATAAGGTAACTTCCAACATGAGGTTAAATCCTTCAATAGCAGGAAATTAAAATCATCAATGTCATTTTGCTTATTATGGAGACAGCAGAGCCTGCCAATAGACAAAATCACAGAGGACAATTGTTACTAATTGTTTTTAATTTATTTCTAAAGAACCAACATATTACACAGTGCAAAACATTAATCAGGGGTGTGAAAGAGAAACTTTCAGGCAAGAACAACTACTAATTATTAAGCAGGAGTATAATAATGTCCTTCTATCAGGCAGAAACTATTATATCATTTGTATTATTTTTTGTACTATTTTTATCATCATCCTCATTTTTAATATCACCAGAAACAATATGTAAATTAAAGAAGTATATAACAGTAGCTGAAAGTTACATTTGTGGCTATCTGGTTAAAAATGATCACATCTGAGATGGAGAAGCATATTATGGCTCTTTTCCACTACATGGAACCGAACGGTTCGGCTAGCTTTTGTGCTTTTCCACTGCTGGTACCGCATGGTACGGTGTAGGAACGGTTCGGTACGGTACGGCGGCGCTTTTCCACTGCATGGAACCGAACGGTTCGGCTCGCTTTTGTGCTTTTCCACTGCATGGTACCGCATGGTACGGTGTAGGAATGGTTCGGTACGGTACGGTACGGCGGCGCTTTTCCACTGCATGGAACCGAACGGTACGGCTCTCTAAAACAGTACCACCTCGATTGTGGTTCCAAGAGGTACCATACCGGTACCATATCCCACAATCCTTTGCATGCAGTCACTACTAGACACTGATTGGTCAGAGAATCGTTGTTATCCCACCCACTTAACTTTAGTACTACTTTAGTGGAAAAGCAAACCATACCAAACCGTACCGAACCGTTCCAACACCGTACAATGCGGTACCAGCGGTGGATAAGCAAACCGGGCCAAGCAGGGCCAAGCAGGGCCAAGCAGGGCCGAGTAGAGCCGAGCCGGTACTTGCAGTGGAAAAGTTCCATTAGAATACTAAAGGGGCCTAAATACCTACCTTTCCTGTGGAACATGCTGTTCACAAAACCCAAAGATAAGACAATAGCTTGTGTGACTGATTGCTTTAAATTGAGGGAACAGAGTTGTTAAAGAATAGATGAACACCCAAACAGCACCCAACAATATGTACATATATATATAGAAATACACAGCTGAGAACCTAACTTGAACCTGACATTTTTTACAATATACTTGAATGCTATATGAATCAGTTGGATTATTAGAAACCCTCAGATTAACCATGTGAACTTGACTATTTATCATGTTTTTTCACTCATG
Source organism: Pelophylax lessonae (assembly GCF_965119305.1). NCBI lineage: Eukaryota > Metazoa > Chordata > Amphibia > Anura > Ranidae > Pelophylax > Pelophylax lessonae. Next base: position 487,178,674 of record NC_138769.1, read on the forward strand.
CATTTTCTTCCAGGCTTCACGCACTATTTAGAAAGATGGTATAAGATAATATATCATTAAAACCCATATGTGTGTCATATGTAGCTAAAAACACAATTTTTTGCTAGTTTCTGGGATTTGTAATTGAAACGTAAAGCTAATTAGCATAAAAGGCTGGTTCACACCAGTGGCCATGTTAGAACACTGCTGTAGGATGCTCCGATTGCGGCGCTTTACACTGTTTACTTTTTTAAAATTAAGTTTTATTGAAATGTCACATAGTGGTTTATTTACTAAAGCTAGAGAGGGCAAAATGAGTCACAATCCTGCAGAGAAACCAATCAGCTTCTAACCTCAGCTTGTTTAATTAAGCGTTGGCAATAAAACCTGGAAGCTGATTGGCTTCATTGCAAAATTGTGACTAATTTTGCCCTCTATAGCTTTAATAAATAAACCCCATAGTGACATTTCAGTGGGTTTTATTGACCACAATGCAGTGCAAGGCAATAGACTGCCCCGCACTTCACGGAGCTAACAAAAAAGAGTGCATGCGGTACTTTTTTTCAGTGCACACCCCCACAATGCAGTGTTATGAACCAGCCAGGTAGGAGACAAGACTATTGCTGCAGAACCACACTGGAAAGGCCACTCAACGCAGTCCTACTCCACCTGGTACCGTGTTGAAAATAAGACCTACCCTGAAAATAAGGCCTACTGTTATTTTCGGGGAGGGTTGCAATATAAGCCCTACCCCGAAAATAAGCCCTAGTTTAGTGTCTGTAAAATCCTAGCATACACTTTATTACTGTTTTATATAATGTCCAGGGTGTTTCTGTAATATAATAGTGTGAAATACCTTTGGTACAGCGCCGCTCAACTGATCCCCCATTGCTGTCCTTCTCTTCTCATAGCTGTCAGCAGGGGATCTAAGCCCCTCCCCTCTGCAGTGTTCAAAGCGGGTCACGGAAGCGCCGAGTATTATATTATAATTGTCTTCCCAATATGCTGACCCAGAGTGGTCCCATAAATTTCCTCCCTTCCTTAACCACCCCGTTTCCATCCTTATCCTTCCTCCAGCTTTTTTCCTTGGGCAAACTCAAATCCCCAATTTCCAGTGTTTCTCCCTTCCCCTTCTTCTTCCCCTTTCCCTTTCCCCTCCCTTCCTTTTCCCACTGAGACCTGGAACACTTTTTGTAGTTCTTACTTCATAGGGGATGGCGCCAGTATTTTTATACACAGGCAATTTCCCTCCAGCCAACCATCTATTTAAGCTTTAAGTTTTAAGCTTGCCATTTACTGTATAATTTTCTTCTTTCATTTCCTTTAGGTTTGTCTTCAACTATGTAGTGCAAGGACCTGCCTGATTGCATACAAATTGAAAGTGTTTAGGTTTGCCCTCATATTACATGATTTTGGTAAATGTAAAGGAAAATTGTACAAGAACATTGTATAATGTATGGCCAGTCTTAGACTTAGAGCAAAATACCCTAAAACCCTGGGAACATTTAAAGTGTTAGTTCACCTTTATAGAAAATCTGTAAAGGGGAACCACCACCCAACCCCCTCCCCACCCTCCTGGTCCCCACTGTACTTACCTCCTGTGATTATGAGCTGTCAGGCCTCCGGCAATCTGCTCCCCGATCCAGGGATTTGAAATTCCTGATGCTTTCTCTCCTCCCTGTCCAGCGCGGCCAAGACAGACCAGATGGATTCTCATTGGTCAGCACTGTTACATCAGAACCCATCTGGTCTGACTTGCAGTGCTGGACAGAGAGGAGAAAAAGCAGACCGGTGGAGCAGCTTACGGGGGCCCTGACAGCCCAAGATCGCAGGAGGTGTGTACATTGGGGCCCGGGGGGGGGGGGGGCTTGCTGGGGTCAGAAGGGGTCTGGTGTTTCATCACTTTTACAGAAAATCTGTACAGTTTAACTAACCCTTTACGTGTAATTTACTCCTGAGACTATTGCCTGATCAAGGCCAGTTATGCCAAGGCTGTCTATTAAGTGTATGGCCTAATTAAGGCCAATCATGCCAAGGCTGTCTATTAAGTGTATGGCCTAATTAAGGCCAATCATGCCAAGGCTGTCTATTAAGTGTATGGCCTAATTAAGGCCAATCATGCCAAGGCTGTCCCATAGGAGGATCTCAAACTCTAGAAAACCTTGGGAAAGCCTGAGCACATTGTTCTATGGAGAGGAACTGTGTGGCAGAAGCTTTTGGCAAGTCAAAACTACTGTTTTTGGTGATCTGAGCAAAAGTTACATTTCCTTGCTAGAAAGAGACTTGATTTGCATTTCAAGCCAGTCGGGTAAGGATTTCTTTTTGCATCATTATTTAATGCTGGGGACAATTTGCCTAAATTATTATATACTGGGAATGCTATTAATGCTTTTCTGATGCTGGAAATGCAATAAAGCTGTTTGCAGCCGGTATAAAACCAAATCTGTGCAGACTTTTACTACCTATAAGAAAAAACATTTTAGGCTGTCTACCCTGAAAGAAGGCAAAGCACACACACATACAGGTGAAAACAAATATAACTGCTCAAAAATAGCAAATTAAGCAAAAAGTCTCACTTACATCTGCAAAGGAGATCACTATATTTCTAGGTTTGGCTCTCACAAGAGAACCTCAGATTCCCCTTGTGGTTTACCAGCTAATTATAGCTCAGACATTTATGATTGCTACCATGGTAACCTGTTACACTGCACTGTATTATTGTACATTGAACATCATGCTGTCATACGCAGTATGCACATGGCTAATTCTCTATGACCAAAACATGAACTGCATCAACGTAGAATAAAGCAACGTAAATAAAGGTGCCATTTGGCAGCCACTGAACTGACCTACATTTCAATCAGAGGAACACTCCTCTGTGTTGTTCGTTCAAAATCCCATTTCTCCGCCACCTAATTTATAAGACAAATATGACAGGCAATGGAGGTTGACACAAAATTCAGCCTTCAAATTCCCTAAGAACCAGTGACATCATAGCGGCACGAGATGCAAAAAATATCATACCCACTATAAGTTATCGGCTACAACGTTACTAGTTTCTGTGTAATTAATAGGGCCTCAATGAACTTCAAAGAATTTCAGATGCTGTACGTAAACTTCATGGTAGCCAAATGTGTCTAATTAAAAATTCCCATTTTTTGAGCTAATATTGAAGGCGGTGTAAAAAAAAAAAATTGCATGGGTGGGTTAGGCACTACTCTTGAAAACGTCTGATGAGACACAACAAAAAAATAAACAGCCGGCAATGGCATTTAACTTTCCAGCAATTTGAGCTATATAATTTTTTGGTAAATGTAAATGTTGCTGTAACATGACCAATGTAGAATAGATGTCACCCCCAAACTCTTAGGCTGCTTAAAGCCAAAGGCTCCACCCCCATGCCATAAACCTTTCCCTTTACCTAAATAATTGAGACCACACCGTGCTTGGAGTTAATTGGCCACAGCAGCCATTTTATTAACCCTTTTACCTTAAAATTAACATAAGGAGAAAAAACATTCCTTACAAACATAAAACAATCAGTCATTAGGCCTGTTGGTCTTTGAGGCTCCTCCAAATAATTCCAAATCCTGCACTGCGGGACCTGTGCCCTGATAGGCCTCCAGCCGCGTCACCGGCTCGGAGACAAACCACTCCCCGCAGTGCCACCATTTTGAATTCCATTTAAACTGACATTAAATGGAATGCACCATAGGGACCCATACCAACGATGAGTCCCAACCATACCCTTATCCTAAACTGTTCACCTCCCCCGCCAGCAAAGACCAACAAAACGCCCAGCTGCCATGACAATATAAAATTCCCCCAGAAAGGACAGAAAGCACAAAAGACATGAATCAAAATCAACCATAACAGTCCCAGAAATTAGGGAGGGTGGGTGGGAAGCTTCTTCTTCCTTCGTCCGTTGAACTTCCACTGACCTCCAATCTGAGGGGCCACCCCTCCTAACTGTACCTCAACCCCTCCCAAACCTGATACACCAATCCCTGAATACCCCCCAACTCAAAACAATTTAATTTAACTCACACCTGCCCTGTCTCCCCTCTTCACATGGTCATGTCTGCCCTGCGCTATTTTTTTTTTTTTTTTTTTTTTCGCTTCGGGCCTTGCTTGACCAATGTAGAATAGATGTCACCCCCAAACTCTTAGGCTGCTTAAAGCCAAAGGCTCCACCCCCATGCCATAAACCTTTCCCTTTACCTAAATAATTGAGACCACACCGTGCTTGGAGTTAATTGGCCACAGCAGCCATTTTATTAACCCTTTTACCTTAAAATTAACATAAGGAGAAAAAACATTCCTTACAAACATAAAACAATCAGTCATTAGGCCTGTTGGTCTTTGAGGCTCCTCCAAATAATTCCAAATCCTGCACTGCGGGACCTGTGCCCTGATAGGCCTCCAGCCGCGTCACCGGCTCGGAGACAAACCACTCCCCGCAGTGCCACCATTTTGAATTCCATTTAAACTGACATTAAATGGAATGCACCATAGGGACCCATACCAACGATGAGTCCCAACCATACCCTTATCCTAAACTGTTCACCTCCCCCGCCAGCAAAGACCAACAAAACGCCACCAGCACCCAAGGGTGACACCTTACCCTTGCGTGCCCCTCCAAACCCTCAAGGCTCGCTGGATCCCATCCTGTAATCCCAGGGCCCATAAATCTATACCCACCGCATTGAGGTGGACTCCATCATCCCGCAGATACCGCCATGTGTCCACTTCCAACTCCAGGTGGCGAACCACCAACCCCCCATTCCGACACACAAAGCGCCCCACTTCCTTGTTCAACTTAATCCGAGCCTTATTAAGGCGCGCGACCGACCTGGCCATGCGCCAGGACGTGCGGGCCACCATATCCGACCAAACTACAAGCAGCGCCGGAAAAGCCGTGCGCAGCCGAAGGAAATCCAACTTTATGTCCCTGATCAAGGCCCGCGCGGACCTGGCCCCCAAATCGTTGCCCCCGGCATGCAGCACCAAAACATCTGGCTGCCTGTCCAACCGGGCGAAACGATGCACTTCGGGAAGGACCCTGCCCCAAGTAAGCCCCGGCACCCCCAGCCACCTGACACAAGCCTCGTGCCGAGAAAAACCAAGTTGTCTACCATTAGGACGCACATCAGCTCTCCGGGCCCCCCAGAAAACATACGAGTGTCCCACGATCCAAACAAGGCAGGGTTCCAAACCTACAAGAAAAGGGGACAAAAGGAAAAGAAAACCAACCAATAATCAGATAACCAGCCGGGCCCACACCCCCCCAGCGACAAAACCACCCCCCGTACATACCCTACACCAACAGCTGTGGACGAACGTACAACAAGAACCTCCTAGACTCCCAGCGCCCAATGCGTTTGACCGCATCGTCATTCAATCCCCAGCGTGCAGCCTCAGTGGCCGCCCCGATCCGAAAGGAATGAGATGCAAACCTACTGGCATCCAAACCCAAAGAGCCCACACACCTTCTGAACACCGATACAAATTGAAAACGAGATAACGACGACCCGTCCGCATGCATTAAAAATGAACCGGGCCGCGAAGGGCGGAGTGCCCAGTAATCCCGAACCGCCCCTACCGGGCACAGCGGTGAAGACGGCACCGCGAACAACCGGACACGGACCCCCTTGCCACTCTGGTCCGTTTTGGACCGTCGAAGGAGGATAGTAACCCCCTCCCGACCGACAGAGACATCCTGACCCAATAGGCCCCCCGGCACCGCCCGGGAGGAGCTGACCAATTCCCCAATCCGGAAAGCCCCGAAGAAAGCGAGAGAAAAGGCCGCCTTAAACAACACCACCTCGTAACTCGAGGCGCAGTGCTCCCCCAATTGCCGGCAGACGTCCTGCAAAAGAGCGAAGGACACCGGGCGCCTAGTGTCCCTCCTCCGATAAGCCCTGGAATAGCCCCGTAACGCTTGTCTCACCACGAAGTCCTTCGTGTAATCCTGACAACCCAGAAATTTAAACAGAAAGGCCAGGCCGGACAACTTGCGAGCCACAGCGGAAGCCGACGCGCCCCTCTCAAAATGATCAGAGACAAAAGAAAGTAACACCCACCTGACCTCCGGACCCAGAGGATCCACCGATGCCACCCGCAACACCTCGAGCCACTCCAACCATACCTTGCAATAAGCCGACCACGTGGACTCGCTCACCGACTTCCTGATCCATCCAGCGAGGACCCCAAGGCAATCCCCCATAGCCACTCCGGACACGTGACTCCGCGTTGCTCCGCTGCCGGTGCCAACTCCCGGAACCTGTCCCACTGAAAACGAGACAGCGCGTCAGCAATATCATTCTTAACCCCCGGAATGTGCACAGCGTACAGGAAAACATTCAACCGTAGACACCGCAAAACCAAATACCTGAGGAGGCGCACCACCGGCTGAGACGAAGCCGACGCGCGGTTGATCACCTGAACCACCCCGAGATTGTCGCAATGGAGGCGAACCTTCAGGTTCCTGAACTCCGCCCCCCAAATCTCCAGGGCCACCACCACCGGGAACAGTTCCAGCAACACCAAGTTGCTGACCAGCCCCGCTACCTGCCATGCCCCCGGCCAAGGGGCGGCGCTCCACGCCCCCCGGTGAAAAGCCCCGTACCCCGCCGAACCAGCAGCATCGGTAAACAGTTCCAAATCAAAGTTGCTGATCGGCCCGGCCATCCACAAGGATCTACCATTGTATGTGGCCAAAAAACCGTGCCACAGACGCAAGTCATCCCTGTGTTCCCTGTTGAGCCTGACGAAGTGAGTGGGCAACTTCACCCCCGAAGTCGCCGCCGACAGCCGTCGGCAGAAGACCCGGCCCATGGGCATAATGCGGCAGGCAAAATTCAATTTACCCAGCAACGACTGCAAGCTGCGCAACTGAATCTTGCGCAAACCCAGCACCCCTTCAATTTCAGCTCTCAAAGCCCCCAATTTATCCTCCGGTAGGCGACACTCCATGGCCTCCGAATCCACGACAATGCCCAGGAAGCTGAGCACCGTGGTCGGGCCTTCCGTCTTGTCGGGGGCCAACGGAATGCCGAAGCTCCCGGCCACATGCTGCAACGTGGCAAGCAGGATCGCGCACCCGTTGGAAGCGGGCGGGCCCACACACAGAAAGTCGTCCAAATAGTGGATCACCGAATTCACACCGGAAACCTCCCGAACCACCCACTCCACAAAGGAACTGAAGGTCTCAAACAGCGCGCATGATATGGAGCAGCCCATAGGAAGGCAGCGATCCACATAATACGCCCCCTGCCACCGGCAGCCCAGCAATCGAAAACTGTCCGGGTGAACCGGGAGCAACCTGAACGCCGCCTCAATGTCCGATTTGGCCATCAAGGCCCCCCGCCCATAATGTCGCACCCAGGCCACCGCGGCGTCAAAGGAAATGTAAGACACCGTACAGGCCTCCGGGTCGATGGCGTCATTCACAGACCCACCCTTCGGGAAGGAGAGGTGGTGAATGAGGCGAAACTTGTTGGGTTCCTTCTTGGGAACCACCCCCAACGGCGAAACCACCAAGTCACGCACCGGCACCTCCGAGAACGGGCCCGCCATGCGACCGAGAGCCACTTCCTTGTGCAACTTATCCGACACCACCAAAGGGTGGCGCAATGCCGAACGCAAATTCCTCGCCACCGGCGGCACCGAGGCCAAAGAGCAAGGGATACGAAAACCCACCGCAAAACCCTCCCACAGAAGTCGAGCAGCCGCCCTATCGGGGTACCTATCTAGAAAAGGCCGCAGCCTTTCCACCCTCACCGGCGTCGTCCCCTTTGTGCGAAGGCTCTCCGGACCGCCCTTTTCCGGACTTAAAACACCGAGCCAAGGAATGGGAACCTCCGCAACCGGAGCATTCATGTTTGAAGCGACATGTGCCACCGAACTTACAGGAACTCTCATTAAATTGCCAGCAGAAACCCCTCCTCTTTGCGGCCGGCTGTCCCGGGGTCGCAGAACCACCGGCCCCCCCTGGAAAAAACTGATTCGGAGCCTTCGCAGACGACATGAGCCGCATCCACAGGCTGATGTCCTTGTGGTCCCACCGCAAGGACGGCCTAACCGCCTTCCGCTGCCGGAACTGTTCGTCGTACCGCAGCCAGGCCGACCCCCCGTAAACCCGATAGGCTTCCCCTACAGCGTCCATGTAGCAGAACAGGGCCGAGCAGTTTTCCGGCGCCTTTTCCCCTATGACGCCCGCCAGAATGGCAAAGGCCTGCAGCCAATTGGCGAAGGTCCGAGGGATAAGCCGATAGCGTCGCGCCTCCTCGTCCTCCTTCTTGCGCTCCTCCGGTTTAACCCTGTCCAGGTGAAACTTCTCGAGGGGCAACAGCGTGAAGATTTCCACGTACTCACCCTTCCAGATCTTCTCCCGGACCTCCTGCTTCAAATGTGCCCCCAACGGGCCCTCAAAACAAACATATACCTCACCTTTCGCTGAATCGTCCAGGCGAACAGCGTCCGCCTTCCCCTCCTTCGCCGTCCCGGTCTTGTCCCCCGTCGCCCCGGCCGTCACCGCCACCACTGCCGGAGCACCAACAACCTGGGGAGGGGCCCCAGCCCCCCCCGCAACTAGCCCCGTGGAAGACGGCCCCGCCAGCCCCGGGGCCCCCCCCGGCTCCGTGCCCGAGCCCCCCGCCGGAGGCACCCAAGCCGCCGCTGGAGACAAGCGGCCCCCGTCCCCCGGGGGCAAACGCCCCAAGAGGTCCCGTAGACCCAGGAGGAAGCCCCTTAAACCCCCATTATCACCCCCTTCCGGGGTCCCCGCCCCCACTGGCCGGGACACCCCCACCCCCCGAGCCCCTCCAGCACTCCCACCCCCCACATCAAACAAGCCCCGCAAATCAGACAAAGCCAGAGAAGGAATTGTGACCTCACCTGTCTGCCCAGGGGGGGCGCCCCCAGCCGCCGATCCAGCCTCCCTCGTCGCCGACCGACCACCGACATCCTCTTCCACATCCGATCCGGACACTTCGCCTTCCGAACGATCGTCCCCGGGCACCGCCGACATCCGTCCACCAGGTGTCGCACTCCCGCCATCTGCAGAGCCGAGCGACAGGCGTCCACGCCCCCGTACTCCAGCTCCGCCCGACGGAGACCTCTGTGAACCAGCCGAACTTCCGATGACCCGGCCACGTGACTTGCCCCGCCGCGTCATCTCTCTGCGCCCAGCCGAGGCCGACTCCGAGTCCCGCCGATCACTGCTGCCACCGGCCACCATGAAGCCGCTCCCACGCCGAGGCACCCCTCCGACCGGAGCATCGCCAGTAGGGGAGCCCGCCAGTCCAGTAGCACCCCGGCGAGAGGGACGGGGAGAGACCGAAGGCCGCCTCCCCCCACTACCCCCAGAGCTCCGTCCATGCAGAGGATTCCTCCCAGAGGCGCGCACGGCCGCAGCAGGAGTACGCTTAGCCGGCGGCCCTGAAGGGTCCCTGTCGGGGCTCCTAGGATGACGCTGAGCTCGAGGGGAAGGGTCCGGTGAAAAACGCTCCGGCGGCCGTGACCGCCGAGCCCGCGGGACCGCAAGCCCCTCCGAATCCTGTGCAGAGTCCTGAACCCCCATCAACGTGGAGACCTGGGACCGGAGCCACTCAGTCCCCTTCACCGCGGCAGCGGCCTTAATTTGCTCCAGCAAAACGTCCAAATCCGCCATCACAGACCAGGGAAGCTGAGGTGAGATGCTCTGCAGTGAAAAAGGTGGGTGACCAAGCTTCTTCTTCCTTCGTCCGTTGAACTTCCACTGACCTCCAATCTGAGGGGCCACCCCTCCTAACTGTACCTCAACCCCTCCCAAACCTGATACACCAATCCCTGAATACCCCCCAACTCAAAACAATTTAATTTAACTCACACCTGCCCTGTCTCCCCTCTTCACATGGTCATGTCTGCCCTGCGCTATTTTTTTTTTTTTTTTTTTTTTCGCTTCGGGCCTTGCTTATCCTATAGCATGAATGAAACAAATTGCTTAGAATCACCCCCCAAAAAACATACCATACTCTTTATGTCTAAAATTCATTTTAAAGGGGCATTAAACGCAAAAAAAGAAAGAAGAAAAATGTGTAAGCTCCCCCAAGAAATCCATACCAGTCTCTTCAGGCTTGGTATGATTTTTAGGTGGAACGCAATGCAAAAATAAATAAATAAATAATATTAACCAATTCAATACCGGGCACTTTTACCCCCTTCCTGCCCAGCTTTTAGCGCTGGTGGCCACTAATAGGCGACACTGATGGCCACTGATAGGTGGCACTGATGGGCACTGATAGGCAGCACTGATCGGCACTGATGGGCACTGATAGGCAGCACTGGTGGGCAATAATGGCCACTGATGGGCGGCACTGATAGATGGCAATGATGGGCACTGGTGGGCAGCACTGATGGGGAGGGCACTGGTGGGCAGCACTGATGGGGAGGGCACTGGCGGGCTCCCTGAGCCCTGATTTTCATCCCTGGTGGCCATGGTGGGCATCCTGGGGTCATGGGTGGGCATCCCTGGGGTCATGGGTGGGCATCCCTGGTGGTTCTAGTGGCACCCCCCAAGGGTCTGCACTGGTAATCAATGCTCTGATTACCAGTGCAGAACCCCCCCTGTCAGGAGAGCCGCAGATCGGCTCTCCTCTACTCGTGCCTGTCAGGCGCAAACTGAGGAAAGCAGACCAACAGCACTTCCTATTTATTATGTGACCAGCTGTGATTGGACACAGCTGGTCACATGGTAAAGAGCCCGTCATAGGGGCAGGCGGGATGTGGTTAATAAGGAAAAGTTCCTTTCATAAATCCATACCAGAACCTTAATCTAAGCATGGCTGGCCAGGAAAGGAGAAGGGGGAGCAGGGTGGAGTCTTCCATATTTGGTTTTTGGCTTCCCCCAGAAACAGAGGGTCGAATGTAAAAAAGTTTGGTATGAGTCTTATCTCTTTTTTATTGGTTACATTAAAAGAAAAGGGCTGATATATTTTAGTTTCCTAACTTCTCCTCACGGTCCCCAAAGATTTTTTTTTTTAGCAACTGTTTAATTTGCATATAACTTATTATTGGTGTAGAAACCCATACTTGAGTAAAAGTACAAGTGCTGGATCAAAAAGTGAATTGAGTAGAAGTACTAAAATATTCAACATTTTTTGTACTTAAGTATTGCAAGTAGTTTTTTAAAAAATTTTGCTACTCAAGTACTGAAAGTAAAAGTACCAGTAGTTTTGAAAAAAGAATTGCTACTCAAGTACTGAAAGTAAAAGTACAAGTACTGTGTTATGTAGTTATTAAAGAAGTCAAAAGTTTGAACATCATATTGTTTTTTATAATTTCGAATGCAGCTTTTATTTATACATACAGTAGCATTTATTTTCGTATGCGCTGATTTACACATGGCATTATACACAATTTTTTGAGCTTCTTGAAACCTGCCATCTACTGTTCTGGCAGTGGTAATTTTTATAATAGTAACGAGTAACTATGCAGCACAAAAAAAAAATATCGAAGTAGAAGTATTGAAATCATCGAAAAAAATGTAGTGAAGTAAAAGTGGAAGTAGGAGAAAAAAATTCTACTCTAGGAAAGTACAGATACCGCCTTTCGGTACTTAAGTACAGTAGTGAAGTAGTTCTACTTAGTTACTATACATCTCTGCAGGAGGCCAGCGTTCAGATCATGTAACCACTGTGATTGGCTGTCACAGCGGTCACATGATCGGAAAGCTCACAGTCGCAAGTATGCATCGGGAGCTTACTGATCCCCGCCGGCTACTGTGCTGGGAGCACACAGGAAGCGCACTCTCAGCACATGGTTTACACAGGGCCATATATATGCAGGCGCCCAGCGTTAAGGCCCACCCGCCGAGCAACTGGTGTCAAGGGGGTAAACATCCACAATATTTTATGCTAACAACTTCAGGAGCAATAACTTCCATTTATATTTTTCCTCAGTAGTCACAAAGGATTGAAACCCCCTTTGTATGTATCACATGCTTTTGCAAACCTGGGTATTACCTTGTAAAAGTAGTCATGACATCATCATGTCATCATCGTGTTGTACACAGCCTGTGCAAAGAGCAGAGCTGTGGGAGGGGTCAAGCAGGCTCCAGTCACTACAGGCTGCCTGCAGAAAACTACAGGAGGAGGAGAAGACAAGACCAGTTATCCTGCACAAGGAGCGCAGTGACTGGTTTATATTACAAGGAGCTCCTGCACAGAGGCAAAGCTTCACACCTGAATACTGCACAGATCCTGAAACAATACACAAAGCACACAAAGATTCAAGAAAGAATACACAGGACAATTCTTTGTCTTTGTAAGGTTTAGCAGGTCTGGTCCTAAATCCAGAATACATCAAATACACACCAGAAAATAAAATTCCTAACCCCTTTTGTGCCTGATAAAAACAAATCTAAAAGCGGAGTTCCGGCCACAAAATCGACAATTTATTTTGGGCCATCCGCTTGCTATTGGTCACCTGAAAAAGAAATAGATAGTTACGATTTTTTTTTTTGTTTACTTACCTTGTTATTGAAGAAAAATATACTCAACTTTCTTCCAATTCCTCCCTCTGTGGCCGCGGCTCCGCCGTCACTTCCTCTTTGCATTGAATCCTGGGAGCTGAATGTCATCGCTCCCAGGAATCAATGCGCCTGCACCGGCCCCGCTCGTCACTTTCGGCGTGGCGCCTCATTACCTGCTAAACAGCTTCTGGGCATGCCCAGAAGCTGTGGAGGGATGACGCGCCCGCACCGGAAGTGACGAGCAGGGCCGGTGCAGGCGCATTCTGGGAGAAGAGGACACGGAAGAGGACGCAGAAGAGGACGCGCTGGCTTCAGCTGCCCACATCCAAGATGGCAGCGCTATAGAAGAAATTTTCAAGGTAAGTATTTCTTCTAAAAGGTAAGTGCGACCCGGGACAGTACAGAGGCTATCCATTGTGGAATGTACTAGCCCTGACTGTCCCGGGGGGGATTTTTATTGAAAGAAAAATTTTGTGGCCGGAACTCCGCTTTAATGCCTAAGCAGAATTTTGCCACTTTGACACGTGATAGTAAAACTGTGCATATCATCACAACTACTTTGTGCGTCCAGGTGGATTATACCGTGCTTTTTTCAGGACAACGTGGGCTTTAATTTGGTGGCTCCATATTTAAAATATATAATGAGCAATGAATGGCAAACAGAAGAGACCAAATCATATTAAAGCAATGACAATTTTTGACAATAAGGAATGTCTAAACCTGGGTGTGAAGATCAGAGACAGAGACACATAGAAGGAGAGGTAGCTTGATGTTCCATGTGAGTGGGAAATGCACTTTTGCTTTATTGGGGAACAAATAAATGCTTTCAAGGAGGAAGCATTCCTAATTGTCCATGGCATGCTCTACTAGAACAAAATTTTTGGTCTAAGTTGACAAAAACGTTTAAAAGATTACATTAATTTATTTGATGCCCCAAACATATATGTTATCTTTAAAACCTGCCAAAGAATTTGTGATTCTCTTCAGGCAGTCTTGTGATCCAGATACCCTTGCCAGAAAGCACAGCCAGGTTTTGCACTGTTCTGTAGACTACACTGAGCTAAACGTTCTTAATCAACATTAAATAAGAATCCTTTATGCTGTTAGCATTGGTAAATAGATATAAAGGTTTATTGTATTTATGTTTAACGTTTTAATTTATTTTACATTTCTTCAGCTGTTTCCTAGTTCCTGACCTAGATAAAATAATGTCATGCATCTCAGATATTATCATGGCCTTTTTTTTCTTTCATCTGGAGGAGGGGCTTTCTCAGCTAAGCACACCCTCCTGCCTGCATGCTGGAGCTAAGGGCAGATGGATTCCAGGAAGTAAATGCCACATAAATCATCTGCCCTTACTCAAGATGGCAGGGTTTCAAAGTGATTTCTCACAAATAAGTAAAGCTTAGAAACATGGACGGACGGGTGAATTTGCTTTGATTATTAAACCTGAGTTAAATAGAAGTTTTGGTTTATGGTTCTTGGATAACACTGAGTTCCGCTGTAAGCAAAACAGTCTGTTCCAGAATCACATGACACCTTGTAAATGGACAACAAAGGAAAATCCTTGGATTGGTGAGATTTTGTCTCTGCTCGAGCAATAAAGCTTTATAATACAGTACAGGACTGTGAAAAAGTATGCAATGCTCAAAAAATTTCCACATTTCTGTATGAAATACAGTGTACGAAATAATAGCCCCCCTCTAAAGAAATAATAAATCATGTTGCACGTACACATTAAAACATAAGACACAAAGAAAGGAAAACAAAAAAAAAAAGTTTGCTTGGTATATTTTTATAGCATTATGGAGTGCTTTTTCAGCTAACATGAACATTTGCCAAGCTTACTTAATTGCAAGGCTAAAAGCTAAAAGTATCCTACCAGTAGGTAATATTCTGCAATAAAAAGGCAGTGCTGCATTTTTAATGGTCTCTGCCCTAGGCACAGAAAGTGAATGCACTCTAATAATAATTGGTGGTGGCACCAACTCATTCTTTTTAATCAACATGGTATATTCAGGTTTTAATGGAAAAATGGTGTGGAAAGCCAAACAGTAAATACGTAAAAGCAAATAAAACTGTACACAGTAACTTAATGGGGCCCTTTAAACCAATTCTGCCTCAGGACTTCTTCACAACAGATGTGTTGTCATGCGTTTGTGCTGCATTATCCAGAGCAGCCAAAATACATAGACATAGGAAAACCTACTCTTTTCATTAGGACCTATACCAATTATGCTGTGCTATGGTATATTGGAGAAAAGTCATTCATGCTGCATTGATCTGCCTTTTTTTGCTGGTGTGGAATTGAACAGCGTCCTTCAAAATGCATGTCAACACATGTCAGTTCAACATGCATCATAAGAAAACTGTATTGAGAGAAATAGAGCATGACATTGTCCAAAATGTCTTGGTATGCTGACACCTTAACCACTTGTTGACCGCCGCCCGACTATATACGGCGGCGGTCAGCCCCTCCCAGGCAAAGTGACGCACCGGTACATAACTAGCCTGGGAGCCAATAGGTCCCGCCCCCGTTCGTTCCCTAAGAAGCCCGCGCGTGTGACCGGCGGACCCAATGTCCGCCGGTCATTCGCGATCGTCTGGTGGAGAGAGAGAAAGGCAGGCGGCTAATGTAAACAAAGCCGCCTGTCATTCTCCCCTGTGTATAAGCACAGATCATATGGTCCTGCTATGTAGGACCGTTGATCTATGCTGTTACACACACAGCCATGTCCAATCACAGTTAGAAGCACGCCCCTAGAGACACACTTAACCCCTCCCTCTCTAATAAAGTTAACCCCTTCCCTCCCAGTGTCATTTTTACAGTAACAGTGCATATGTATAGCACTGATTACTGTAGTAATGTCACTGGTACCCCCAAAAGTGTCAAAAATGTCAGTCAAGGGTCCGATCTGTACGCTGCAATGTCGCAGTCCCGCAAAAAAATCGCAGATCGCGGCCATTACATGTTAAAAAAAAACAATAAAAATGACAAAAATCTTTCCCTTAGTTAGTAAACGCAATAACTTTTGGGCAAACCAATCAAAATACGCTTTTTGCAATTTTTTTTACCAAACATATGTAGCAGAAAACAAATTGGCCTAAAATGTTAAAAATTTTTATTTTTACATTCTTTTGGGGGAATCTCATATAAAAAAATGTGAAAAATATTGTTATTTTTGCAAAATTGTCGCTCTTTTTGTTTATAGCGCATGATCAAAAAATCGCACAGGTGATTAAATACCACCAAAAGAAAGCTCTGTTTGTGGGAAAAAAAGGACGTCAAATTTAGGTACAGCGTCGCACGACCGCGCAATTGTCCATTAAAGTCACGCAGTGCCGAATCGCAAAATAGGCCCTGGTCGGGAAGGGGGTAAAATCTTCCGGGGCTTAAGTGGTTAATTGAGAAAAATACAAGGCATTCTCTGAATAGCTCCTGTGGTTTTTATTCAGCACCAAATATGGGAGACATGAGGATTACTGTAGTAGCAGTGGCTACTAATACAGTGATTCTTTGATTCCACAGAGACCCCAAAGGTACGGAACATGCATACTCAGACTGGTCCAAGATGGACCACTGAAACTACGCAAAAGAAGAAACCATACCCAGAATTCAGCTTTAAATAATATGGTTAGGTCACTTACAAGGCAAACATAAAGAACTGTTACCAGCCCATTTATGCAAAACATGGCATGAAGGGCTTTATTTAATAACAGCATGAAAACAGTGATGATGTGCAATAATCAAAGCAACTAGTCATATATCAGCTTTCATTAGCTTTACTTAATTAAACTAATAAAGAATGATCTGTGACTGACCGCCATGAAACATAGACCTCACATACAAACACTGACATCTAAGGAGAGTATACAGAAATACTCTGTATACCTAGTTTTTTAGGAAGTAGCTCTCATAAGCATGTAACCTTACCCTTTGCGCTAGGTAACTTAGCATGGTTTTCGTCATTGAAATATACAGCATCTCACAGAAGTGAGTACACCCCTCACATTTTTGTAATTACAGTATTTTTAATTATTTTTTAATTATTATTTTATTATATATTTTCATGTGACAACACTGAAGAAATGACACTTTGCTACAATGTAAAGTGGTGAGTGTACTTCTTGTATAACAGTGTAAATTTGTTGTCCCCTCAAAATAACTCAACACACAGCCATTAATGTCTAAACCGCTGGCAACAAAAGTGAGTGAAAATGTCCAAATTGGGCCCACAGCTTCTCAATAGGGTTTAGGTCTGGAGACAAGCTTGGTCAGTCCATCACTTTTACCCTCAGCTTCTTTAGCAAGGCAGTGGTCGCCTTGGAGGTGTGTTTGGGGTCGTTATATTGGAATACTGCCCTGCGGCCCAGTCTACGAAGGGAGGGGATCATGATCTGCTTCAGTATGTCACAGTACATGTTGGCATTCATGGTTCCCTCAATGAACTGTAGCTCCCCAGTGCCGGCAGCATTCATGCAGCCCCAGACCATGACACTCCCACCTCTAAAAAGAAAAAAAAACAGAGGGGGCACCAGCCTAGCGCATTACATTTGCACCAATTTATTTTTTAAAAATGTATACACATCATACTAACAAACAGGATGAAATGTCAAGGAAATATATATATAAAAGTCCACCAGATGCTCCACTCAGCATGGTCTGCTGGTTAGTGACAGTTGTGGAATGGAAACATCCGAATAAAGCTAAGGCGTTTTGAGGGGTTTCCCCTCTTCTTCAGAGCTGGATTTGGAATACAGGTAGCTGATCTTTATATAATCAAAAAACCATGTGACCTCTATTAAAAGCCCATCCTATAATGGGCGGGCTGATGAGATAAAGTCAAATGAGTAGATACACAAAAATGTATATACATACAAGCAAACATATACATGTGAATTCCCTGCAATAGGCCTTACATCACAAAGCATTATGTAATAGAGACATATTGTATCTAAAAAATATAATAATGAACATACACATATATCCTTTCCTAAATTAAGAAGCACAATTTATAATAAGGTAAGTATTTTGGCTACAGACCTACAAATTTCAATAAAAGCAGGTGGGATGGAATGCTAATCGTCATCAAGTAATGACCATACATTAGTCATCTAAGGTGTCCAATAGACTGGGGTGCATGTGGAGCCAGAATGTAATTGCATAATGCAAGAGCTCAAGCAGCAATCATAATGCTGCGAATGATGGTGAAAGTCTGACAGGTGGTCTGTGGAACGCATGGCGGCCATAAACCAAGAGTATGGCCACGTTATGTGTTCTAGGCGCCGGCCTGATGACACGCAAATGCCACTTCCGGTGATGCCCAGTTGCCTCATTCCTGCTCTACAAGGAATAATAAAGTCAGAAATGCCGGGCACAGTGAACCGCAAATGTCACCTCTGACCCCCCGCAGACCCTAAAGGCATCCAGAAGTAGTAATTGGTGTCTCTATGAGCAGACCAGCCGCGGCGCCGCAACACATATATCCTAGGCATCTGTAATAGGGGTGAAACAAAACGCATGGCACAATAGATGAAGAGAAATATCCACTGCCCAAAATTCACTAGATACTTGTTGTACTGCAACGGGAAGAAACATTGGATGTACTAGAAGTGAATTTAGAAATCATTATAATAATAATACTAATACCATTATTATAAATATCTCATTCACTGCTTAATGCTTGCTGGGAAAGACTAATTACCTATTTAGAGGTGTCAAAGCATAAATGTTAAAGCTAAACAGTGAAGTATATCCAAAATATAAAAAGAACATAAAAAGTCCTAAAAACTCATAAAAATATATATGAGTGTATAAATACAATATATAGAGGGTTGCATGTCCTAAGAGTCCTATTGGCACTATAGTTAAGAGGAATGAGGGCAATATGCCAATGTGGACAGTGACTGGCTGACCTGATGTATAAAGGGCATAGAACCTGACTTCTATCACTGATATGATACTTTATTATATTTTAGTTTAGTCCTGGGCATAAAAGAATACCTGGAAATCCAAAGCTTATTCACCAGATTGTGTACTTCTAAATCCTTGTTCAATCCTTTGGGCCTCAGACTGCCAAGGGTGAATGAAGATCCAGAAACTTTCTGTTACACAGTTTCTGATATCTCCCCCCCCCCCCCATCTAGTTTGTCGGTAATAGCTTCAATACCAAAAATTCTCCTACCCGTGGGATCCTCTTTATGTTTTTATTTGAAATGCCGGTTGACGTTCCGCTTACCATGCCACATAAAGCTGCAAGTGCCACAGTTTCTAACTCACTTGTAGCTGTCCTTCTGGTCAAAAAACTAAGAATGTTGGTCCAATTGCCTGTTAGGGGATTTTTTAGTTTTCTGTATTCTACTGGGAGCGAATATACTTCTCAGGTCTCGGGGGCTTTCTATAGATGAAGCTGGGCTTATCTGGAATCTTACTGCCTAGGATTGGATCATTTTTGAGGATATCCCAGTGCCTATGGAAAATCTGCTGCATTTGCCAGGCCTTGTTGTTAAACCGAGCACAAAAATTGACCTGTTATGTTCCATACTTGGCCACTCTCTTGATCTTTGTTAATGTAAGTGTTATTGTAGGTATTTGACTCTCATATAGAGGTAGGTATTTGTTATACACCTCTCCTATGTGGGTATCCAGGTAGCCCTTATCCTTGAATTTCCTTTGAAGGATAACACCCTGTTCCACGTAGTCACGTTTGAGAGTGTGCTTAAGTCTACAGAATTTCCCAAAAGGCTCATTTTTAATCCAATGCGGGTAGAGGAAGAGTCTGTAAGAGCCAGTGCATGGCACCCTCGATCCACTAATTGTAGGCTTCACTGAGCTTTGCAGAATCAAATGCAAAAAAATACCTTTTGCAATATAGGTGTGTGTTTTTTTTTTTCTGCAAAAATGTAAATTCTCCTGTAAATTCAAGACAGAAGCTTATATTAGAAGTGCTAGTGCATTGGCAGCTGCAAGAGAGAGGAAAATTAGTGAATGCCTGTTTTCCTACAATTTTTTTTAAAGTCATACTGGAAGCAATGCAAAGAGTCCAAAGAGTCAGTTGAAAATCTTTAATAAAAAGAATCCCCCCCCCCCCCAACCAAAAAAAGAGCCCAAAGAGTTCTGAAGTCACATTTTCAAGATATGCTAAGAGTTAAAAAGTAATATAATAAAATAATGAATGTGTAATATATATATATATATATATATATATATGAATGTGTGATATATATATATATATATATATATATATGACATTCCATGGATTAGTTATATGTATATATGTCATAACATGGATAAGTCACATTAGTTTTGCATTCGTCATGTTCTTTCCAAAAAAACACTAGGGAATATAAAAAATGAAAGGCGGTATTTGTGAATGACAGTGGATATGGAGAACTGGAGACAGAATGGCATCACATTCCAAGATCTGCTGTGGGGACTGGTAAGTGGTAACACCTCCAGCCACATGTTTTATGACAGCGCTTGTTATGTATCTACTTGAGAAAAGCAAGGTTATTGTGCGGAAATGCAGTAAGTGAGAGAGTTGAAAGGCTAATTATAGCAACATAAAAATGCCACTTTTGTTGCTAAAATGGAAAAGCTTTAGGATAATCACAATGTATTTAGAACAGTATGTGGGATTCTATACATATTTAGCTATCACAATGTGATGAGTTGCTGCTTAGAATTTACACCTGTGTCATTTGCATTAACCTACCAATAAAAAAGCTGCTCAAACCCAAAATAAGAGTACATTAACAATAACACAGAAAGTCCTAATGTTATGTAAAGCCTTAAACATATAAAGGTCAAGTAAAACCTCAGAGTACTATACTTTCAGGCCACATATTTTTAACCCCTTCAGGTCTAGTGATTGTGGTCCTTATGGAGAAGTACAGTTTGCACAATAATTTGATTTGCCTATAAATGTTAAATTATATATATATATATATATATATACCTTAACATTTATATATATATATATATATATATATATAAAATTTAACATTTATGTATATACGCATATATATATATATATATATATATATATATATATATATATATATATATATATATATATATATATATATTGTATACATATATATACATACATACACTCAGAACACTGTATGTAACTATGCATGTAACCAGGTATGTTCCAAACAAAAAACAAATTGTGCTGTGTTGATACAATGGAAGCCATTTCGGACATGAACACATATAACTTTTTTTCTACTGCATAGTGCAGGTCAGCAATTTACAATAGTTCTTATTTATGTATATGGATAATGCCACTGTATATATTTCACAAGTTTAAAAAAAAAAAAAAAAAAAATGTCATACAAATATGTTTTTGAAGCCAGAAAAGCTTTTCACCTGTGATCTGTAGATCAGTGGATTGCGGGTGCAATACCAGGCTTCTGCAGACAATTTCTCCAGCTTTCCACCTGTACCAGCTTTCAGGTAGAAAGCTGGAGGATGTGTCAATGGACTGATCAGGGGATGAGGGTTGGGCGGCTTAGTAACACATTACACCCTAAATACAGGTGTAACATGTTCCTTAAGGCACTGAACACTTTTTCAGTCAAGGCACCCATTATAATGTTGGACAGTCTCGAGGAACACCAATATAAAATGTAAAAAAACTATTCTAATAGTTTACATAATGCAGCAACATCCACACATGTAGGACACCCAACATTAGAGGTTTATTTTTCCAAAGCAAATACACTTTTGCACACTGCTACTGACTAGCATTTCAATGTTTCTCTTCTCCCTCAATTTCTCTCCATCAGTAAGCTAAAGTGACCCCACTGCTGAGGGAGAGCGGCACAGAAGGGTCAAAAAGGGATGCTGTGGAGGCGACTGACATCAACTGATGACATCATTGGTTGATAAGATGCCAGTGTCTAGAAAGTCGTAATGGTGCCCAAGAAAACCTGTGGCTTTGTGTAATTAAAAGACAGGCTTCATCCACCAGTTGGCTTGTATACATGTAATTTTTGATCAATTGTTAGGAATTTTGCCAAGGTACCCCTGAAGAAGCCTCAAGGCACATAATAGTGGCTGAGCACCCTGGTTGAAAAAGGCTGCCTTAAGGCAAACTTAGCTTTTAAACAGCACAATCAATATGTAAAATTAATTATATTAAAAATACGCATAACAAGTACAACAAACAGATATTTAGGCGCTCTATAGTGGACCATAAAATAAATAAACGACCCGCAGCTATGAGGAACATACAAGGTGCCAAACTTTGTACCAATGAACAGGAACTGCTGTATATACTGCACACATATAACATTGTCCTTGTATCCACAAAATACTATTTACTGTCTCAAAGACACACATAAACCTTGAGACAAAGGATTTTTTTATTAAACATTTCCATTACATAGGCTTTAATGTACACAAAAGGATATTTTTGTCTTACTTACTGAGCTAACTTCATTAAAACCAGCAACTGTTGGGACAATTAACACCTTGGCTGGGTCTTTGCTCAGAATAATGTATAGAGTGTAGAGGTCAGGAGTAAGTAACAAACAAAACAACATCTGGGGAGTATAGCAGTCAGGGCGAGCACCATGTCCACACCGAGCCCTCCCTTACATCAAAGTCCCCAGTATTCCCCCTACACATCGGTGTGTGAAAGGTCACAACTTATATCAGAGCCCGCAGAGTTCCACCTTACATCAGTGTCCCCAGAGTGCCAACTTATGTCCAACCTCAGTGGTGCACTGAGAGGTTGAGCCAGCTGCCAGTCCAGGCATCTGGGTGAATCCGGACATTTAAGTCAGGACCAGCTGAATGATGTCAGCCGACAGCGGACTTTAGCCTGTTGTCGGCGAAATACGGGTCACCAGAAAAGTAAGGCCAAAAGAGCTTTTGCTCTACTTTTCCTTAAAAAGGGGAACTTCGTGTGTCTATTTCAGTTGGTGAAGTGTACAGAAAGGCGGATCTTCACTGCATCTGAGCACCACAAACCAAAAACACGATTTCATCATTTTTTTAATATTTAAAGCAAACTCCCCCATCTATCCATGTCTACGTGCTTTATTTTGTTGAGAAATCACTTTGGAAAAACACCCCCCTAGCATTTGTGGCTTTGGCCATGTTGAGTAAGGGCAAATGATTCATGTAGCCTTTACTTCCTGGAATCTATCTGCCCTTAACTCAGTCATGCATGCTCAGTCGTGTGCTTAGCTGAGAAAACCTCTCCTCCTCTCCTCCCTCCTAAAGACCTCCTGGATGTATGACATAATTTGCTTAGGCAAGAAACCAGAAGACATGTAAAAAAAAAAAAGCAAATATGATATACTTTTCTATCTATTTACTAATCTATTTACTTATGCTAGCAGCATGAGGATTAAAAATAATCAACGTAGATTGGAAGAGTGAAGTTTTACTTTAATGACTGGCAAAATTGGCACAGAAATGGTACATACTACAGGTCTATATCTGTACAGTAAGCCCATAATAGTAGATTGGCTTGCTGTGTAAAATGTATCTCCAGCTGTGTTCTTAATGAATTCTTGAAAACAAACTAACATTTTAAATTTACTTGAAGGATATCAATGCATAGCATAGCATATGGACAACAAAATACCCTATCCAACGACTAAGCATGAAAAAAATGCCTGTGTAGAATTTGAGCATCTTTTAAAAAGAAATTGCTAGTTTAAAAAAAAAAACATTAAAAAAATCAGTTCTCTGGGGAGAATGTTACTGTATATGAGGACACTACTGCTCAGGATATCATAACCTTTAATGGTGGGGAAGAACAAAGGTACAACACACCTCTATGATTCTAAAGGAGGGTGGGCACAGACACAAAGTGATCCTGTATATATTAGTCTGCACTAATAAATATAAATGTGGAATAATAAATAAGTATCTTAGTTGCTGTATAGATATTTCTACACTTACAAGTATGAATAGATGAATTTATTTCAATAATAATAATAATAAAAAAAAAAACCTATGCTATAAACCCCCTAACATAAAGTGCATAAATATTGTAATAATAGGTGAGAAAAAGTCAATCTTAAACTCTCTGTACAGCACTCTCAGTGCGGCAATTTAACTCCAAGTGCAAGTCCTGTGCAGTAAGAGCAATAGGCAGTAATAGAATTTCTTAAAGTGTCCATTTCAAATCAGTGCTCCAGAGAACGGTGTTAACTCCTCTGTCACAGAGACATTTCCCCACAGACAGAGACTCAACAATCCAAAATGACTTCTTAAACTAAGTAGGTCTTAACAGACTTTTGTGACTTATAGATAAACTGCTACTCCAATGGTTTGGAGATGACAATCATATACAGTATATGTATAGGAAAGGAAGAAGTAGACCATCATAGCACAACCCATGTGTCGGGAATTAAACATAAAAGCCAATAAAATCACAGCAAAAGTGCCCAGCAGCATTCGGGCCCCGTATTTGCAACATGATTCACAGGTGCAATCACCGACTGGAATCTTCCCATGGCTTTGTTGTAGGCAATAAAGTATGTCAGCTCAGTCTCTCCCAGGCTTTACAGGGATACAACCCTATCCAACTAGTTTTGTCACAGTTGGACTTCCTCAGGAGACTATGTACTTTACCCTTGGGGATTTTTAGGATACATTTACTAATCACACATACTTTGCACTAAGGTTTTTTTGTTCGTTTTTTAATGCTGTATTATATTTATAAATATATATATATCTAAAGTCATATTAGCTGACAAAAGGCAACACTTAAAAAAAAAATAACATTAAAGGCAATAGAAAATCTTGAGTTGGTTTTATTTAAAGCTAGCATGTAAATTATATTCACAATAACAATTTATAGCAGATAAAAACAAACACAGTCTATTAGGCCCCGTTCACATCTAAGTCTAGCAGAAATGTGGGCAGAAATACACGTTTCTGCCCGCATTACCACAAAAGTGCAAACGGACACACAGCATACTTGTGGGTGCCATTATTTTCTAATGGCACCCCAAAAGTGGGTAGCATATGCTTGTGAAAAAACTGTGTTAAAATGCGTGTCATCAAATGCCCTTTGCTCACTGCCAAAATTTGGTACTCGTGCTTCTTTGCGCAACAGGAAACCTATTCTAGTCAATAGGTTGTGCACAAAAAAGATTCCTAAAAAACACATGTAGCTTCTTTTAGATGGGAATGTAGTCTTAGGATATTCTTAGAGCTCCACTAGTTTAAAGTAGAGCTCCACCCCCACTGCCACATTTGCCACTTTTTGGTGGGGGAGTGGATACCTGGTTCTGATAGGTACCCGCTCCCACTTCCGGGTAAACTTGGCGATCTATGACACTTACAGCCCCTCCTCCTTCCCCCCATTGCCTTCTGGGACACGCAAGAGTCCCAGAAGACAGCGGGATCATTCAGAAAGTATGGCGCAGCTTTCGCGTGCACAGTAGAAAAACGGCTTCACTGCCGGTCTTGCTTTCTTACAATGCCGGCGCCTGCACCCGAAGCCGATTGACGAGTGGGTGTCGACTTTGCGGGATACTTGGGCAGGTAAGTGTCCTTATATTAAAAGCCAGCAGCTACAGTATTTGTAGCTGCTGACTTTACATTTGTTTTGGTTTTTTTACAGACTGGAGCTCCTCTTTAGGACCAAATAGCAGTGTCCATTTTTTTTAGTAAGCCCCCTTTCTAAATGCCACATTCTCAAAAAAAAAAAAGTAGTTAAACAAAACGTTAGACAATAACTTTTCCCCCTGCAGCATTTTATCACAAGATGATTACTCAGAATTCTTTAGGTCCTTTTCACACGGGGCAGATCCACTTGGTGGACTCTGCTAGCTCAGCAGTGATCGTTCCGTTGATCCCTGCTGAGCAGGGGGATGACAGGTCCGTCTCTGCTCACTGTGCAGAGATGGACCTGTCAGAGTCCTGCTCTCCTCTATGGGGAGATGGGATGAAAATGGATAACATGTCCATTTTCATCCGATCCCATCCGATCCGACCCGGTGGACGGGTGGCGGGCGTATCGCCATCCATCTGTTTTAGGGCGAATCTGGTCAGGTCATATGACAGACGGGTGTCAGCAGACGCATCTCCGCTGACATCTGCCTCTCCATAAAGGAGAATGGGTGGCCCGATCGGTCCGATCGTGTGAAAGGGGGCCTTAGGATCTTAGTTGACATTACTGCACTGCAGAAGGTTGGGGAAACG
Organism: Pelophylax lessonae; assembly: GCF_965119305.1. NCBI lineage: Eukaryota > Metazoa > Chordata > Amphibia > Anura > Ranidae > Pelophylax > Pelophylax lessonae. Next base: position 487,204,344 of record NC_138769.1, read on the forward strand.
TAAATATGTTTTCTAACTTTTTTAGACACCCTACAGGTGTTTTTAAGTTAATATTTCAGCAAGGAGGAGGGGGGGCACACCTAAAAAGTGTATCTTCCACTTTATGTTTTTTTTTTTCTGTTTTTTTTTTAATTGCTGAAAATTCAGTTTATAAATCTTGCTGGTGTTGCTTAATTAGAAAACTGTCAGTGAAAATCTGATCTGTAACTATCATATTTTTAGTTTGACAAAAATAATCCCTTCCTATGCCATTGGCATTGTTGATAATTTTATGCAACACGTCTTTATCAGAACTATTTCTATTCAGTCATACAAAAGACAAAAGGATATAAATGATACCAAGAATGCTCAATCTAAAACCAAATTAATGATAGTCCCAAAACAAGCAGAAGGAAGAGGAAACATCTTGACATGATATTTTTAGGCCTGCAGTTTAAAAGATCTCCATTGCTCTATTATATTAATTCACAAAAGGCTTGTTCTCATGGTTATGACCTGTAGTCTTTTTTTTTTTTTTTTTTTTATGACACTTTCAGCAGAAATAGAGAAGCTATGGGAATAAATGATTCCTACCTGCCTGTTCACATGAAACACCTTCAAAACCCATGCCTATATAACTGTTATAATCAAAGCTCCTTTAAGGGGTTACATTTGGATAACTCATCCTTGACAATCTATTTTGTAAATCAAATCGCTATTGTATTTTACTATTTCATTTATAGACTTCCTACTGCATATAAGACCTATGTGTAATCCAGGATCCTAGAAGAGAATAAGGATTTGTTTAAAAGGGCATTTCACGTGTGACGTTAATGCAGTAGGAGAAAATGGCTCCCATTTATCTATATAGGGAGCACACTTCCTGAAAACACTCACTGCATATACTGAGAAACTTGAACAGAGCATATTTTTTAATTGTCGACAACGTATGGCTGAGATAATGGGACAAACAGAGAAAAAGCCGCTCAGGTGCAAGTTCAGAGCCTGGTGCAGGTCAGATCCGCCATCCAAGAGTAGAAGAAATCCAAATTGAGACCGCACTCGAGGTGATAAGATGAAATCAATAAGTTCTTTATTCCTCATAAATGAAGCAAACAGACAGTGCGCAAACAGACGTGTCGGGTTGACGCGTTTCACGATGCTGTAGATCGCTTACTCATAACCACATGAGTAAGCGATCTACAGCATCGTGAAACGCGTCAACCCGACACGTCTGTTTGTGCACTGTCTGTTTGCTTCATTTATGAGGAATAAAGAACTTATTGATTTCATCTTATCACCTTGAGTGCGGTCTCAATTTGGATTTCTTCGACAACGTATGGCTACCTACACACAAGCACATGTAAATAAATTAGCTTGATTTTTTTTTCTGTGCCAAGCACAGAGCAGGTCAAATGGGGTGCACATAGCGGGTTCAATGGGTGTGTATCCCCACTTCTGGTGACAATATGCCACTAATAAATTCACTGTTCCCTTCCTGGAATTTAAACCAGTTGCATAGAGGTTTCGCTGTAAGAAAATAAATCTGAACCCATTAAAGAGGAAGTAAAGTGCTGGCTTTTTTCCCCCTGACCTGCAAAGTAAAGGCATAATGTGCTAGTATACATTGCATACTAGCACATTATGTGAAACTTTTCTGCAAACGAAGCCCTCGTCACTTCTGGAGGCCACATCCATCTTCACCCATCTTCCTTCCTGGTCCGTGGATTTCGGCTGTGTGACTGGCCAGAGCCGCATGATGTCTCTTCATGTATGCACACAGGAGACGCCAGTCACTGTCTGATGAAAAGGCACAGGCGGCCGTTCCTTCATAGTGCATGCGCCGATGATGTAATCAGCAGCATATGCAGTAAATATCTACTAAATGGTACGCGTTTAGGAGATATTTACAGTACCTATAGGTAAGCCTAATTATAGGCTTACCTAAAGGGAAAACAATCAGTGGAAGTTTACTTCCACTTTAATGGCCACATCCAATTCAAGCACACAAGGTACTTTAAAACAGAAACAAGCTTTGACTCAGCACAGTAAAACATGTCTTTACCTGCATGCCTAGTGTCACAGTAGCAAGGGTCTCGTCTCAGGTGTTATCATCCACAGGGCTGCTGTTAGAAAACATGGGGCCCCACCCAAATAAACACATTTTACTATGCTTCAGTTATGAATGAACACATTGAGGGATTGGTACCCATCACACATTGTATCCATTCAGGAAAGGAAGGGGCTGATAGATCTGACATTTTTACCAAATCCTTCCCCCAGTCTCTATTTTGAAGGATCCTATTGTGTGCTTGCAGCTGCCTGCGGAAAGTAGAAGAGGGAACCCGACAGCACTCTGGGGGTAAGGGGCACATAGGGGGGCCTGGGCAGCAGGGGCAAATGTTTGGTGCACAGGGATCGGTGTGACGGGGGAGAAATTACTGGAAACGATCCCCTGTATGGCTCTCTCTGCAGCAGCTGAAAGCCAGTGGGAGGAGAAGAAGCCAGCTTTGAACTGCTGCTATGCCAATAACCCTTCCTGGCCACATCCAATTCACCCTGCTGCATGGGCCCCCCTGCTGACCCGGGCCCTGTATAGGAGGACCAGTGGTACCCCCTAATCCAAGGCCTTGACAGCTGTGTGCAATGATCCACAATTTACATTACAAACATGGAGGATAATTGCCCATGCACAGATAATATGTTAGCATGGTCCCCTGCAGTGCAACATAAAAACTCCAGTAATATTGCCACTTCTAAGACATGTTGGTAGGTGAAGTGGCTGGTGTTTGTATGTAAGATGGGGACCTTAGATTGTAAACCATTTGATAAATGATCAGTACTATATAAATGCCTGTAATAAATAAATAAACAAGGCCTATCACAGATTGCTATATGAATTACATTGTCTCTCTCTATATTTTTGAAGCCCCACATTCATAATTCCATAGTAATGTGTTTGTGGGGTTGATTTACTAAAGTAAATTGGCTGCTGACTCCATCATTCAATCATGTGCAAATGAAATTGCAATGTTTTTTCCTTCATGTGATTGGGTATTCTTTGCATTCACTAAGCTGTAGGAAAAAAATCCCTTGCAGAGTGCAACTTCCTTTGCAAATTAAGCAGTATGTTTGCCTTTAGTAAATCACCCCACCATGTGTCTGCCTTGACAAAGCGTGCTGCATGGAGGAGAAATGCAGATAGACAAGTGCTAAGGACACAAAGCCAAACGTTTGCAGGAAGCAGTGCCAGGACAAGGTCATCCAGTGCCCAGGGCAAGGATGCCAAACTGCGACCCTCCCTTCCCTTAGGGTTAGGGTCGAGGCGACCCCCCCATCCCTGTAACAAACCGTTGCGCCCAGAACAACCGTCCCCTCCTGTCCACCCCTTGGCTCGTTGGCAGGAAGCATTAAGTACTGCTGACAGGAAGAAGGAGGTTCCCTTCTGCAAAGGAGAGCTTGGAGAGGGGAGTAAACACTGAGAAGGGGAGCAGAAAGGGTGTTGGAGGATGCTTATTGCGGGTCTCAAGCTTTATGAGGCCAATAAGTCCCCAGCGCTTCTTCCAGGATAGAGGAAATGTTCTTCTTTTTTATAACACCTTATGAATAAAAAAAAAATGTATTTCCTGTGGAATAAGGATGGATCCCTTTACAATTTGCCAATATATTTAATTAGAGCATATGTTATTTTATTTTTTTATTGCATTTGTTGCTAAAATGGCTACATTTATACCGGGACAAAACACACTACATTGAAACACATAATTAAGTAATTGGTTTATTTGATAATGAGGACCTTCAAAAATGACACTATCTACAAGCACATGAAATACTGCATAGGTACTTTTCAAGTCTATCTTCTTCAACATCAAACAGACTAAAGAAATTGTGAAGGAAATATTCCATGCGTGATTTCAGGTAGAATTCTGCCAGCAGTGCACTGGTGTAGATTAGCCTCATCTCCTGCATCTGCAGCCAACAATTTCTTGTGATTTACTAAGTGGAATAACATCAAGAGCAGCTCAATTCCCAATGGACTTTTAAAAATACAGCAGCATAACGGAAGGAAAGGGGGATGGTATTATGATATTTAGAGCATGTAAATTAACACTGCTCCTGTTTGCAAACACCACGTTTATTGGTCCGGCAAGCATAGGGTTCGATCAGACTTCTTGTTACAAGTGAATCAAAAGTAGTACATTCCAACCTTTTGTTTTTGTTCAACGACCTCACTTACTTTATCTCTTATTAGATTTCATAGAAAACTAAGCTCTAGACTACCCTAGAAATAGGCGCAATACTAACCACATGCCAGTCATATTCCTCTTCTTATTCATGCTTAAAAAAAAAAAAGCAACTCTACAGATAAAAACACTCATGGAAAATGATGTCTGGATTTTGTGGTATGAGTGCAGTCAAGGTTGGAATAACTTCCAGGGACCTCCCTGCTTTAGTTTTAGTTTAGGTGCCATGATATCATCTTAGCGGACTGCCCTTATGGTGCTTTTCCACTGCATGGAACCGAACAGTTCGGCTCGCTTTGTGCTTTTCCACTGCATGGTACCGCATGGTACGGTGTAGGAATGGTTCGGTATGGTACGGTACGGTACGGCGGCGCTTTTCCACTACATGGAACCGAGCGGTACGGCTCTCTAAACAGTACCATAAACAGTACCACCTCAGTTGTGGTTCCAAGAGGGCCGTACCGGTACCATATCCCACAATCCTTTGCATGCAGCCTTGACTGTTTGTCTTTACTTGCCACTGATTGGTCAGAGAATCGTTGTTATCCCTCCCACTTACTTTAGTACTACTTAAGTGGAAAAGCAAACCGTACCAAACCGTACCGAACTGTTCCAACACCGTGCCATGCGGTACCATGCAGTAAAAAACCAAACCGGGCCAAGCAAGGCCAAGTGGAGCCGAGCCGGTACTTGCAGTGGAAAAGTGCCATAAGACTTACAGGCTTACAATTCTGCTTGCATTTGGCTCACAATTCCTGGAAGAACTTTTTAACACATTTTTAAAAGGGTTTGAAAGGGTTAAACCTCCCTCCGATTTTTATTTTTGTCTTCATTGCAAAGTTATTCTGTTAGTCTTCCTTTTGGGTCAATGGAACAGTAAAAATCTCAGCAATAAGGACACAAAAGCATTTCATTTATAGAGTTGAGAAAGTCAAACCTCTAATTTTGCTGCTACCATTCATTTTTCCCTAATTAGGCCTCATGCACACTGGATGTTACCAAAATGTCAGTAGAAAGCTGTAGCTGTAGACGTTTTCAGCTTTTTTGCAGTGTTTTTTTTTACCTTTTTTTTAGCAAAACTATATTCCCACAAATTCTTATGGCTCAAAAACGTTGATAAACATCAAAAAGCCAAATTTTTTGGCGTTTTTTTGTGCGTTTTTCTGCATTTTTAAGGTTTTTTCAGAGTTAGAGCGCTTTTACAGCTTAAAATTCTCTTCTCAAAACCTACTAGTTCTGGGTTTTTTTCCAGCCAGAAAACGCCCTTGCCAAAAACTGCTGATAACAGCCTATGTGTGCATGGACACAGGATAACATGCTGGGGAGTTTACTGGCTGCAGAAAAATAACGTCACCTAAACGACACCAAAAACAGCATCTGAAAAAATGTCCAGTGTGCATGAGGCCTTATTTTTGGATCCTCAGGACAGGAAGTAAAGGGAAATATCATCAACAGGGACACACAGTAATAGAAACATGATCAACACTAAAATTAAAGTTTTATCTGGAGTTCTACTTAAAAAACAAAACAAAATTAAGGAAGGATAAAGGTGTTATTTACTTAATCATACACTTTGTTTCAATGTCGTCATCATGTCAGCTAATCCCTGTAACAATACCTTGCTGTCCTAGCTGCACATATATTTTGTTTTTTGATGCTTTAAAATGTTTTACAATGTTCAAAAAGTTTTTAATGAGATACATTTCATTGGGAAATACTTACAATGCAACAAATTGCTCAATAATCCCATTAATGTGCAATCGGTTACTAATCTTCCCTTCAAGGCTAGAAATTAGATTGATATGTAAGGCTCAGTTCACACTGCTGCGACTTGGGAATTGGACTTGTGAGTCCACAAGTCGCGTGACATGTGAAATCCTATGTAAGTCAATGAGAGCTGTCTTATTTAGCACTACTGAAGTCGTTCTGACTTTAGAAAAGGTTTCTGTACTACTTCAAGGCGACTTCTTTCCAACTTGTGCCCACAGACTTTAATAGAAGTCACCTCCATGTCAGATCCTTATCTTAATTGATATAATTTGGATCTGACTTTACAGGAAGATTACCCAGACATTCCATGAAGTCGCTTCAAAGTCGGTTCAAGTTGCTTCAAAGTCACATCAAGTTGCATCAACCGCACTCAAGAGGACTTTTAGGTCACAGCAGTGTGAACCGAGCCTTAGGCCCCTTTTACACAGGGAGTCCGTTCAGATCTGCCTGTCAGTTTTTTTGGCGGATCTGAACGGACACCCCATGCCTCTCTATGGGGCATCGGATGTCAGCGGAGACATGTCCGCTGACATCCGATCCGTCAAATCTGGACGGATGGAAACCCTATTTTACATCCGTCTGGCAGATCGGATCGGATGAGAGCGGACAGACAGTCCGTTCCCATCCGATTCCCCCATAGAGATGCATGGGGACCTGACAGCTGTGTCTCCGCTCACAGTGCAGAGACACAGCTGTCATCCGCCTGCTTAGCGGGGGATCAGCGGATCGATCCCCCGCTGAGAAAAACAGAGTCCGTCTGACGGACTCTGTGTGTGAAAGGGGCCTAAATCTGCACACATGTGTTAAAACTTGATTATACAATCTCCTGCTGCTACAAGACTAAAGCTGGCCTCCTTCAGATTTATAATCAATTGAATCAGTGCGAGGGCCTATCTAAGCATAACTAAATCTATTAAATTGAGTAGGCCCCCACCCTACAAATCTTGGACAATCAGACTTTACCATGTGAACTTTTATTTAATTTTTGTGCTTACGAATCCCTATTAGAGCCATACTATATATTTGAAATATTGAACCCACTTTAATTAAATTTAGGTAGAAATCAAAATTAACAGCAGCTTAAAAAGGGACAAAATAAATAACTGCCACATTTTGATACTACAAGACTGCAAATTAATAAAGCAATTAGCATCCTTCAATGTTATCACAGAAGAGAAGAGTGCTAAAGCCATCACTTACACATGTCAATGCTACGAAACGGCCCATTTCACAAACAGAAAATAAGACTTCAAAACCAAAATTCATAAAAAAAAGTGCCAAAAAAAAAAAGGGCCAAGTATCATGCAGAAAAAATGTCAGCCTGCACATATGAATATACCCAGATGACTTTCTTCCCATAGTGATACAACTGTCGCTTTAAAAGGTAACACTTAGGAACTTATTGGCAGAGTCAATTTAAAATAGTACAGAAAATGCACTTGGTAAGCATAAACATGGATTGTCCTTGTCAAGATTCATTCAGTTCGTCCTATGACATCATTACTGTGTGCTATGCAGCTCAAAAGTCTTTACTCATTCAGAATTTACACTACTTATGTAAGCAAGAATGTTACCTATTGGGCACAGTTTTAAAGGTTAGATTGATTGTCATCTTGGCCTAATCTAAATTTGGCCACATTCGTATACCATCTCTCTGAAAACATAAATAGGCAAAAAAGAAAACACCACCATAAAGCATGCATTTACTTTTAGCTGTAGATTAAAGTAATTGTAAAGGTAAATAAAAAAACAAACAAACATGGAATTGTACAGAGCGGGCGCGAACCTCCTCTTTTTGGGTCCCCCGCTGGCACTCGTGGCCCCTCCCCTCTGTCCAGTGCCCCCATGGGGAGCTGTTTTCTATGGGTGCACTCATGTATGCTCGCACCTGAACCCTGCTGCTGTCTCTAATGACACAGAGAGCAGAATTCGGCCCCACCCCCCCCCGCTCCCTTATAACTGACTTTGATTGACAGCACTGGGAGCCAATGGCTCCTGATGCCCCAGCAAAGCCAGTGAGACCTAGAAGTGAGGGGAGAGAAGAGCTGCAGGTGTCCATGACGCTGGATCAAATAGGGCTCAGGTAAGTAAATGGGGAGGGATAGGGGATGCTAACACCTAAACATTTTTATCCTAAAGAGGAATTCCACCCAAAAAAGGAACTTCCGCTTTAAGTGCTCCTGACCCCCTGACATGCCACATTTGGCATGTCATTTTTTTGGGGGGGGGGGAGAGAGTACTTAGTTGTGACAGGTACCCACTTCCTCTTCGGCTCGGGCTGCCCAGGCGGCTTCAGCGGAAGTTCTCCACTCCTCCTCCGCCACAAGCTGTCACCGCCGGGTGCCCACACTTGTGATGCCAGCACTGGGGGAAAAGAGGGAGAGAACTGAGGCTCTCACTGGCCCCAACACTGGATAGTGGGACAGGGGAGTGTGTGTTTATTAAAAGTCAGCAGCCACACTTTTTGTAGCTGCTGACTTTTATTAAACACCAAAATGGCTGGTACTCCGCTTTAATGTGAGGAACGCATTAAGGTAAAAAATGTATAGGCTGTACATTCACTTTAAACCTGTATTATATCGGGGTACATCCATTTATAATCAGCGCCCACTAGGGGCTATTTTACTACAGGTGGAATGAAATGGCCAATCATTTTTTTTTTTGCTTTGGATAAAATACAGAACTGGAGGGACCGCAGTAAGGTTTTTTTTTTTATCAATTTGTCCCTTTTCAGGAGGTTACCCTTCACCTTCTGTCCTGTTGCACACAAGCTTGGAAGAATATGGGATTTTACATATTTTCTCCAAGAAGCCCCCATCTCGGCCATTCTGCCACTCTCAACAGGTCACGGAAACCCAGTTAAGCTATACAAACGTAAAAAATATACAGAGGGCGCACCAGCCTAGCGCATTACATTTTGCAACAATTTATTATAAAAATTAATTCTGTACCTCATACTCACAGACGAAATATTGAGCATGATAAAAATATATATATATATATATATATATATACATATAGGTCCACCAAATGTCCACTCAGCAAGATTAACTGGTTAAAAACAGTTGTGGGATGAAGACCTCCAAATGAAGCTGATGCGTTTTGAGGGTGACCACTTTGACTGGCTTCTGTCAGACGAGCAACCGCAGCAGCAGACCGACTTCCAATCAATGCTCCTAGCCAATGGAGTATTCTGGCGGGGGGGGGGGGGGAATCAGAACACAACAGCTCAGCAGGGGAGCTCAGTGTACTAACGTTGGACTGTTAGTACAGTGTATCCGCCAGGAGCTGTCAGTTTTTTTTTTCCGATCAACCCACTGGGTTGTACAAAAACAAACTATTAGTGTGTACCAGGCTTAAAGTGTCACTAAACCCAGGAGCCTGCATTCACTAGATCTGGTTTCCCACAGTACACAGAACATGGAAATGCAAATACTTTATTAAATATAAACTGCTAAATACCTTTTCTCATCAGCAGTTAGAGCTGTCTTGTGACTGATATCAGTGTCCAGCCAAGCACTGGTTAAAGGTTGTAGGAGGGGTTTTCTGACTGTGCTATGAGACTGCAAGACCCCTGACCCCCTGTCTGGACAGTGCTAATTGGCCCTGTGCTGATCACATGCACTCTCCCAAGAAAAACAAAATCCTCTCTAGCAATACACACTAGACTGAGCATGTGCAGCCTGACTCCATAGACTCTGTGTTATCAGGAATTTATCAGGGGACAGTGCAAGGAGGTGAGTATCAGAGAAGACTGGCTCTAACAGCTTTTTTCCACAATGGGGAGGATTAACCCCTTAGGTTCCACAGTGAGTATAACAAGCATGCTTTACTGCATATACATACTGATTTTACTGTTGTGGGTTTAGAAACACTTTAAGACTGGGTTCATTCTGGTGCACTGTGGTTTGGCCACAGTATGGCTGTATGAATGATTTTTGTGCATTTTTAGCTGCAGTCCCCTAGACTTGTATTAGATTGCATGTTTTTGTCATGTTTTCTGAAAAGCATACCAAGATGCAGCATGCGGGTAAAACCATGAATACACCTGCACTGTGACCAAACCACATTGCATCAGTGTGAACCCGGCCAAACTCCAGGTTTTAGTAAACTTTATGTAATTTGTTTTGACCAATCTGGTCAACGCAAACTATTTCCTTCACTAATCTATGCAGGGGATATCAGCACTGTATAGACTGGATTTAGCATCAGCTACATACAGTATACAGAATTATGTTTCAGCAGTGGGATGAGAACTTACTCTCTTGCTCTTGGAACAAAATTGAGTTGGGCTGAGCACTGCTTAGCCATTCACAGGAGGCTTTGTATTTTATGAATGAATACAAGGCATCTTCTGACTGGCTGAGGTGGAGATCATGACATCATCTGCCCATCTGTCCACCTATGACAATCAGAAGAAGCCTTGTATTGATTCAAGGAATACAAAGCCTCCTGTGAATGGCTGAGCACTGCTCAGTTAAACTCAATTTTGTTGTTTAATGTTCTGGGAAAAAGACCCAGAACAGTGCTCTGCAGGAACACAGTACTCTATACTGTATGTAGCTGATGCTAAATACAGTTTATACAGCGCTGACAGCCGCTGCATGTGTGGGAAATTAGTTTGTTTGTATCAGCTTCGTCCAAACCTAGGCTTTGAAAATCATTCTTGCATCATAAATTCAACCAGTTATAGGATACTACATTTTTAGAACTGAAGTTTTACCATATTAATTAAGCCTAATAAATATCTATATACAATATATAACAGTTTTTATAAAGGCTACAAACATGTAAATTCTGGTGTAATTACAATATGACGAAAACTGTATACGCTGTCCTTCATCTTTTTAACTGAGAATAATTGTTTCATTCTAATGGCCTTGTCATGTGACATGCTGATGTAGGAATATTGATTAAAACAGTCTAGTTTATTTACAGTACAGATAAGTAAGAGGCATTCAATATCTGACTAATGGTGAACAAAAGCTCCAGTAAGATGATACCACTAAATACCCCTATATGGACACATGCCAGTACAGCTCGTAAGCTATTAGACATTTATCTATTAAAGCTAATCGGCCCAGAGGGAATATCACTGACATTGTTATGAGTTTGTTTTCATTGTTTTTCCAAACCGCTTATATAATATTTATACAAGGATGAGAACAATGATGTTCTCCCACAATGCATGGCGGCTCTCAAGCAAAGATAAGAAATGTGTGAAGTATCACATGATGCTTTATCTGGAGACTAATAGTCTGCTCTTCCAAAGCTCAACTTGTGTCTCCTTTATCTAATTCAGGGCATTGACTGCCAGCTTTCTGCCATAGTGAAACCCTTTCTTCAATTTTTATTAAATTGTTAATATTTAAAATGATTTATAATAAAGAAAAGAAGAGTCTTGATCATCATAACCTTGAGTTGATTTTTGGGTCAAAAAATAAACTTGTTTTGACATCCAAATAAAATTTCAAATTGAAAGGTAGGGGTGACAGACCCAACGGGACAAAGGCTTTTCAAGGCGACTGTAGGGTATCCTCTTGCCTACTGACTATGGGCCCTGGTTTTTAAGAGTGTGCCCTGGGGGACCTTTTGGAGTGGTTTTGCTTTGGATTTGGGTCCATATTTCCAAAAAACACACAGACTCTGGGACCTGGATACAGATTTGGCGCCTCTGTGCCCATACCAGAAATTACTACTTCACCCCCCCTCCTAGACTTAGACTCAGAATAGATGCTAATATAATTAGCTCAAAACAATCTGATGTTGGTGTGTCCTGATGTTATGTGTAAGCTGTTTATTAAGGTGTCTTTCTCTCATTGTATGATTCCTCATTGTGTGCCTCCTAGGCGTAAATCCCCATTGTTAATTGAGTCACCTATTGTTTGTCTGTCTGCTAGTATTGTGTCCTCTTCACCTTGTAACAAAACTATTGCGGGATCCTTGAAAAATCAAAGCATTGTCTGGGTGTTTGGCTGTTGATTAGCTTATTGTTTACATTTTGCATTGTTTAGGATAATTTGATCAAGCTCTTATCTTATTTTGTGTGTTATATATTCTATGTGAATGTACAATAACAATGACTAGTCCTTTGCCCACTGTCTACCTTTTTTAGGCACAGCTCCCAGAGCTTAGTTCCATTTTAAGGCAACTATTTGATCATGTATGCGCAAGGATTATTTGGGAAAGAAATTGGCTGCACACCTCCGCCAGTCCAATAGATTTATTGAAACATGTAGAAAACTGCCACCTGGTTTTGAAATTGTCAGTGTGAAACGCGTCAACCTTTACATGGTCTGTGTCCTTGTCCTGATGGCAGTTTTATACATGTTTCAATAAATCTATTGGACAGGTGGAAGTGTGCAGCCAATTTCTTTCCCAAGTTGTATACATGGATGCGAGGTGGGGCTAGCACCCAGTCCCACTTGTCCTTGGGATTACACCTCACACCTGGAGAAGTGCATTGGACTATCTGTTTTCCCTTTGTGCAAAGATGATAACAGAGCATATTAACTGGTTGAATGGGTGAGTAAAAAAGCAGGACATGTGTATGTGCTTTTCACAAGATAAAGGACAGTGCACACTGAAGTAGGCCATTTTGCCAAGGAACATGAACATAGACAGTGAAGAATAAGATTGTAAAAAATAATTCAGTAAATTTCAACTCCAGCCAAAATGTTTTTGTGATTTTGTGGGAAAAATGTAGAACCTCTAACAGATGTTTATGCTGTGCTCCCACTGGGGACTTTCCTCCTCCCAGTGATCGGGGGTCAAAGGTACAGGAAGTTATAAGAAGTGTGTCCAGTGATCACAGAAATACTAACAAAATACATTTTTGTACAATGGTTTATAACCTCTGTGTTGTTGCTATTGTTTTATCCAATTTTCTGTGAACCTACCCCTTCCCCACCCCCTCATTACTCATTACATTGTACATTATTTTTGTACAATGGTTTATCTGTGTTGTTGCTATTGTTTTATCCAATTTTCTGTGAACTACCCCTTCCCCACCCCCTCATTACTTGTTTCTAGGGTGATATGTGAGGGTAAATACAACAAAAGGTTCTTCAAAGTGCAGAATTTATAAAGCTTGTCTGTCCTGTCAGAAAACAGGGGTTGGAGAGCTGACCTTGCACTCTGCAGAGCTCAATGAGGAGAGTTCTGGGAGCTGATAGAAAAGAAGTGACACACACCCCTCACACAGCACAGCACACAGGAACAAAGCTTAGACTGCCAATCAGCTTGAGATCCCTCCTGTCACCTTTTTTCTCTTGGAGTCAGGAAAAATTGTCATAAGTGATACATGCTGATAGCAGAGGAATGAAGCAGCAGACAGAAATTACACTTAGTGCTCTGGATTGAGACAAGCGCACACTATAGAGGGATATGCTTTGTTCATATTTCATGTCTGATACTTACAACCACTTTAAAGAAAGATTTAAATAGAAGGTCTACTTATCCTGTAGACCTTAACCCCTTCATGGAAAACAAGATGAGATTATTTAAAAAAAAAAACTCTGGGTTCCCACAATGAGTTGGATGTATTTTAGCCTCACAAAGATGCAACAGTCAGAAGAAAAAGTGTATTTATCTTTTTCTTCCCAATGTTTGATTTTTTTAAATGTACTTTTTTTTTTTTTACATAGGACTGGGAGTTTAGAAGATTATCAAAACTTGAATTTTCATGCAAGGTAAATTTAAGGTGATGATTGGTTTTTCACAACATTTCACTATCACACCTTACATAATACATAAAAAAAACAGTATGCATTACAGCTGGTCAGAGAACACTTTGTTAAGTCTGTACTATTCCATAAACCCCTATCAGAAAAACATATGACAGTATAATTAGAATAACAATGTCAATGTAAGTCAATGAACACTCACATCTCAGTCCACTAATAAACACTTAGTCCAGAGCAGTAGACATAGGTCCGATAATTACACAAGGCCTATGCTTGAAGAATGGCCTTAAGTCCTACCTACTCAGGTGCCATATTGACATCTCTTTATGCATCTCAAATTTCAAACAGCAGAAAAAAAAAACATAATGAAAATGTGATGCCCCTTCTTGATTTTGAATCTACTGTTTCTACTGTATAAATATGAGACAAGTATATAAAACTCAGTCTGAATGTTAAATGAGATTCTTCCTACAGTAGACCTTGGTGAGACACTAGGGCCCACAGGTGTCAAACTGCAGCCCTCCAGCTGTTTCCAAACTACAAGTCCCATGAGGCATTGCACGGCTGACAGTTACAAGCAAACCTCCCAAAGGCAGAGACATGATGAGACTTGTAGTTCTGTAACAGCTGGAGGGCCGCAGTTTGACACCTTTTTCACATGTGTTTCAGCTTGTATAAAAGAAGTGTGAACAACAAGATTTGACAAAAAACTTGCTCGCCGCTGAATACATACAATGTAACTATTCGATGACGATCATACCTACAGTTTAGCTTTAAGGTTTTCAAATAATATGCTTTTTTTTTTTTTTTCCTTTCCTCTGCACAACTAGCCATTATCTTTAGACCTTTAGATCTTCAGCTTGTATAAGAGCAGTGTGAACAGCAAGATTTGACAAAACATTTGCAGAGCTTTCAGAAAGCTTTGTTCAAGCTTTTGAAGTACCGTTCAGCTCTGGTTTGTAAATGTTAAACGCAGATCCTACTGGGAGTGTGGATTGCCACTTTAAACAAGCTGCTAGCAGGCTTCAGAATGTCTTAAAGCTTGTTTAAAACCTGCTAAAGCTTGCTAGCAGTGTGTATAAATTGGCAATCAACACTCCCATTGGGGATCTGTGTTCAACATTTACAAACATGAGATGAATGGTACTTTTAAAGCTTTAACAAAGCTTGCTTAAAGCTCTGCAAATGTTTTGTCAAAGCTTACTGTTCACACTGCTCTAATAAGAGGCATAACTAGAACCTTCAGGGCCCGTTGCAAGAAACCATGAAAGGCCCCCCGGACCCCTGTCCGCGGCCCTTCCCTTCAAGCCTAGGGCTCTTCCCACTCATCCTGGGGCACTTTACTCTCATTGCAGGCCCTTTATTACGGACCCGCAGTGGGGACCCTTTCACAAGTTCTGCAGTGGGCCCCCTTCTGCCATCTTGGGGCCTCCCCACGGTGGTGGAATGCCAGGGCCCGGTCGCAAGTGTGACCTTTGCAATCCTGGAAGTTCACCCACTGGTGTCAGTAGTTTTTATTTTTTGGTATTTTAACTGTATTATATTTTATAATTTTTTTTTCTTTTTTTACAATGTCACTGACTATGACTCTGTCCATTCAGAAAAGGAAGGAGCTGGTAAATTACATACTTACCGACCCCTTCCTGGTTCTCTATTGTGACACATCCCCTGCTGCAGCCGGCAGGAGAGGGGAGGGAGAACAGTGGGGGTGGGGGGAACAAGGGAAGCACACAGGGGCCCAGAGACAGCAGAACACAAGTGAACTGAATAGGAGGAGTGGCGGGGGCAGCATACAGAGGAACCAATCCTCTCCAATGACCTCCTGCAGCCACAGGAGGAAAAAGAAGAACAGTGATTTCTCTACATGCTGCCCCCACCACCCCTCCTATCCAGGTGTACAGGGGTGCCTCATAGGCCCCCTGGAGCACTGGGCCTGGTTGCAATTGCAACCCCTGCAACCCCTGTAGTTACACCCCTGGCTCTAATACAAGCTAAAATACAAGTGAAACAGGCCTAAAGATAATAGCTATTTGTGCAGAGGTAAGGAAAAAATAAAAAAACAGCATATCATTTGAAAACCTTAAAGCTAAACTCTAGGTATGATCTCCATTGCATAGTTACATTGTATGTATTCAGTGGCGATCAAATGACTCCCCCCTGTTAGTGTGGAGAGGGGACATAGGACCTGGAAGATTGTAGCTATCAATGTAATAGTGCCGACTACAGCAGTGTTTATCAGGTTCCCAGTGGCCCCCTCGGGTATGAGATGCATGCTTTTATGGGTCCAAGCTGGACCACTGTAACAGATCATACCTGGAGTTAGTTCAGATTGAACTTTTAATTGTTTTTTAGGAGGAAAAAACTGTGTTGCAGAAACTGTCTGCTACACATTTTGATCTATATTAGAAATTAGATCTAATTTAGAAATACTATTTTTATTTATTTTTAGTATTTATGAAATACCAACATATTGGGCGGCTCTTTACCAGCACGCAGGACTGTTTAGTCCCTTTATTGCCAAAGAAGTTTGCAGCCCAATTCTCCACCCACACAAAGACCAACACATTGGGCGGCTCTTTACAAGCATGCAGGACTGTTTAGTCCCTTCATTGCCAAAGAAGTTTGCAGCCCAATTCTCCACCAACACAAAGACCATCATATTGGGTGTCTCTTTACAAGCACGCAGGACTGTTTAGTCCCTTCATTGCCAAAGAAGTTTGCAGCCCAATTCTCCACCCACACAAAGACCAACATATTGGGCGGCTCTTTACAAGCATGCAGGACTGTTTAGTCCCTTCATTGCCAAAGAAGTTTGCAGCCCAATTCTCCACCCACACAAAGACCAACATATTGGGCAGCTCTTTACCAGCACGCAGGACTGTTTAGTCCCTTCATTGCCAAAGAAGTTTGCAGCCCAATTCTCCACCCACACAAAGACCAACATATTGGGCGGCTCTTTACAAGCATACAGGACTGTTTAGTCCCTTCATTGCCAAAGAAGTTTGCAGCTCAATTCTCCACCCACACAAAGACCAACATATTGGGCGGCTCTTTACAAGCATGCAGGACTGTTTAGTCCCTTTATTGCCAAAGAAGTTTGCAGCCCAATTCTCCACCCACACAAAGACCTGAGGCAATTTAGGACAAAGCTAAGAAAAATACTGGTGTTTTATTTTATTTTGTGGGAGAAAACCCAAGCAAACACAAAAACAAAAACACACAACATCCAAAATCCATGCAAATGGTGTCTCCGGCGGGTTTTAAATTTTAATAAAGCAAGTGTTAACCCTAAACCTTCATGCCCACTTTTTTTTTTTTTGTTTATTAAAATAGGCACGCACGTATGGAAACAAAATACATATGATACTCTATTATTTGCATCTGACACTTCCAAACATAACACTGCATTTAGGGAGGTGGACACAACCTTTAAAGAAGACAAGAAGACAGAGTCAACCTTGTTTTGCTAAAGCAAATTTAAACTTGAGCAAGGAAATGTCACCAGTTTCCATCCCTTTATTATACACCTACATTTTTTTTATACAGCTGCCAAAAATGAACAAACAACCATCTATTGTGATTGATGTATTTAGTTAATCAGATGACACATGATGCATACAGCAAATGATGCAATGAAGAGAAGTTTCTCAGGGCATGAATTTGCTATCAATAATCCGGACAGTGAAGCAAATGTATTTCTTAAGCATGCAGAACAGTTGTCTTTTGAGCAATGCTTTGAGATGGATTTTCCATACCACACATTTATATTGCGTTTTGTGGTGGAATGTGTATATTAAACATAACATCCTAATACAAATTCACCATATGCTCACCTCCCAGTACAAAACAAAACCTGTCATAAATATGAGCAAAAGAAAAGGAGCATGTGATTATAAAATACAGAAGTAAAGATTATGTTATATATAAAGTGATTGATAGATCCTGAGATTAATGCAGCTGAAGATATATGCAGATTCTGACTTTTCTTGTAAAAGTCAGGCTTGGCCTCTTCCTCTACCATCATTTGATTCCTTTTTATTGGTGAGTGAAACTCTTTGAAATGAGGTATAGTGGTACGTATAAGACAATATAGAAAAAAAACAGGGCCGGTCCTGTCCGCTAAAAGTGAAAAATCCAAATTGTACGCAGAAAAACTGCGGTAATATCCCTCATGGACTATAGGAAACAGACCATAGTATAATTGTATAAAAGAAATGATTTTATTGGATAGACAAAAAAAAAAAAAAAATATATATATATATATATATATATATATATATATATATATATAATAAAAGGTATACAAGCATAAACGACCCGAGGGGACTACATTAAAACCAATTAATAGTGCCATCCAATGTGCACAAATGACCACCAACTGTACATACCACTGGGAACTAGCACAAAAAATTCCAGCCCGTTGGTACATGACTCCTAACAAAAAATTGGAATGTGAAGAAATTGCAGCTGCTGCTTAAGTAAAAAACTTAGACAATCTGTATATACTAAATTTAACACAGCGCTAGCATAAAACAATATACAATGTGTCTTCAAAAATATTAATAATAAATATATAATGTGCACAATACAAATATTCCATGAAATAAATATTGTGATGTGAAAAAAGTCCAAAATATAAAATATGAAATTAGTCAATAAAGTGCATGGTGCTCCAGTGCAAATAGAAAATCATATGTGCTCCAGGTGATCGTGACCCCTCCAGGTACCCCACTCACCAGAACGATTCGACCCTAGGAAGGGTCAGGAAAGCCTATAAGCAATAGAGTGTGGTGATGCACCAGGACTTCTCCTATATGATACCAGGTTATAAAGAATGACTCTTGCCAAGGATGGTCCGAGATTCCTCCACGAACCCAATGCCAGAAATAAAAAGCCACGAATAGTGAAGTACGTTTTGGTATTTTTATTAATGAAGCCAAGAAAACATACTCACAAAACACAAGAAGTTGGATGGCAGTGTAAATCAATACAAGATTCCGCGAGCGCCGCTATTGGCGTGCGTTCCACAGCCAATCCAGGAAGTTGACCGGAAGTGACGATTCCAAGGGTGCCGTACCGGAAATGCGTTGACGCGTTTCACCCTCCCACTGGGCGTTATCATAGACATACCCCAGCTCATCTCCCCATTGCTGGAGAAACTACAGTCAAACTGGCATCATTCTACATACCTTCTGGACATGTATAAGCCTCACAAGCTACTGGAATCGGGTGTTTCGCCTAATATCACAGGTGGCAGGCTTCTTTCTACAACCAGACCCAGCCCTAGCCTTATTTAAACCTAGCCATAGAAGGTATTCCTAAGGCTTTACAACCCATCACTGTTATCCTATTATTAGCAGCAAAAATTCTTATAACCAGATCTTGGCGCACGACCCAGGTCCCCAACCCATCTGAAATCACCACACACCTCAATCTTATATTTGAATACGAGGAGGCCCTCGCCATCAGCACAAATACGTACCCTAAATTCCTGAAAACTTGGAAACGCTTGCCCTCACTGCTAAATAATACCAAGTTCTGATTTAATTGTTGTCACCGATTGATACCAATATACTATTGTTATATATTTTAACTCCCTGTTACCTAGAAAAGTTGTTGTACTCATACTAGACCGTACAATGTTTATGTGTCCTATCACTGTGAAACTGTCTATACTTTATTTTCCTTTCTTTCTTTTCTCTTTGTCATAATCTTCAATAAAAATTATTGTTGCAAAAAAAAAATCAATAGTACCCATTAGATATCATACATGGATATTTCCCAATAATACCGCCGCTTGAAGAGTGGCATAGGCAGGCAGTTGCGTGAAGATATCTATTCATCTAACATGTTTCAGACTAAAATTTTTTGTCGGGTCCTTTTTCAGAGATGCAACAAAGGGTATTGATAGTTTCTGGAACATAAATATATGCTATTAGTGGTCGCACAATGATACACCAATGGTGTATAGTGCATCTGTTATGTATCAACAGTATCATAGTCAGTACAGTGTACAGCGAGCTACTGTTATACATACTCACAACATTGAACAACCATTTTGCACATGGTAATGGAATGCAGAGTAGAGATTGCTGAATAGATGAACGCAGTCAGGATATCCCCGTGTGTATGAGGAGAACGCCAACTCACCCCAAGATAGAGTTGAATCACAAGGACCCAAGAGGTGAACAATTCACCTCTATAATCAACCGCGAGGTATGATGTCTAAAAGTAAAAAAGGTATAGACTCGTAAATTGAGTGAATTCAGTGATTACAATACAGAACCAATAGGGAAATATGGGTGAGGGGAGAAATAGTGCAAAGCTCCAATGTGCATAGAAAAAGTTGACATTTAAATATAATTTATGTTGCCTATGTCTCTTAATATAATGATCATTCTAAAACTGGGTTATTATTTTATGCTGTATTTGAATTACCCTCAATTTAGAGAGGTAAAATTCCAGGAAAAAAATATGGAGAGGAGGGGGTGACATTGATGACCTCCTTGAAAAATGTTACTTTCAAGCAAAATCATTGGCTTTAGGTGGAACAAAAATCAATCCTATCCTTTTCAGCCAAGAAAGCTGCCATCTTGGCTTCTGTGTGATTTGCAGCTGCCTTGGTGCTGCACATGTGATCAGTTATGACACCAGCCATGATGGGTTTAGATCCGCTTTAAATATTTGTAATCCCAATTCTAAATCAAGTGTGCAATAAAAAATCTAAGACAAATATTATTTTCTGCATACTCCACATACTTAAAGTGGTTGTATACCCTAAGGCTCTATTCATACCTGAGTGTATCAATTTACTGGAATTTTTTTTTTTTTTTGGGGGGGGGGGGGGTAAGGTTTTTTACAAGCTCTTTTTAAAGCCATTTAGAAGCATATTGCAAGCATTTTACAGCCTCAGGCAATTTTTTTTAACCAATAGAAAGCACTAGGGGGAAGAGGGAGAGGAAATTAGGGGTAAAGAGCTGCTATTTGAGCAGAAAACGCTCGTAAAACGCTTATAAAATGCTCAAGTCATGCGTTGCTATTGAAGTCTATGGGGCCAAGAATGCCTGCAATCTGCCAAAAAAAAGTTCATGTACTTTTTTGAGCTTCAGGTGTTTTGGTTGAGGTGACAGAACGCTCAAAATTTAAACAGGGGCCATTGAAATAAATGAGATTTGGCTTGTTGAGCGTTTTAGAGCTACAAGCTTCAAGGAGAAAATTACTCAGTTGTGAACCAGGCCTAACATATACCTTGTGAAGTAACTGGCCTCAAGTGATACACAGAGGTGAAATAAATCCTCCCACAAAAGTTGTCCCGTTATTTGGTGCCATTTTTTCTCTACATCCTTGTATAACTCAGGGATAAGATAGGATTTTTCACAGGCTCACAAAGCAGGGGATGGGGATTTACACTTATACACTGTACAAGAGCTCTGAGAGCTGATTGGAGAGATAAACCCCCCTTTACACAGCACACTGGGACAGAGCTGAGGCTGTCAATCATCTCTTGGTGTCAGGAAAATATGTCAGAGGTGACAGCAGAGGAACCAGACAGTAGAGAGAAATTACACTTTGTGCTCTGGAGAGAGGCAAGTAAACACTATAGAACTATGTGCTTTGTTCAGATTTCAGGTCTGAGGTTTACAACCACTTTAAGTATAGCTCAGTATGACAGCCAGGATACTAACTTTACTGAAGTTGTCACTGAGCATACTAACTCTGTTTCAACAACACTTCATACATCAGGGACTCCCCATAAGAACAGGGGAAGAACCCAGCGTTATGAATTCATAGTCTGATGAAAGTGACGAACAAACGTCCAGTGTCCACAAAAATGCTCTCCATTTTTTCTGCTATGAATCAATTTTATCATCACAAATCTTTAAATCTTTTTTTTCGAAGCGGTCATTGGACTATGTGTATGTAGTTTATTGTTTACTTTCTGTGTCCCGTTTGGGGGGGATTCTCTTCATTTCCTTTCTTGGAGATAAACAGGAAGTGAGAGAAAAAACTCTACAAAGTGGTGGGAATTCACCTCATGGACAGCTATCATCCAAATAGGTGGGGACAGCTCTAAAATGTTGTATTTCCCGTCACTTTCTATCTCGGTGACAATGGTCACTGAGACAAATAGACAGGGTAAATCTACATTAACAGGACGCATACAGCAAAGAAAAAAAAAACCACGACAGGGGTTGTAAAAAATCCCCACTGGGTGATCTGTGTACATTGCAGGGATTTTACCAAAAGTTGCAGAATCCTTCCTTTATGTTATCCTGGAGAAATAGCTGTTTGGTCCTCTGTGTCCATGTACAGCGTGAGTCTGTATGGGAGTGGTTTTATAATTATGAAACAGCTGCTGCATCTTCAGGGCTCCAATGAGGAAAATAACAGGGTCTGCATCCCTTCAAATGTGATTATCCCTTTGGGAGTAGCTCACCAAAAATAAAAAGAAATTGTTGCAGGGGGTGTACAAAATCGAATTTGTATCTTACTGCAGACTTCTGAGAAAATCGGTAAGCCAATCACACAAGTAGGAAATGACATTTCTGGGGGGGGTGTTCTGTACACCATCTGTGTACAGAATGCCTCCAGGTGGTCATATTGTTTATAATTTTACAGAGCTGCAGTTTGAAAAGGAAAGGTCATTTTTAATAACAACATTTGATTACACTGTGGGAGTAATTAGACTGTGGGGCTTATTTACTAAAGGCACATCCACTGTGCACTTGGAAGTGCAGTAGCTGTAGATCAGAGGGTGACATGCAAGTGTAGCAGGTTTTCTAGGCCTATGGCCTGATGTGGGTCTGCTATTGTTACCGGTTACCTTTCCAGCCCATGTGAGCTGCGGCCCTGGATGTAGAGACTGAGACATGGACAACTCTGGCATCTTGGTTTTGTTGTTTTATTGTAGATAAAGGGGATGGGAGAAGGGAATGAGTGGGATACTCCTTTAGGCTTCAACTATATAGACTTGGGACTTGGTTCCTGAAAAATGCCTGTTGGCGCTTCCCTGATGCCAGCCAATGCTCACTAACTCTGAGAATACTCTGTAGCTTAATAGAAGTGCTAAATCCTTGATTTAAAGTCCAAAAGATCCAGGACTGTGAAATTGTAGAACCACCGACACTGTTAAAACTGCAACAAGTCACTGAATACTTCACTCCCGCATTGCTTTGGCTTGAGGTAGTATGTTGTAGAACTGTATATCCCAAATGGCACACTCTCTGTACAATTCAGGGCCCAATAGTAGGTGCCCCCTTTAACTTGAATCCTTCGGGGTTCACTGTCTATGTACCCCCCTCTGTAACTTCAGGGTCCTCAGTCTAGGTACCACCTTTTAGCTAGCTGGCACTGGATCCCAGAACCTCTTCCGGAGTGGTCCCCTCTGACTCTGGCAGACCCCCAGGGGCAATTCGCAGTACTCACGACCTGTGTAGGCTTTCCTGGGACTGGACCCCTCTCTCTCTCCACAGGTTCTTGGCACAATGGATCCCCTCAGCTCATTCAGCACTCTCTGGATTCTCAAGCGACACCCCGAGACATCCACATTCCTCAGACGGGAGGAGAGACAGCCGCACTCTCCTTCCTGGGACTCTGCTACCGCCAAAGACATTGTGTCATGCGCCACCCCCAAACTTATACCCACTCCCAGAATCCTTTGCAGCACAATCTGCCTTCTGGGGTAGTTACAAGCCTGGATGTGTCCCCTGATTGGGTTTCCTCCACCGCCCTATGAGAAATCTCTCACAGGAGCCAGTGGGGAGACTACCCCTTCAGCAGGCACACTTGGAAACCATGACACCCTGACTAATAAATCACAGCCCTGCTGTTAGGCAGACAAGGCCCACTATACCTTTACCTAGCACCTACCTGTAGAGTGCTACACAAGGAAAATAAAAAAGTAGCATTTTAGCTTGCACATGAATGGATGATAGAAATCAGCAGATCTTCCTCAGTTCAGATCTTCACATCAGATCTATAGTAGTGCACTTCCAAGTTCTCTTGCAGTGCACTTGTAGTGCACATTGGATTTGCCTTCAGTATATCAACCCCTACGACTTGTGTCGCAATTTTAAATGCTATTTTTTTTTTTTGATAATTTTTTCCAACGAAAGTGGAGTTACCTTTTAAATAAGTCTTGGCTATGCATATGCTTAAAGGGTAATTTAACTTTCATGGGAAAAAATAATATAGCATATACAATTGCAACACAAGTAATATTGTAATTGATGGTTATTAAAAATGACCTTTCCTTCTCAATCTGCAATATTGTAATCAATAAAATGCAATGCAATATGGCAACCCAGAGATGTTCTGTACACAGATAGTATATGGAACATCCCTCAATAATGTATTTTCCTAGTTGTGTGATTGGCTTACTGATTTTCCCAGAAGTCTGCACTAAGATACACGTCAGATTTCTGGCATCCTCTACAACAAACATTTTAACTTTTGGTGAGAAACTCCCAAAGGTATATGACAACTAAAGGGATGCAGGCCCTGACACTTTCCTCATTAGAGCCCTGCAGTGGCTGATTTATAATCATAAATCTCTTCCATTCACTCACTTTGCACAAGGACACAGACAAACAAACAGCTATTTCTTCAGAATAACAAAAGGTAGGAATCTACAAAAAAAACTTTTTTTTTTTCAATCCTTGCAAAATGGCAGGTTTTCTTTTTTACACAACAAAAGTGGAGTTAATCTTTAAAAGTTTTCAATGTAATTACCCTGCTTAACCACTTAAGGACTGGAAGGTTTTACCCCCTTAACCACCTAGGCGGTAATCCTGAGCGTGACTCGGGGTGGATTTTTCATTGCAGGAGCGGTAACCCCGAGTCACGCTCGGGGTGGATTGCAGAGAGCGCAACGGTGTTCTCTTACCTTATCCTGGCGATCCAGCGATGATCTCTCATTGCTGAGATCGCCAGCCGAGAGTCCCGCCGCTCCTCCGTCCACCATCGGTGTGATCACTTCCTAGTTCCGTTCCCTGCAGCAGCAATGCTGCATGGGAGCGGAACTAGGGAGGGAAATTCAAAAAACAAAAAAAACAAAATACAAAAAAACAAAAAAAAAAAAATATATATATATATATGCATATATATATGCATATATATATATATATATATATATGCATATATATATATATATATATATATATATATATATATATATATATATATATATATATATATATATATATATATACATATATATATATATGCGCATATATATATATATATATACCGGTATATATATATATATATATATATATGCATATATATATATATATATATGTATATATATATATATGCACACACACACATATATATATATATAAAAAATTATATTATTGATTCAATTATAATTCATGCGTTATATATTATATATATATATATGTGTGTGTATATATATATATATATATATTTATATATATACACACACACACATATATCTATATATAATATATAATGCATGAATTATAATCTAATCAATAATATAATTTTATTATATATATTATATATTAAATAATAAAATAATATTATTGATTCGATTATAATTCACGCGTTTGTGTTTCAAATTTATCACATCTGGGATGTCTACTAGTGTTTTGGTCAGGTTTAAGTCAGTAATTACTAAGAATTGTAGGCCTATAATACATAACGCCAAATTTCCATGAAAAGAATTGTACCGCTTTTGGTATGTAATTCCTGACATAATCATACCGCCAGGGAGGTTAATGATCAGGCCATTTTTTGCAATATGGCACTGCGTTACTTTAACTGACAGTTGCTGTACCCAAATAAAATTCATGTCCTTTTTTTCCCACAAATAGAGCTTTCTTGTGGTGGTATTTGATCTATAAACAAAAAAAGAGTGATGATTCAGAAAAATAAATAAATAAATAAATAAACACTATTTTTTACTTTCTGCTTTAAAACATTCCCGATAATAAAAAATTTAAAAATCTAATTTTTTTCCATTATTTTAGGCCAATATGTATTCTGCCACATATTTTTGGTAAAAAAAAATCCCAATAAGTGTATATTGATTGGTTTGCGCAAAATGTATCACGTCTACAAACTAGGGGAAAGATTTATGTCATTTTTATTTATTTATTTATTTTACTAGTAATGGCGGCGATCTGCGATTTTTAGCAGAACTGCGACACTGCGGTGGACAGATTTGACACCTAACTGACACTTTTGGGGGGACCAGTGACATTACTACAGTAATCAGTGCTAAAAATATGCACTGTTACTGTACTAATGACACTGGCAGAGAAGAGGTTAGCACCAGGAGCGATCAAAGGGTTAAATGTGTGCCTTGGGGGTGCTTTCTAACTGTGTGGGGGTGGGCTCACTGGATGAACACAGAGACATGTGTTCCTAAATGGGAGGAACACAGGATCCCTGTGTTCATCACTGACAGAACAGCGGTCTGCTGTGTCTACATCGGCAGACCGCCGTACTGTCTCCATGGGGAGCGATTGCGAATGCCCGGCGGACTTTTCGGCCACAGGACCTGCTGATTGGCTCCCCCTCTAGCCAATCGGCACGTGCGCATGCCTCCGGTGGCATGTGCCCACACTAACTGTTACACGAAGCAACGTACATGTATGTCCTTTTGCATAACAGAGCCGATCTGCCACAGGCTGGTCGGCAAGTGGTTAATAATTCTATTAAATCAGTTACAATATACCTATTCTCAGATATATTTTTTCATGTGCTTGCTTATTAAGTAATGTATGAGTTGAACACTAACCTTTATTTTCCAGTCATCCCAGAAAAGACAAAGCCCTCTTTGTTCAGATATCATCCAGGGTCAACTACCTAGACTGAGATGCGGACCTAAATATGACACAATCATGCAAAGCCCTGCTGCCTCCTCAATAGTTTTTATGCTCCTGGCTATGTGTGTACATGTTGTGTCACCCAGCTCTGCCCCTGTACAATCTGTATTCTGAATCAACCATGACTGAAGGGAAAGGTTTCCTTCTCATACCACTGATAAAAATATTCTCCCAAGATGCGACTGTAGTCACAGTCACTTAACTGAAGCGCAAGTATTGTTTTCTATTGCTTTTTATTTATACAAATTGGGCATTTTTAGAAAATGATATCATATATTGTGACATGTAATGAATTTATTCATGGAGATTAGAAAAGTTAATCACAATAAAATGTTAACATTAGTTCACATTAAAAAGGGGGGAGGTTCAAATAGTTTCAGAGAACAAAAGAAAAAACATTTCATTTTTTATCACTTTACAGAGTGACTTGCCATCCAAAGGAGATGTGATTGCATTAGCTTTTTCTACTTGCATCTCTTTGTATAGCGTAAAGAAAGGGTTCAAACATTACACATCTGCACCTATTTAACAGGCATCCAAGCAATCCTTTATTAACATGGTGAGTCACAATAATGTTCCCTTCCAACCATATGCTTTTTTTCTGATGCTTGTTGTCAAGGTACTGACATACCACTTCACTTTAATCAGATTCTCGGCCTTGGAGAATTACCAGAACTGTACAATACATTACGTTTTTACCATCTCACCATCAGAAATTTTCTTTTCGTTTGCTAGACCGCAGAGAAATGAAATGTGGAATATCTGATTTCAAACCACATAATCAAAAATACCCTTTGACAATGAAGCGGCATCTTCATCTTCTACAATTTCTAAATTAACTTTTTCAATTAAATGTTATGTATTTCCTAGTTTCATAATTCAGATCCACTCTCTCTTGTATATCTGCCGTGTCAAAATGAGACACCCATATACACAGTGTTCAGGAATGTTGATATTTATTTATTTATTATGTACATTTGCCAATGCACAGCAAAGTGCCCATGCACAGCAAAGTGCCAGTGTCTTTAAAGTGGACCTTCAGTCATTTTTTCATCTTTCCATCAATTAAATCTTCTGCCCTTGTTTTAACTTTGGATAGTAAAACATTATTTTCTGCCAGTAAATACCTTATACAGCCCACTTCCTCTTTCTTGTCTGGTAATTAGCCTAGGCTAATGACATCATGGACAGCTCTCTCTCACTCTTGTGAGTTTTCCAGCAAGGGAGGAGGGATGAGTCATAGGAGAGCCAAGAAGAGCTGCAGAGCTGAAGAGGACTGGATGAGGGCAGAGATATCAGGAGACTACAGAGATCCATGAGTATTCATCAAGAGAGGAGAAATGTGCAGGGCAAGCAGTGGTGCCAGTGTGTCTGTGTGTGTACTGTATATGTGTATGTGTGTCTGTATATATGTGTGTATATATGTGTATGTCTGTGTGCCTCTGCGTGTCTTTAAATCCAGGAAGTGAACAGGCAGCAGCTTCAGTTGCCCACAGTTAAAATGGCTGCAGCCTGACTTAGTGGAGGGAGATTTCTGCAGCATATTTGGCAAGTACAGAATCACAGTATACAGTATATAAAATAATATGCAAAGTGGTTGGAGAGAAGCTTCAGAATGGGTTTTTATTACAAATTATTTGAGCAGACTGCAGTTCCTCTTTAAAAAGTCCATCCCCTGACCCATTATACTCCCCTAACCGTAACTCCCTCAGCTCCTCCACAGTTGACACAGAAAGTGTCATTAAACCCAAATAAATGTAAAAAATAAAATAAAATACAGTATCTTCATTTGTTCTCATCGTTGTCCCTTTCAATGACAATGCTGGACAGCACATTCAGAAAAATATATGTAAAATCTTCTCAACTCCATCCTTCTTTATAAAGATGGTTCCATTTGCTCTACATGATCCCACTATACAGTATGTGGGAATGTAGCCACTCTCCTCGGCACACTCCCAAGATGGACTACAGACTGACAGATGCTTGTTGGAGGTACCAGCCTGAATGAAAGAAAAGGGTACAGCATGTACAGTAAAACCAGCAGCCACAATGATAGATGGGATTTTTCGCTTGGAAAAAGGGGTTCATGTGGCCGCATTATATGTTCTCTGCTCAGGAAATTTATGGGACAGTATGTGAAATTTATTTGCAAAAATGGGATGTTAAAAATATTATTTTCAGATTTTAATAATTGGCAGTGGTACTGGGTTGAGATCATATTTTAACATTGAGCATTTAGTGACACTTTGATTCATTTACAGTGTAGAACCAATTGGCACTATATGCTGGATTGAGATAATGTTTCAACATGATACATTTAGTGACAATTTGGCCCATTTACAATGTAGAACCTATTGGCTTCTGATATTATACACTTGTACTTTAAAGGGTAACCCCAATTTTGTGGGGAAAATATAAAGAAGAAAAGAAAAAATAATATAGCGTATACAATTGCGATACAAATCATATTGTAATTGAATGTTATTAAAAATTACCTTTCCTTTTCAATCTGCAGCCGCTATAATTTTCTGAAAATGCAATGCAATATGGCTACCTGGAGGTGATCTGTATACAGAAACATAATTTCCTGTTTGTGTGATTGGCTCACTGACTTTCCCAGAAGTCTGCCTAAAATATAAACCAGATTTCAGGCATCCCCTGCAACAAAAATGTCATTCTCCCAATAGGAACACATCTAAAAAGATGCAGGCCCAGAAGATTTCCTCACTAGTGCTTTGCAGCTGCACAGCTGATTGATAATTATGAATCCACTCCCATTAGACCAACTCAGCACAGGGGATTTATTCAGAATAACAAAAGGTAGGAATCTGCAACAAAGGTTGTTAAAATCCTTGGAATGTACAGAGATCACCCAGAGGGGAATGTGTTTTTCTCAACAAAAGTGGAGTTACACTTTAAAGTAAACTGAGCACAATCATTAATGAAACATGACCTATAGAAATATTCAATCAAAAATATGTTGTAACACAAAACAACCAACTAGAATACAAACTGCTGAAAGCAGAGCAATAGAACATCATTTCTGAATTATTGCAATGGGTAAATGCACTTGAGAATAATAATTATCTGCTGTGAAGAGGGCTCAAAGCATTAATAAACCAGAAATGTACTATCTTGCAGTTTACCATTCACTAAATGTGATGGCTGCATTAGTTTTATTTTGTCAGGATTTATTTCCCACCTGGTGGTCTTGCCAATAGCTCACCTCCTGTATTCGGCTTCATGTACACAGACTGCTTTGACCCCCGGCTGCCGGAAAACACAAAACGTGGTAAAATCAAACCATGATATTACAGAGATTTTGCTGTATTGTGTGCCCGGTGGTCAAAACGTTTCTATCCTGAACGTAATTCTACTGCATTCAGGAGAGGGAGGTTGAACCTCCCCTAACCGCAGCAGCAGCAGCAGCTCCATAACGATCCTAAAAGCCTATGTGTCCATAGACTTTTATGGAGTTGAGTTTAGGAGCTTTGGAAAAAAACTCCAAAAGCTCCTAAACTCAAGTTTAGGATCTGTAGTGTACATGAAGCCTTAGGGGATTCTGCTATTAGTGGAAGAGCAACAGAGACACCCTTGAACAGCAGTATTGTCAAATTGTGGAGAGGTATATGTGCAGTGATACCTTTATTAACCTTCTTCTACCAGCTGCACACATATATGATGGCTTTTAGCAGGTGGGCTTTGTTGCCGAGCGGCCATATAAATGCCCGCTGAAAAAATCCCGCCCACCCAGACGTAACGCGTACGGGGGAAGGTCACATGATCTACGGCCGTAGTAACCAGGAAGTAACACAGCACGCTGCACGCTCTGCAAATCTTTACGATCTTTTACAACGGATACAATGTAAGTGCGTTTCTTTGCTTGGCTAAATAAAACTAGCAAATTATACAGAGAGCACTAGATCTCTTTGGTTTTCTTTTCATATTTCGGGATATGTATCCTGGATTATCGTATTTAACAGCCATATATCCTGCGGTGAAGACTGATTTGCATTACCTGACGATTGGGTGTTTGGAGCTGTGTTCCCTGAGAATTTGATTTGTTAAGCGTTTTGACCCTGTAGGGTCTTGTTATTAAGGTGAGAGGCAGATATTGCTTGGTGGTGGGAAGCTGCGAGGACTGAAGTCACACTGATTGTTTTTGTTCACCAGACCACGTGTGGACTCTTCTCTCCTGCATCATTTCAAGCTATGGACTGTCTCTCTTTTTCATATTTTTGACTCTGCATTTGAGTCATTTTTATTACTTACATATATTCCATCTTTAGAGGGTTTTATAAGACTGCGCTGCACTATGATCTATGATTTATGTTGAAGGTGTCTAGATTGCCCTTGAGTGTCAGCTGCTGGTCTACATATTGTTTACACATTCATCGCTGAATCTTTTTCACATTTAAAATATACTGTATATGTAAACAGTTTACTGTGCTGAGAGCACGCTTCCAGCACACTAACTAAACTGTCATGGAAAGCTCCCGATGCACACTTGGGATTGGGGGCTTTCGATCATGTGACTGTTGTGACAGCCAATCACAGTGGTCACATGATCAGAATGCCCACCTCCTGGCATTTCGACCCAGTTAAAGAGCCGAGAGGTGGTAGCGGGAAGAGGCTAAATCAGTACATCTAAATATAGACGGTAGATATTGCAGTCACAAGTGTGGGTGGACAAGAAAACTCAGCATCAGAGTCCTATGATGTGTCCAGTATAAAGCCTGTGCAGCTGCAGCTACAGTCAGGGAGATGGATTTTGCTGAAGACACTCCGGAAATGCTGCTGTAAGGATCATATGGCACTGGGTCCACCACTGTGGAATAATAGCAGGCCACTCTCACTCCTGTTAACTCCCAAGCCCCAAGGCACCCTGGAAACCCAAGGCACCCGTTTTCTGAGAAACTTCCCCTGCGTCAGCCTAACTGTCCACAGCCCCTCCAGGATAAATAACCTCTAACTCTTTCCTGACCTTACAGCCTCAATGTAATAACCTGATGTCACAGGTCTAATTGTATAGGGAAAATCTGTATAAGAAATAAAGTAATTTTTCCACCAATTATTGGTACCAATCCTTAATAAAATTTTTTTATTGAGAGTAGAGGAGCACATGGAGTTGGAGACTATACACCATTTAATGTGGCAAAAGTTGTGTTAAGTGAGTAACTTACTGATGACCACGACTGACAAGGTGTATGAAGAAATTATCTCTAAATGAAGGGTAAATACCTCAAGAATATTAATAAATACCACAGAATTAGGGATAACTACACAATAAAGGTAGCCTGTGGACTGTGTAGCTGTTCTCTGTAGTCCCCACTGTGGTAGAGCTGGGGACCTGAAGTGTTCTTTCTGAGGAGCTGGCTGTTGGACTTCCCAATAAGGGATCCGGTCAGGGGAAGTATCATCTCCCTCACTGGACTGTGTCTGGAGGGAGCTGGAAGAGGTGCAGCTGTCTGGGGGACTTGTAAGTACTGAGCCTGAATTTATTCCAGGTGGCGGTGTGTGCTTTTGGGATATAAGTGCCAGATGTAGCTTGGACCGAGACAACTCTCATGGGGTCTTAGCATACTGGCCATTCCCTTGTCTTCAGCAGAATCCTGACCTGTGAGCTTAGAGAAAAAAAAGTGTCCTCCTGTTTACTGTGCAGTGGTTTGGTGTATCCCATGCCCTAACCCCTCTCCTGTTCTTCTAGCACAGGGGTAGGGAACCTATGGTTTGTGAGCCAGAAGTGGCTCTTTTGATTGCTGCATCTGGCTCACAGACAAATCTTTAATAAAGGTGGCGTGTCCAGACGTGAGCCGCGCTGGACATGTAGTCCCAGAGCTCCGCCGCGTCTACCACTCAATCCAGTGCCTTCTGTGTAGCTGTGCCCGGTGCCAAGGAGATTTCTGCACCTAAACTTTGTGGGCTACCCACCGCTATCCTCTCTGTCTTCGTCGCTGGGTGACCGGATTGCCGTGCTATGGACCCCGCGGCCTACTCGAGGTACTGCTGCCGGCTTGTGTGCTGTGCATCTGAGGGCCTTGGCAATCACCCCCCAATAAGGAGACCTGCCATCCGCTCCCTGTGCCATGACAGGCACGATCTCCTTCCCCTCTGACACCCGGGGACCCGCGGGAGCTGCCTCTCACATCCACTTCAGCGGCCGGCCGCCATTTTTTCAGGGCCTATACTCACCTTCATCACTCGCAGGCCTGCAGGCGCTTCACCACTCCGGCCTCATTGCATACCTGCCTGCTCTGCTCTCTTCCCGACCGGACTCCAGGCACTTTCACACGGCTCCATCTACTCACTGTATAGCTGCGGCCCATGAATATGAATATTAAATAAAGGTTCCCGACCCTGAAATATAGTGTATGGCTCTCACAGAATTACATTTGAAAATATGTGGTGTTCATGGCTCTCTCAGCCAAAAAGGTTCCCAACCCCTGTTCTAGCAGAAACATTTCAAAAAGCCATCCCCAGACTGAGGTATTGGATCCGGAGTGTATGGGCTGGTGTTTGTAGTGGTGGGCAGCCTCTGTACTATTAGGGAAGGATTACTGCTACAATAATATGAGGTGATACGCAATTATCTTATTCTTTGTTGCCTTTTTTATTTTTTAAAAATATTTTTTGTGTACTGAAAGTTTATTTTACAGCTGGAGGAAGTAGTTTATAATTAGGGCACCAAGCACTTTGGGTTATAGTTTTTTCCATTTTGGGGAGAGGGTAGCGTTGGATGCACTAGCAGATTTAGATGGACCTTACCAACAATTTATGGCCGAACTCCAGCTAACACTTAAAGCAGTTGAGGGTTTTATATAAATAAAAGCTAATCATTATAAGCACCCCTGTCAGTGTTAAATGGTTTGTCTCAATCCTCTCTTAACTATTTTCCCTGGTCAGGTTGGTGTTAAATAAAAGGTAGAAAAATGCCAGATTTACTTGTCAGATCACCAGGTGAAAATAAAATAATAAAAAAAAAAAACCTAAAAAAGAAAACGTATCCAGCCACCACATTTCGGGTTTGGCAAGCTAGAGTATAAATCCTTTTTTGTTTTGGGGTTCAATAGAACTTTACCTTACACGCATATTCTGGTGTGCTAGCCTCTTTAACCCTCATCCATATATTTATATTTCAAAGAATTTATCAGCCTGATCCGCTTCAAATACAATCCATCTCGGCAAATCAGCTCCAGTTGTACAGTGAAAACCCACACTTTAAAAACGAATATTTATTCATGTGTATAGGAGAGCTTCTATAGCTAAATGCATGTTGTGCAATAGCAAGCAGAATGCACTGACAGGAGGTTGATTTATGGCATATGGGAAAAGCTGACAGTGATAATGAGTATTACTATATGTGCAGCACTACCACTGTCTGTTCATACAAAGCTAGTTTATATCTCAAGGTAAAAATTTACAGTAAGGGTAAAATGACTATAGGGGGGAGGTTTAATTACATTTGAGGCTATCTGGAAATGTTGCTCATCTTATCAACAAAAAATGTAAGATTTAGTCCCAGTTCACACATATGCGATGCGGGAACCCTGCGAATCCACTGCGGGTTCCCGCATCATACTCAAAACACAGGCAGTTCACACTGCCATATGCAAATTGCTAGGGGGGGGGGGGGTGTCAATACAAAGTTAAAGACACCCCCAGATCAGTTCGCATATTGCAGTGCGAACTGTCAGTTAGGACATGAATCGGATTGGTGTGAACACCCATGTGATCCGATTCTGGTACGGACCCAAAAAAGAGTCCTGTGTGTGTTTGGTCCGAATGCGATGTGAATTCAGCCATACAATCTGTATGGCTGAATTTGCATGGCAGAGGCATCACATGTGATTTGCAGAGCATTGCGCTCCGAATCACATGCGATGTCCGTCATCGCATATGTGTGAACCGGCTCTTAGAAGTAAGTCCTTGTTCACACTAGACACAATCTGCATTTACTTCTATCTTCTGGTAAACAGAAAATACAAGCATATAAAAGATGCAGGCCTAGTGGACACATCTAATAAAACTTCTTTCTGAGGACTCTAGAAAGTGATTCTACTAGGCTGTATTCAATGGGGTTTATTTACTTTGGATGATTCAGTCTGCAAAGTGAATGTTTACTCAGTTTAGTCAATACGGTGATACCGAGTTCATTTTAATCATAAAATAATTTCCTGAAAAAAATCAAGCTTTTCCAATTTTCCTTGTATGCCATTAGGCATTCAAAAAGACCACAGAGTCTTGTTATTCTCTTTGCAAAATGCTCATTCTCTACTCCTAATTAAAGGCTAAACCTTATGTATAGCTTGTGATAGAGTAGTGAGGGGTAAGAACCAATGTCTGTTTTTTATTGCGGTCTGTGTCCCGATCGGAGATATTCACTCTCTCTAATTGTCCTGATTACCAGTGCCACTGGAAAAGAAAGTGAGAGTAAATGCAATATTTTGAAATGCGGGCAGGACAGAAATAGAGGGGTAATCTTCCAACAGGGCCACTTAAGGCCATGACAGCAGCCCAAAGCTGGCCATAAACTTGTAGAATTTAGTTACAAAATTTTCCATTTTCTGAACCTTTGTATTAGTTTTTTTTGGGGTGATTTGCTAAAGGCAAATAGACTGTGTGGGCGGAGTGGCGTGCTGACGTAATTGCGTATTATGATACCAGATGTGTGGGCTGCTGAAGTATATGCCGGCCAGCGAGACTGTTTAAGCCTGGGTTCACACTACTGCGATGCGGGAACCAGCGCTATACTAGTGCGGGTTCCCGCATCCCATCTCCCCCGCAGGCAGTTCACACTGCCTCTGCGAACCGCTGCGGGTGTCAATACAAAGTTAATGACACCCTCAGATTGGTTTGCAGATTGCAGTGCGAACTGTGAATTGGGACAGGAATGGGATTGCATGGGTGCGAACACCCATGCGGTCCGATCTCAGTGCGGAACAAAAAGGTTCCTGCACCATTTTTGTGTGAATGGGATGTGAGTTTAGCCATACAAACTGTATGGCTAAATTCACATCACACAGACATCGCTTGTGATCTGCACAGCAATGCGATGCAAATCACATGCAATGGCTGTGTTCACAATAGTGTGAATCCAGGCTTAGAGAGTGTTTTTACAATATAGATGTAAGTGTTACTCTATTTCTTAATAAATTAGTATTAAGTTTTTACACTATGTGGAACATCTTTTATTTTTGTGTATGATACCAATGGAGATGGTGGTCGGGTGATCCATATTGTGGCCCAAAGGAACCCTGCAGGAGCATCCCCGAGAGGCCCTGACTGGGCATATAAAAGTGCTGATGACCTTTTTCCAATAAAGGTCCATGTATATTAGTAAGCAGACAATTTTACCATAAAAAGGTGGTGATGTTTCTGTGGACTTTTATGCACATGGTGACACATGGTGATTAAAATGTATTCAAAGATACAGCGCTACTTGGTGATTGTATGCTTTTCAACTTAGATCACAATTGAAGGAGACTTCAACTATTCTGTAACCACTTCAATACAGGGCACTTTCACCCCCTTCCTGGCCACGCCAATTTTCACCTTTTAGCGCTGTTGCATTTTGAATGACAATTGCGCAGTCATGCAACACTGTACCTAAACCAAATTATGTCATTTTTTTCCCCACAAATAGAGCTTTCTTTTGGTGGTATTTGATCACCGCAAGGTTTTTTCTTTTTTGCTACACAAAAAAAAAAAAAACCCCGAAAAGTTTGAAAAAAAAAAAAAAGTTTTTTGTTTATGTTATACAATTTTGTAAATAGATATGTTTTTTCCTGCACTGATGAGCACTGATGAGGCCGCACTGACAGGCACTGACTAGAAGGCACTGATGGGGTGGCACTGATGATGAGGCACTAATATGCAGCACTGATCGGCACTGATAGACAGCACTGATATGCAGCACTGATGGGCACTGATATGTGGCACTGATAGGTAGCACTGATATGCAGCATTGGTGGGCACTGATAGGTGGCACTAATGGGCACTGGTAGGCAGCACTGTTGGGCACTGATAGGTGGCACTGATGGGCACTGGTGGGCACTGATAGGCAGCACTGATGGGCAATAATGGGCACTGGTGGGCGGCACTGATAGATGGCATTCATGTGCAGCTCTGATGAGGAGGGCACTGAAAGGGTCCCTGAGCCCTGATTGGCATTGTCACTCCCTGGTGGCCATGGGTGGGCAATCCTTGGTGGCTCTAGTGGCATCCCCCCAAGGGTCTGCACTGGTAATCAATGCTCTGATTACCAGCACAGACACCCCCCATCAGGAGAGCCGCCGATCGGCTCTCCTCTACTCGTGCCTGTCAGGCACGAACTGAGGAAAGCTGATCAATGGCACTTCCTATTTACTATGTGACCAGCTGTGATTGAACACAGCTGGTAACATGGTAAAGAGTCTATGTCATTAGGCTCTTTACCGGGATAGGAGATGCGGTGAGTCAGAGTGACACACCGCACCACCGATCGCCGCTCTGTGCGCCCCCCAGGGTTGTGCAGAGCAGTCTATTCTGCTGGACGTCATATGACGGACAATCAGGATAGAGCAACCACTTCCCGGCCGTCATTTTGCTATATGGCGGGCGGGAAGTGGTTAAAGTCTCCTTCTGAATTTTATGTTTGGACTCCTTTTAGCATATGTTATGTACATAAGAAATGTGTCAGGACTGTGTTTTTATCTAAATATACTATGTACTTTGCAGGTGCAGTTGTACTCGGTGGGTGCAGTTGCTCCAGAGCTTAGTAAATGAGGTAAAGCTTCACTTTCTAAAGACTATCCAATCACATGCAAGGAAAAAAAAAACAGTATTTGTGCTTGCACATGATTGGATGATGAAAGTCATTATAGCTTCCCCTCATTTGGGGTCCATTTGCACCAGATGCAGCTGGATGCTTTTTTTTTTTTTTTTTTAACACAACTTTTTTTTAACTATATTTCAACTGCATAGACAGTTCGAAATCCAGATTATTTTATGGGCTTAGATCACGCCATTACAATATAATGAAAAAAAAAAGTAGAGCAAGCTGCATTTATTCCCTCCACAAATACATGTAAATGCATGCAACCACAACACATTGCACTTCACATAATAGTGTATAAAAGGACAAAGAGAGAGGGATGAGAGGATCCCGCAGCAAACTGGGGTCTCTACGGTCTCTCACATAGAAATGGGACTTTAGAGGCTAGGAGTGGGTATTGATCCTGATGAAAATAAATACACCAATAATATATAAAAAATATAGAATTTATTTTTATAGGCATAAAAAATCTTATATAAATATTAAAAAAAGCATAAATACAAATAGCAAATAATGCATGTACATAAGACAATACTTCAGGAACCCAATACTTCAGGAGACTTCAGGAACCCAATATGCACAGTCTGGAGGAAAGAAGGAAAAGGGAAGACATGATTTAATAAGGTTCAGAAGGGCAGGATTTTCAATGTGAATCCAAGATCAAAAAGACAGGGACATGACCTCAAACTAATTGGAGGAAAGTTCAAAACGAATCTTATAAAGTATTATCTTACTGAAAAGATAGTTGTTGCTTGAACTATTCCAGTCAGTGGGTCGGTCAACAGTATGTGGATTCAAACATGCTTGGGACAAACAGGATAAATCCTTGGGATAAATCAAGAAAAAAAGGAAGAAAAAAAAAAAAAACACAAAAAAAAAATAGAAAAAAAAAATGGGGCAGATTCGGGAACTCTTCTGTGTTTCTAAATGTTCTTTTTGTACTAACGTTGATTTAAAAATTGACTAAGTATATGGCCATCCCTCACATTGGAAAGATATTCTCTCACTTCCTGTTGAGTCTACAAGACATGGCTTGGAGAGAAATCTCCAGGTTGGCCTGGAAGGCAGCCCATTCTTCCTTGGAGAGGAATAGTCTACCTCCAGGCATATTGGTCTCAATGTATTCATTGTTGTATAGGATTCAAGATGGAGGTTCTCAGAGAATAATATTATGAACCTTGCTCACATGGGTTCCTTGACAAGGAAGTGTAGTCTTCACATATATTTGTAAACGTGTGCAGCGGAAAAACTCTAAGACCCCGTTCAGACTGTGGCGACACGACTTGCTGGGGTGACCTGTGAAGTCACGGTGCACAGCGTGCGGGGCGACCTCTGCGCGACTTGCACGGACTTCATATAATTGAAGTCAATGCAAGTCGCCTCCATGTCGCCCCAAAGTAGTACAGGACCCTTTTTCTAAGCCAGAGCGACTTGTGTTGCTCCTATTAGAACGGTTCCTGTACTATTCAAAGGCGAGTGACCCACCGCGACTTGTCAGGCGACCAAGTCGCCTGACAAGTCGCGCTAGTGTGAATGGACCCTTATTTTACCAAAAATTCCTGAATCTGTTAATTTGAGTTTTTTCTTTTATTTTTAGTTACTGGCTAGCTGGAAAGTGTGCTGGAAAATATTTATCCAAGGAGGCCCCAAATATTTAGCAGTTTATGTCAGCCACTGACTGCTAAGAATGAAGCGTACGCTTTATGCACCAAGTGCGGGTTGTAACCTTTGTGCTAGAGAATATCTGTTGCATTAATTCCTAATGGCTAGTGCTAAAAACACTAGCTATCTAATTGATGAAATTCAATTTATGTTACCAAAATACCAATTTGTGACTTGATGGCAATGGGTGGGCATTAGCAGCAAAAATAAATAGAGCTCCTTTATGTATATGTCCAGCTGTGGAGCAATTAGATTAACTGCAGTAGAGAAGAGGTATACTTTATATTTTAGCAATTCCATGATTGCAAATTATAAAAAGTATTTTATGACTGATTGCTCTACACTGCAGAAAAAACATCCATCTCTCAGCTCCACAGCCCTATAATAGCTTGATCTAATAAAGCCGGTAAGCAGTTCCTATGAAATGCAATGTTACAAATGACATTTAACTGGTGTTTTATTTTTATTATGTTACAGTGTTCAGGATTTAATCAGAATATCTCTCATGATAACATATCTACTCATCAGGCCTATTATTACACATCACGGCGCATCAGAGTAGAAGTTCTCTGTGTGGCATTTTATCTCATTTCATATCATTTATAGTCATGTGTCAGTAATGACAGTTATTTGTTAGCATCAATAAAACAAGTCATTTCTTCTTTATCTACTTACTTTCCCCCCCCCCCTTGGTTGATCATCTCCACTTATACCCAGTGTATTAAAAAATAAGCTCTAGAGAGAACCTAAGCTGAGTGAAAAGGTAGATCACAAAATAAATGTGTCTTTTTAAAATCGCTCCCAGTTCACCACTTCAGCTCCGGAAGGTTTTACCCCCTTAATGACCAGGCCATTTTTTGCGATATGGCACTGTGTTGCTTTAACTGACAGCTGTGCGGTCATGTGACTATTTCCCCACAAATAAAGCTTTCTTTTGGTGGTATTTAATCACATCTGTGGTTTTTAT
This sequence comes from Pelophylax lessonae, assembly GCF_965119305.1. Classification (NCBI taxonomy): domain Eukaryota; kingdom Metazoa; phylum Chordata; class Amphibia; order Anura; family Ranidae; genus Pelophylax; species Pelophylax lessonae. The sequence goes on from NC_138769.1 coordinate 487,244,318, forward strand.
TTATTGCGCTATAAACAAAAAAAGACTGTAAAAAAAACAATATTTTTTACTATAAAACCTATCAAATAAAGAAATGTAAAAAATCTAATTTCTTCATCAATTTAGGCTAATATGTATTCTGCTACATATTTTTGGTAAAAACAAATCCTAATAAGTGTAATTTGATTGGTTTGCGCAAAAGTCATAGCGTCTACAAACTATGGGCTACATTTATGGACTTTTTATTTCTTTTTTATTGTTTTTACTAGTAATGATCAGCGATTTTTAGCGGGACTGCAACATTTCGGCGGACAAAGCTGACACCAAGTGACACTTTTTGGGGACCAGTGAGACCAATACAGTGATCAGTGCTAAAATAAATGTACTGTTACTGTATAAATGACACGGGCAATGAAGGGGTTAACACCAGGGGCGACCAAGCGGTTGAGTGTGCTCCAAGGAGTGCTTTCTAACTGTGTGGGGGATGGATGTACTAGAGCTTTTCAACACAACACAGAGGAACCCTTGAAATAATTTTCAGATGTCAGGGAACCCCTGCTAAAAATGACTATATTTACAACTCATGATACATTAGTGTGATGGTCGGTGGGAAGAATGCTCCTTACTCTTGTGGACATTGGGGAAAATTACCTTCTTCCAGATAGCTAAAAAGATCAATGGGTTCAAGGGAACTTATCTGAAAGGCAGAAATTGCTCATTGCTCCCTCTGGAGCAACCCCTGGAGGAACCCTAGGGGGTCCACGAAACCCTGGTTGAGAACCACTGTACTAGAGGAAAAGAGAGATCTGTGTTTTAGCTTAGCTGAAACACAGATCTCTCTCTTCCTTTGTGACAGAACAGTGATTTGCTTTCTTTACAAAGACAGACCGCCAATCTGTCATTCTCCTGCATGATGGCGGGTGGGCGGGGGACTATGCGGCTGCCAGACCCGCTGATTGGCTCCCGCTGTGTCCAATCGCAGGAGTGGCGCTCTGGCGATGCACGCCCGCCCCTGAGAACCCATGCACATAATCACGTACTAGTATGTGATTTTGCACAGCCGGGCCTCCCTGCCACGGTATATATGTGGTGGCTGTCTGGATGTGGTTAATGTGTAAAAATTAAATGCAATAACCATAAAAGAATGAGGCTGGGATTAAAAGAGAAAAAACAAATACTTTGGGTAGTCGGGAACACAGGGTTTAAATTTAAAAAGTATGTTACCGCCTTCCTCCATTAGCACCCGCAAAGTCTTAAATTAGCCATACTCTATATGGTAATATTCTGATTGTAAGATTTCCATGCAATCTCCTTTAGATTTACCAAAACTAGGTACAATGAGGACAAACCTAAACAATCCCTTTAATTGTTACCATATCTGGCAGGCACTTAAAGTAGCTGATGGTAGTTCTAAATGAGATTGCACTTGTAGGTTGTATAGCGTATGGTCACCTTTAATCTCACCTCTCGTATACTCCTTATTACTTATAAGGAGATTCATATTGGATGCATAGTGGATGGCAACAGCTCCACAGACTTACTTTAACCACTTGCGGACCACCCCGCATGTATATATATATATATATTGTGAGGCGGTGGCTCTACAAGCGAAATCACGTACCTGTACTTCATCGTCTCTTCCGGGTTTGCGGCAAACAGCTCCCGCTGGGATTGGACACAACGGAAGTCAATCAGCAGGTCCTGGCAGGCCCAATGTCCACTGGGACCCACCTATCATTCCCGACAGGGGCAGAACTGTGGTCTGCTAATGCAAACAAGGCAAGATCGCTGCTAAGCAGGAACACAGATCTTTGTCTTCCCCCAGTCAAAGTAACTCTCATACAGTTAGAAACCACTCCCTAGGGACACATTTAACCCTTTGATTGCCCCCCATGTTAACTCCTTCTCTGCCAGTGTCATTAGTACAGTGACAGTGCATATTTTTTAGCACTGATCACTGTATTGGTGTCACTGGTACCCAAAAAGTGTCAACAGTGTCAGTTAGGTGTCTGATTTGTCCGTCGCAATGTTGCAGTCCTGCTATAAGTCGCTGATCGCCACCATTACTAGTAAAATAAATAAAAATTCCATAAACATATCCCCTAGTTTGCAGATGCTATAACCTTTGCACAAACCAATCAATATATGCTGATTGGGATTTTTCTTTTTACCAAAAACATGTAGCAGAATACATATTGGCCTAAACTGATGAATACATTTTAACTTTTTTTTTTAATTGGGGTGGATTTTATAGCATAAAGTAAAATATATATATATATATATATATATTTTTTTTTTGTTATTTTATTATTTTTTTTTTTCAGAATTGTCACTCTTTTTTTGTTTATAACACAAAAAATAAAAAATTGCAGAGGTGGTTAAATACCACCAAAAGAAAGCTCTATTTGTGGGGGAAAAAAGGACATACAGTAAACCCCCCTCCATTGCGGGGGTTACGTTCCGGACCCAGCCGCGAAAAGTGAAATTCCGCGAAATAGAAAAACCCTATTAAAATGCATTGTAGGCATGATTTTTTTTACTGTCACTGTACGTGTAGAAGCATTTTAAGGTCTTTAAACACACTTTTAAAACAATAGAAACTCATTTAAACACATAAAAGATACTTAGAGACAGAGCAAGAGCTATGAAAAACACAAAAATCTTTCATTTTTAATGATTTATATAGTAAAATAACATTACAAAAAAAAACGCGAATTACCGGGACCGCAAAAACTGAACCGCGATGTAGCGGGGGATTACTGTATTTTATTTGTGTACAGTGTCGCACGACTGCACAATTGTCAGTTAAAGAAACGCAGTGCCGTGTCGCAAAAAAATGGCCTGGTCATGAAGGAGGGTAAAGCTTCTGGAGCTGAAGTGGTTAAAGCAGCTCAATCCTTTGCAATGTAATGGTCAGTTCACACTGAAATGTGCACGGTACCACGTGATTCCCGAACAATCGGTTTTGATAACCAATTTGCAGTATATGAATGGGCTGCAATACACACTGTAAAGTGGAAAAAGTAGTGTGAGCAGCACACTGTATCAAACCACATGGCACTGCGGTACCAGGCGATTTTCTGCCCGCAAAAAAGCTTAATTTGCGAGATGCGTTTGGGGTGCCACTACCAATTCATTGGCACCCGCATGCAGATCGTAAAGGCAGCCTGTTCACCTGCCTTTTGGTGTGAACTGACCCTTAGGCAATGCACAGCAGGACAAATATGTATTTATTTTATCTTTTGAGTGATCTGAGAACTGTTGGAACTGGTTCATCTGCTGAAATCTTTAAGAATTATGAAATGAAAACCATGGAGGACGTGCGTTCATTCATACCTGGAAGACTCAGCCCTGCAAACATTGAAAACCCAGGGAGGCAGGCATACAAACATGTTGGGTCTTATATCTAGTACATTCATTACAAATGATCTTTTATGTATGTCATTGTCCCTGCCATTACTCCACCATAGGCCGTCATGGTTAAGCAACCCTATTGGGCATATTTAAAGTGGTATTAAGCCCAAAATTAAAAATGTATTACAGCTTATCAATCTTTCGATGTGATTGCCACATTAGTATTCTTTTTTTAGGCTTTTCTCACTATTTTTTACCTGGTGATCTGGCCAGTAACACAACTCCTGTGTTAGAGTGCCTCCACTCTGGATGAAGGAGCACAGTGGTTACATTTGGACAGCAGCATTGTCAGTCTGTGCGAAAATGTTAGAATAGCAGATTTAGATGGATTTTAAGCTGACAAATTGAAGCCAAACTCCAGCTAAAGTAAAAGCAGCTACAGTCCTTTGATGACGTCCGGGGGGATGGGCGAAACACGTCGATGCATTTCCCGCTTTTGTGCAACCAACGACATCACTTCCTGTCCTCTGTGGAACGCACACCATTGTGGTGAACCAGGAAGAGCCTCTTATATTGTCTTTATGCCTTATTATCTGTGGATATTGTAAGTAAGTTTTATTCTGCGCCATAAAACCGTTTTTTACTGTACTTCACCATGAGTGCTATCTATCTCATTGAGTCTGAAGGTCACTATTGGCGGTTCGGCACGCTTTTGTGCTTTTCCACTGCTGGTACCGCATGGTATAGGGTCGGAACGGTTCGGTACGGTACGGTATAGGTTTGCTTTTCCACTGCATGGAACCGAACGGTACGGTACGGTACGGCTCTGAAAAAACAGTACCTACTCGATTGTGGTTCCAACAGGTACCAAACTGGTACCATATCCCACAATCCTTTGCATGCAGTCACTACTAGCCACTGATTGGTCAAAGAATCCCACCCACCCTGTTGTTATCCCACCCACTTAACTTTAGTACTACTTTAGTGGAAAAGCAAACCTATACCGTACCGTACCGAACCGTTCCGACACTATACCATGCGGTACCAGCAGTGGAAAAGCAAACCGGGCCAAGCAGGGCCGAGTAGAGCCGAGCTGGTACTAGCCGGTACTTGCAGTGGAAAAGTGCCATAAAAGTTACCCCAAGATTAACAGTTGTTGTGACACAAGCTTGGTCGACCCCCAAGACTGAAAAGCTGTGGGTCCATTTTTTCTGGTGAGTTGGGATACAAGAGGGGAGTGTGTTACACTTGATGCCATGTTTACATGAAGCACTTCAGCACTTTGTTCTTTTGGAGTTTGGAGCACCAGAGCACTTTATTTTCTGAAAAAGTTTATTATTATTATTTATGTTATTTTTATGTTATTTTTAAATTGCATGTTGTTTGAGCAAGCGCTGTAATATTTTGATTTTAGTTACAGTAACAAGTTTGTTCCTTTTCGGTTAATGGTTTCACGTACATAAATAAAATCTGATCATTGTACACACCCCTGTCAGCATTAAATGGTTTGTCTCCACCCTCCATCTGCTACATATGCAGCATAGTTAAAATTTGTTAAAGAACCATATTTAATGGCAGGATCATCAGGTGAAAAATAGGAAAAAAAGCCTAAAAAAGAAAAACTAATGTAGACATCACATATAAGAATTGGTAAGCTGCAATATAATACATTTTTGCTTTTGGGTTTAATACCACCTTAAAGCTGATGTTTAGCTAGGAAAAAAATTACTACAGTTTTAGTCAACTCACTTATCTATAATTAGGAAAGTCCCACACTGGACAAGCAGTTGAATCCTAAAGAAACCTTTACTTCTTGGTAGGAATGCCAGTTTATACATCTGCCAAATGTTAGAGTGGAATCCTGTATAATAAAGCAGATGCTGGCATCCTGGCTACCTTGCTCTAATAATTGCTGTAAAAGGGATGTCCTAGGAACTTGCATGGATATCATACAATGCTTATTATTAATGTTTCAGGAATAATGTTTAGTTTTTGCCTCTCACAGAGATCCCTGTCAGGAATCAACAGCAGAGATGGCCGCATCTGCATGGTTACGCTTAGGAGACTGGGATCAGGCTTTATATGCTTTAAGTCAGATTTATTGACAGTGAAACAAAATTCATCCAGACACCAGCACACCGCAAAAACAAAAATACAAGTGAACCAAAAACAGAATACCTGACTAATAAACCTAACAAACAGAAAGCCTATCTACAACTTTATACAATATATACATAATGGGGAACACAAAAGGCAGGGAGCAGATGAGAAGGGGGAACAAAACTGGGACAAGGAACAAAGGAGAGCAGGAACAATGCAGCAGGGTACTGGATACAAGGTACAGGACAGGAGCGAGATCAGGATAACTAGCAACAAGATATGGCAGCAGTAAAACACCCAAAGGACAGGGTCTAAATACCCTCCCATCAACCAGCATCAGGGGGAGACTGATTACTGGAAACTGCTGGGAGGCACCAGCTGGAGGACACTGTAACTATAAGGGCTCTTTCACACAATCCCGTCCGTCGGACGGACTCCATTTTCTCAGCGGGGGATCGATACGCCGATCCAACGCTGAGCAGGAGAATGACAGCTGTTCTCCGCACTGTGTGCGGAGACACAGCTGTCAGAGCCCCATACATCTCTATGGGGGTATCGGATGGGAACGGACCGTCGGTCCGTTCTCATCTGATCCCATCCGATCCGATCCGCTGGGCGGATGGAAAATAGGGTTTCTATCCGTCCAGATTTTACGGATCGGATCGGGTGTCAGCGGACATGTCTCCGCTGACATCCGATGCCCCATAGAGATGCATGGGGGGACCGTTCAGATCCGCCAAAAAAACGGACAGGAGGATCTGAATGGTCCGCCTGTGTGAAAGGGGCCTAACCCTCCGCTCAGGGAACAAGAGTGCCACCACCAGGGGATCCACTTCCTGACAATCACAGCAGTCACCCACAATGCCTCGATCTACTTTTCTTCCCATCTCTCTTCAGACATTATGCAGGGTTAGGGACAGTGATGCTGGTTTAGAGAAATCCTGTTGCCTGTGCTGCTCTTGGCTTTTTTCACATACGTTTGACATAGGCCAGCCTCTGCTGCAGCCTTTCACTTAGTGACTTGTCCCAAAGATACAATGTTGCAGTCCAAGCAGTTAGGCTGGTTCACACATGTTTGGTTACAGGTTCGTGCCTGGGGTCTGGCGCATGTCTGTTCACCGGTTCAGGTGCAATTTAAGTCTGAATATTTGCCTGAATTCACACCTGAGCCAGACCCAAACACGCACAGGACCTGTGTGAACCGACTCCATTGAGAGCCGGTCACCCTAACCTGTCATGCAACTTGGTGGCAAGGAACCCCGCATCCAATTCGCACAAATGTGAACCCAGCCTTAGAGGGAGACTGAGGAAATATCTCCTCCTGATTACAGCTGTAAGATGAAATATTCAGATCCTAGGCAAAGTCACTGGGCTGCTTTGTTGTGATAAAATACATTTTTTTTTCAATTGTTGCTGTATATTGTGTGGAATAAATTCTTGAAGAATTAGAAAATTAGTGATAATTCCAATTTAATGTAGCTGGAATATATAATCTGTAATTCAATCATGGCAAAGTTAAAATCTGCTGGTAAAACCAGATGAATGCTACACACACTTCTATTTACCTACCAGAAATAAAATGCATATGTCACCATTTACTTCATTAGCCTATTCATTTACTTCATAGCCTATTTATTTAACATGAATTGCAATGTATATATATATAAAAAAAAAAAAGAATATCCAAAAGAACCCAACATTACCCCCATATGTGTTATTAACATCTTGTACTAACTAGTGATTTATCACCCCTTTCCTGACACTAAATATAAGTGAGTTGTCTAATTCATCAGGTTCTGATTCAGTCTTAAATCCATTTTATGGTCACTGCTTTGCAGATCATGGAGTTAGGGATGATATTACAGTACATGATTGATGGTTGCATTTACATTGGCTCTTTGATGTCCCTTATGCATAAATAGAATAGATGAGGACCCATTTATGTATTCTGTTACTGCTGCCTAATCCTGCCAAGATCCGCCATTGTTAAAACAGTGCGCTGCTCAGAAACGTTTAACTATTTTAGTTCAAGTACTGGTCCAAGACTAAACAACATGGGTATTTCTGCATTTCTGACACATTTTTCAGACGCATGAGCTGCAAAAAAGTACACCGATTTAAAGTAGAACTAAAGACAAAACTTTTCTTTTTTTTATATTTTGATATAGTGAAGGTGGATCAGAACACCTGTCAGTTTTATTGCTATCTGTGCCCCTATTAGGAAGATGCACCTTCTCTATTTGTCCTGTTTGCCATTATCATAAAATTTCAAATTTTGGGTTGTCCCCAGAAAAGTGATAGGAGGGAAATCTTCCACTGGGGACACTAGTTCTGGTGACAACCAGGGATTTCCACTCACTTCCTGTTTTGGCTATGAACTGGAAGTGAAGGGAAATCTCCCCAGTGGGACACATTGAAAATTAAACCAGACATGGGGTTATCGCCCTCCATTACATTATTCAAAATGAAAAAAAATGCTTTGCCTTTAGTTCTACTTAAATTTCCTGAAAATCATACAATACTGCTACTATGGGTGAGTAGTTATTGTGGGATTATACTGTGGGTTCTTCTGAAACCCAGCAAGAGCTTCTTTTTTTTTCTACTTTTCGGGCGGACGGGCATCTGATCATCAGGGGACACAATTTTTTTGATTTTTTAATAAAGAACTTTTTCAAAAGTGACTTTTGTCTTTATTTTTTATTTTTTTGTACACTTTATTGGTGATTGGGTAGGGGTACGATGTACCCGATATCCATTCACATGGGGGGTTGGGATCTGAGGGCTTCCATATTCTGATAAGCCTCCCCCCGCAGACCCCCACAACCACAGCCCACGGTTGTCGGGATAAGACCCCTGTCCCCATCAACATGGGGGCAAGGTACTTTAGGGTGGGGGGGCAGAGCCCCCCCTGCCACAAAGCACCCACCCCCCAATGTTGAGGGCATGTGGCCTAGTATGGTTCAGGAGGGAGGACGCTCGCTCACCTCCAACCCCATCTTGGCCAGCCAGGCTGTGTGCTCGGGTAAGGGTCTGGTATGGAACCCCAAGCCGTTTTTCTTTTAATTTTGGCGCGGGTTCCCCTTAAAACCCATACCAGACCCGAGGGGTCTGGTATGGATTATGAGGGGGACCCCACGCCGTTTTTTTTTTCATTTTTTTTTTATCTGTATTGCCGGGAGCTGACAATACATTACAGCCGCGAGCAAGTTTAACCGGTTGCCGACTGCGCACAGTATATTTACTGCGGCAGTCAGCCCCGGCCAGGCAGAGTGACGTAGATCTACGTCACTCGCCTGTCACTGCTATTAGAGCCAATAGCGGGCGAGCGCGCGCCCGCCTCGGCTCGTTCAGGGAGGAGTGCGGGCGTGTGACCGGCGGACCCGATGTCCGCCGGTCACACTACGATCGCCGGTACAGCGGGAGAAAGACAGAGCGGCTTATGTAAACAAGCCGCCTGTCATTCTCCCTGTGTAAAAATGCAGATCAGACGGTTCTACTATGTAGAACCGTTGATCTTTGTTTTTACACCAATAGCATTGTCCCACTACAGTTAGAATCATGCCCCTAGCACACACTTAACCCCTCCCTGTCCAATACAGTTAACCCCTTCCCTGCCAGTGTCATTTTTGCAGTAACAGTGCATATACAGTGGGTACAGAAAGTATTCAGACCCCCTTAAATTTTTCACTCTTTGTTATATTGCAGCCATTTGCTAAAATCATTTAAGTTCATTCTTCTTCCTCATGAATGTACACATAGCACCCCATACTGACAGAAAAACACAGAATTGTTGACATTGTTGCAGATTTATTAAAAAAGAAAAACTGAAATATCACATGGTCCTAAGTATTCAGACCCTTTGCTCAGTATTTAGTAGAAGCCCCCTTTTGATCTAATACAGCCAGGAGTCTTTTTGGGAAAGATGCAACAAGTCTTTCACACCTGGATTTGGGGATCCTCTGCCATTCCTCCTTGCAGATCCTCTCCAGTTCTGTCAGGTTGGATGGTAAACGTTGGTGGACAGCCATTTTTAGGTCTCTCCAGAGATGCTCAATTGGGTTTAAGTCAGGGCTCTGGCTGGGCCATTCAAGAACAGTCACGGAGTTGTTGTGAAGCCACTCCTTCGTTATTTTAGCTGTGTGCTTAGGGTCATTGTCTTGTTGGAAGGTAAACCTTCAGGCCAGTCTGAGGTCCAGAGCACTCTGGAGAAGGTTTTTGTCCAGGATATCCCTGTACTTGGCCGCATTCATCTTTCCCTCGATTGCAACCAGTCATCCTGTCCCTGCAGCTGAAAAATACCCCCACAGCATGATGCTGCCACCACCATGCTTCACTGTTGGGACTGTATTGGACAGGTGATGAGCAGTGCCTGGTTTTCTCCACACATACCGCTTAGAATTAAGGCCAAAAAGTTCTATTTTGGTCTCATCAGACCAGAGAATCTTATTTCTCACCATCTTGGAGTCCTTCAGGTGTTTTTAGCAAACTCCATGCGGGCTTTCATGTGTCTTACACTGAGGAGAGGCTTCCGTCGGGCCACTCTGCCATAAAGCCCCGACTGGTGGAGGGCTGCAGTGATGGTTAACTTTCTACAACTTTCTCCCATCTCCTGACTGCATCTCTGGAGCTCAGCCACAGTGATCTTTGGGTTCTTCTTTACCTCTCTCACCAAGGCTCTTCTCCCCCGATAGCTCAGTTTGGCCGGACGGCCAGCTCTAGGAAGAGTTCTGGTCATCCCAAACGTCTTCCATTTGAGGATTATGGAGGCCACTGTGCTCTTAGGAACCTTAAGTGCAGCAGAAATCTTTTTGTAACCTTGGCCAGATCTGTGCCTTGCCACAATTCTGTCTCTGAGCTCTTCAGGCAGTTCCTTTGACCTCATGATTCTCATTTGCTCTGACATGCATTGTGATCTGGAAGGTCTTATATAGACAGGTGTGTGGCTTTCCTAATCAAGTCCAATCAGTATAATCAAACACAGCTGGACTCAAATGAAGGTGTAGAACCATCTCAAGGATGATCAGAAGAAATGGAAAGCACCTGAGTTAAATATATGAGTGTCACAGCAAAGGGTCTGAATACTTAGGACCATGTGATATTTCAGTTTTTCTTTTTTAATAAATCTGCAACAATGTCAACAATTCTGTGTTTTTCTGTCAGTATGGGGTGCTATGTGTACATTCATGAGGAAGAAGAATGAACTTAAATGATTTTAGAAAATGGCTGCAATATAACAAGAGTGAAAAATTTAAGGGGGTCTGAATACTTTCCGTACCCACTGTATATAGCACTGATTACTGCAGTAATGTCACTGGTACCCCCAAAAGTGTCAAAAGTGTCAAAAATGTCAGTCAAGGGTCCGATCTGTCCGCCGCAATGTCGCAGTACTGCAAAAAAAATCGCAGATCGCCACCATTACTCGTTAAAAAAAAAATAATTAAAAGATAACTTTTGCGCAAACCAATCAAAATACGCTTTTTGAGAATTTTTTTTACCAAACATATGTAGCATAAAACAATTTGGCCAAAAATGTTAAAAAATTTTGATTTTTACATTATTTTTTGGGGGAATTTCATATAAAAAAAGTGAAAAATATTGTTATTTTTGCAAAAATTACACTCTTTTTTTGTTTATAGCGCATGATCAAAAAATCGCACAGGTGATCAAATACCACCAAAAGAAAGCTCTGTTTGTGGGAAAAAAAGGACGTGAAATTTATTTAGGTATAGTGTCGCACGACCGCGCAATTGTCCGTTAAAGTCACGCAGTAAAAAATCGCAAAAAACCCCCTGGTCAGGAAGGGGGTAAAATCTTCCGGGGCTTAAGTGGTTAAGTGACATTTTTTCCTTTAGAAATGTCAGTATTGCTGCAGCAGGCTACATACATCGCACAAATATGCCACTTTACAGGCACATTACCCCCTCCCCCCCCCCCCCCCCCAGGCACGATATTTAAAGGAATTTTTTATTTTTATGGTTTCACTTTAAGCATTATTAAAATCACTGCTTCTGTAAAAACTATTGTTTTAAAAAAACATTTTTGCATTGATTCATGTCCCCCAGGGCAGTGCCCAGGTCCCCATACACTTTTTTTGGGCCAATAACTTGCATTTAAGCCTTTAAAATTAGGACTTTTAATTTTTCATGTTCATGTCCTATAGACTTTAATGGAGTTCGCATGTTCACTAGAACATTTCCTCTGTTTGAGATGTTCTGGTGCGAACCGAACAGGGGGGTGTTCGGCTCATCACTAGTTGAGTTAATTTGAGGGGACAGCAAATTTACACTGTTATACAAGCTGTACACTCACTACTTTACATTGTAGCAAAGTGTCATTTCTTCAGTGTTGTCACATGAAAAGATATAATAAAATATTTACAAAAATGTGACTTTTGTGAGATACTGTACGTGAATCATCTGCCCTTACTTAAGATGGCCACAGCCAGAAATGCTAGGGGATGTTTTTAAAAGTGATTTCTCAGCAAAAAAAAGCACGGAGTCACAGATGGATGGGTGAATTTGATTAGAATATTGAAAAAGAAATAAATAGCGTTTTTGGTTTGTGAGGCTCAGGTGCAGTGTAGTTCTGCTTTAAGCCTTGCAGTTTCCTCCCTTTACAAGAAAAAAACAGCTATTTAGAACTGACATAACATAGCCGAGCAACAAACAAAAGTTATGAGACCAACTGTATCAAAAGGATTAAAATTCTTGAACTTCCTAAACTTTACTAACGAGGTATTTCTTTAGTTCATAAAAGGTCTTTTGGAGCACAGATTGTTCTTTATATAATACAATAATTCATGCAAATCAAACACAGGCATCTTTCTTGTACTAACCAAACACTCATGGTCAAGAGCACCTGCTTTCCCATATGGACACTGTTCATCAATGCCTATTCTCCATGTGCTCAGGACATTGTACAGTGCAGCAAAACGTGCCAAAGAAAAATAAAAAACTCGCAGCACAACGCAAAGCTCTGTGCTTTATGCAGTACTGTTCTTTCAGAATACCAATTGTTCTTTTCCCTTCCTATTGTTAGAGAAGCCAGGAAATTCAACAGTGGAGAACAACATCACATAAACATAGCGCTCACAAAACATAACAAAAATAAATAAAAATTGAAGAACGACCTTTAATTGCTACCATCTGCATTGCAGTAATTAGTTGTATCTGTCATCCATAAGCCAAATGAAGAGCAAGTTTAAACAGCACTTCAGCAGAAATTTTCCTGCCGATACTTTTGTTTTGATTGTGACTTGCAAAGATCACAAACACGGAAAATGGCTCGCAATATTGTCTCAGTGCTTTGAAGTACTTGATATGCCAGAGACACTTCTGGCTTGAAAACCAAAAAAACAGCACGACACTGGCAGTACTTAATTCAACATGTCAAAAAAAAAACAACGATACCAAACGCCAGGCACGGGTTTTCAATACATGAAAGACGATTTCCTGAAGCTCTATTAGAATATTCAGTTTTCTTTACCAAGTCTGGTTTACTAATCAAGCCATTAAAAATATTTAGACAGATGCTTGTCATTTGTAAAAGTCATCATAAGCATATCAATATATATACATATATATATATATATATATATATATATATATATATATATATATATATATATATATATAAAAATTTCATAAAAGTGAGTACACGCCTCACATTTTTTAAAATATTTTATTATATCTTTTCATGTGACAACACTGAAGGGATGACACTTTGCTACAATGTAAAGTAGTGAGTGTACAGCTTGTATAACAGTGTAAATTTGATGTCCCCTCAAAATAACTCAACACACAGCCATTAATGTCTAAACCGCTGGCAACATAAGTGAATACACTCCTAAGTTAAAATGTCCAAATTGGTCCCAAAGTGTCAATATTTTGTGTGGCCACCATTATTTTCCAGCACCGCCTTAACCCTCTTGGGCATGGAGTTCACCAGAGCTTCACAGGTTGCCATTGGAGTCCTCTTCTACTCCTCCATGAAGCTGGTGAATGTTAGAGACCTTGCGCTCCTCCACCTCCCATTTGAGGATGCCCCACCCCACAGATGCTCAATAGGGTTTAGGTCTGGAGACATGCTTGGCCAGTCCATCACTCTTACCCTCAGCTTCTTTAGCAAGGCAGTGGTTACCTTGGAGGTGTGTTTGGGGTCGTTATCATGTTGGTATACTGCCCTGCGGCCCAGTCTCTGAAGGGAGTGGATCATACTCTGCTTCAGTATGTTACAGTACATGTTGACATTCATGGTTCCCTCAATAAAGTGTAGCTCCCCAGTGTCGGCAGCACTCATGCAGCCCCAGACCATGACACTCCCACCACCATGCTTGACTGTAGGCAAGACACACTTGTCTTTGTACACCTCACCTGGTGGCCGCCAAACACGCCTGACACCATCTGAACCAAATACGTTTATTTTGGTCTCATCAGACCACAGGACATGGTTCCAGTAATCCATGTCCTTAGTCTGCTTGTCTTCAGCAAACTGTTTGCGGGCTTTTTTGTGCATCATCTTTAGAAGAGGCTTCCTTCTGGGACGACAGCCATGCAGACCATTTTGATGGAGTGTGCAGTGTATGGTCTACGCACTGACAGGCTGACCCCCCACCCCTTCAACCTCTGCAGCAATGTCACATGAATCACATGACACCGGGAAGGGAAAATGGCTAATTGGGCCCAATTTGGACATTTGCACTTAGGGGTGTACTCACTTCTGTTGCCAGCAGTTTAGACATTAATGGCTGTGTGTTGAGTTATTTTGAGGGGACAGCAAATGTACACTACTTTACATTGTCGCAAAGTTTCTTCAGTGTTGGCACATGAAAAGATATAATAAAATATTTATAAAATTGTGAAGGATGTACTCACTTTTGTGAGATACTATATATATATATATATATATATATATATAGCACCCTCCTAGGTAGGTGCTAGGTAACGTATAGGGGGGACCTTGTCTGCTTATCAGCAGGGTCCAGTTATTCAGTCAGGCTGTCATGTGTTATCAGGTGTGACTGTTAAGTTGGGGAGTCTCCCCACTGTATCCAATGAGGGCTCTCATTGGACAGTGGAGGAAACCTGACCAAAAGCACACCAGGGCTTGTATCCATCCCAGAGGGCAGATTCTGCCGCAATGCATCCTGGGAAGGGGATATAAGTCTGAGGGGAGCACATGACAGGGTGTCTTTGGCAGGAAGCAGAGTCCCAGGAGGGAGGTGACGGATGTCTCTCCTCCTGTCAGCATGGAACAGATGTCCTAGGTGGCTGGCCTAGAGGACAGAGGGTTGAGCTGAGCTTCAGAGAGGGATCCAGTGTGCTGAGGACCAAGCAGAGCTGTGGGGGGTCAGAGTTTCCAGGAAAGCCGTGTCGTGAGTACTTTAGACTGCCCCAGGGTCTGCCTAGCATAGGGGACCACTCCGGAAGGTCAGAGGGATCCAGGAGCCAGCTAACCCATGCAGCAGTTATCGAAAGGGAGTGCCAGTGTCGATACCCTGAAGAGAAAGAGGGTGTGGGCCCTGAAGAGTTAAGAGTTGCATCAGTGCTTACAAATAGCTACCTCAGTCGGGAAGGCTAAAGGGAGCAGTACAAAGGACTTTTGAGTCACAAGGAAGTGTCAGAAGTCAGTTCAAGTTCACAGACAGCAAGTGAGTGTTAACAAGCGCCAACCAGCGTTGACTGGCAGTCAGCCGGCGTCAAGAGGCATTTTTCTCAGTTGTCCCCATACATTGTGAAGAGTTGAGCCAGAGGAGTATCCCACTCATTCCCTTCTCAGATCCAAGTTCCTAAATAAATACAAAAAACAAAGTTGCTGGACTGTTTCTTGTCTCAGTGCTCACACTTGGAGAACATGCTTAAATGTGCGGTTGTTACTAGCAGTAACCCTGGCAGACCCACATCCAGCACAAAGGCTGGAAATCCTGCTATATATATATATATATATATATATTTATTTATTTATTTATTTATCGCCAAAGCTTATATCTTGATGAAGAGCAGGGATGCTTGAAACTGTACAGTCACTACATTGCTTGTAATGGTTATGAAACCTCTACTTAGAAGTAAAGAATCTTGCAGATTGGAGATTGTATCCTTCTTCTTTGACACATTTTTGATGGTGAATGATCGGGAGCCCACTATTGGTACTATCTCCACACAGGAGTGACTCACCACACACACATATACAGTGGGTACGGAAAGTATTCAGACCCCCTTACATTTTTCACTCTTTGTTATATTGCAGCCATTTGCTAAAATCATTTAAGTTCATTCTTCTTCCTCATGAATGTACACACAGCTCCCCATATTGACGGAAAAACACAGAATTGTTGACATTGTTGCAGATTTATTAAAAAAGAAAAACACATGGTCCTAAGTATTCAGACCCTTTTCTGTGACACTCATATATTTAACTCAGGTGCTTTCCATTTCTTCTGATCATCCTTGAGATGGTTCTACACCTTCATTTGAGTCCAGCTGTGTTTGATTATACTGATTGGACTTGATTAGGAAAGCCACACACCTGTCTATATAAGACCTTCCAGATCACAATGCATGTCAGAGCAAATGAGAATCATGAGGTCAAAGGAACTGCCTGAAGAGCTCAGAGACAGAATTGTGGCAAGGCACAGATCTGGTCAAGGTTACAAAAAGATTTCTGCTGCACTTAAGGTTCCTAAGAGCACAGTGGCCTTCATAATCCTCAAATGGAAGATGTTTGGGACGACCAGAACCCTTCCTAGAGCTGGCCGTCTGGCCAAACTGAGCTATCGGGGGAGAAGAGCCTTGGTGAGAGAGGTAAAGAAGAACCCAAAGATCACTGTGGCTAAGCTCCAGAGATGCAGTCAGGAGATGGGAGAAAGTTGTAGAAAGTCAACCATCACTGCAGCCCTCCACCAGTCGGGGCTTTATGGCAGAGTGCCCGACGGAAGCCTCTCCTCAGTGTAAGACACATGAAAGCCCGCATGGAGTTTGCTAAAAAACACCTGAAGGACTCCAAGATGGTGAGAAATAAGATTCTCTGGTCTGATGAGACCAAAATAGAACTTTTTGGCCTTAATTCTAAGCGGTATGTGTGGAGAAAAACAGGCACTGCTCATCACCTGTCCAATACAGTTCCAACAGTGAAGCATGGTGGTGGCAGCATCATGCTGTGGGGGTGTTTTTCAGCTGCAGGGACAGGACGACTGGTTGCAATCGAGGGAAAGATGAATGCGGCCAAGTACAGGGATATCCTGGACAAAAACCTTCTCCAGAGTGCTCTGGACCTCAGACTGGGCCGAAGGTTTACCTTCCAACAAGACAATGACCCTAAGCACACAGCTAAAACAACGAAGGAGTGGCTTCACAACAACTCCGTGACTGTTCTTGAATGGCCCAGCCAGAGCCCTGACTTAAACCCAATTGAGCATCTCTGGAGAGACCTAAAAATGGCTGTCCACCAACGTTTACCATCCAACCTGACAGAACTGGAGAGGATCTGCAAGGAGGAATGGCAGAGGATCCCCAAAACCAGGTGTGAAAGACTTGTTGCATCTTTCCCCAAAAGACTCCTGGCTGTATTAGATCAAAAGGGGGCTTCTACTAAATACTGAGCAAAGGGTCTGAATACTTAGGACCATGTGATATTTCAGTTTTTCTTTTTTAATAAATCTGCAACAATGTCAACAATTCTGTGTTTTTCTGTCAGTATGGGGTGCTATGTGTACATTCATGAGGAAGAAGAATGAACCTAAAGGATTTTAGCAAATGGCTGCAATATAACAAAGAGTGAAAAATTTAAGGGGGTCTGAATACTTTCCGTACCCACTGTATATATATATATATATATATATATATATATATATATATATATATATATATACACACACACACACACATGTACACATACATACACACACTTTTTTTTTCTCTATGTTCCATGCTAAAATTAAAGAAAAGGTTTTTTTAGCATTTAATTATTTTTTCATGTAAATGAAAACACTGTATAATAAAGTCATATTTACCACTGGTACACAATAGGTGGAGCTCTAAGCCTAAGTCTCGACAGCATCTGAAATGTTAGAAAGTAGTTCTTGCACTAAACAGAGACCTGAATGACTGGGACATGCACACCCCCCACCACCACCCCCCCTCACCTCAAAGTGAGGGCAATAATTCTAGCACCAGAGCTCACAGTTAACTCTAAACTGATGAGCTATAAAGGGTTTTAAGGTGTGGCCCATGGAGATTTTTGGGTATCATTGTTTTTAAGACTTGCCATGTTTCGTATATCTATTTACTCAACTGAACCCCATCTTTTATATTTTATAAAAACAATGGCACAAATATCATGCACCAAAAAAAAAAAAAAATGCAACAACTATCTTTTTATTCCACAGGTCATCTGCTTTTAGAAAAGATATAATGTTCTGTGAATTTAAGTAATTTTATAGCCAAAAATGCAGATTTTTACCTGCATGCACATGAAAACATTGGTCTAGTGCCGAAGTAGTTAATAGGTTGTGTGTAGTCCTGAAAGTCTTAACTCCAATCTATCAGTGCTCAAAATGTATGTACTGATTAGAGACATCCCTAGAAGTCTCTTGGAAATGAATGTAATGTCAAGTGCCTCTGTCCACCCCTCTATTTAAATTGGAATAACCTTGAATGCATTAGTTAAATGATGTTCAAAACAGCAGCAATATCAAAGCGATATCAATGAACTAATGTAGAAGTGGGAAGAAAATGATCATACTGACAGTGGGTCATGTTAGTAGGTCTGCCACAGCACTTCATCTTCAGCATACGTTGCAGCCTGTATTAATATGTGTGACATTTAAATACCATGAACCTCACATGATAGCTTTTGTGTTAACACCTGCAGGTTACAGTTTCGTTGTCTATGTACTGAAGGCCTATAAAAATACTAATTAATCTGTATGCATAGGAAGATGTAACTCTTAAACTCGTCTTGCTCTTGAAGCTGAAGTTCAAAGCAAGACCAAGCCTTTGTACTGTACGATATGTGAGAAGTGGTGGCACACCTGGGTAGTACATTCTTCATTAACAATTCTGGGATGTCAACATAAAAATAAATGTTGTACCCAACATGATTCTAGGCCTTTGAAATACATATTACCTGTCCAATTCAATTCCACTGTGTATTACTTAGTCTCCAATTCCACTGTGTATTACTTAGTCTCCAATACCGTTTTTATATATATTGGGATACAAAAGTTACCTACTATATACGTTTTAAAAATAATCAAAAATAAAACAGAGAAACACATGCCAACAGACTAATCCGATTCCAAATATCAACTGACTGCAAAAAACTTATGAAGGCTGGCTCTAGTTTAGTTACTACCAGTATCCAGAGCTAGCTTTCCCATAAGGCACATATGGGCATGTGCCTAAGGCTCAAACATTTTAGGACTCTCAAAGGGGGGAAAACATTGTTAACTGGAAAAGGTGTCCTTTGTACAACAAACGGGTTCATTATTGTGGTCTACACAGCAGTAACCAAAGAAAGCATTGTGTCTCAGTGAGATACAAGGTTTCCCCCAACATCTCAGACACTTACTTAAAGACTTCTTATTCTTAAGTACTAATTTTTTGTGCAATAATCCATAGCAACCAATCAGAATCAGGTGATGTTTAATTTAATGTAAGCATTGATCCTTACAAATAATAAATAGTTGCATCTAAACCGGGGGTCTCCAAACCTTCTAAACAACGGTCTGATACAAAAAATGATGCAGCGCAACTAAATCAGTTTCTCTTAAACAAATAAGTCCTAAATGATGAAACAAAAAAGTCTTTAAAAATGTAAGTGTGGCCATTCACCAGTGAATTCCAGATATCCCAGACTTCTGTTCAACAGATCACTCACGTGTCACATGCATAACACCCAGTGAACCATATGCGCTCACCTTCTGGGCTGGACCTTAATCACTAGTCAAGGTCAAACACACGTTTGCCTCTCTAGGGCTATACTCCAACTGGCTCCTAGTAACAATCACAGGCACTGACACATAGGCTGGAAATCCTGTTTGATCTCCTTCTCTCCATGTGACTTATGATCATGCAAAAGTAATAAAACCAATAGTGCCCTCCATATATTTTAAAACAATTTAATAGAATCTAAAATGGGACACTCACAAACAAATGCACTCTCAGTGCCATGTTCTGCGCATAATATAAAAGTAAACCGCCTTTCAACCCCAGGGTCACCACACCGTCCAATGGCATCAAATGTTTCTATATACATTACCCCTCCCAAGGCTTCCATAAGTTCTAAACAAGGGGCCAGTTTACAGTCCTTCAGACTTTAGAGGCTGGACTGTGGCCAATGGGAGTGGAAAACGTCTTGATATCAGTAGGCGTAAACAATGCCACATCTTTGATGGGAAGAATAAATGTCCCATCATTGGTGTCAGTGGGATGAATAATGCCCCATTGTTGGGGTCAGTGGTAGGAATTATGCCCCTATCGGTGGTGTTAGTGGAATAGTGCCCCATTGTTGGTGGCAGTGCCAAGAATTGTGCCCCCATTATTGGGGTCAGTAGGAGTAGTGTTGCAAGGGGCTGGATAAAGGCAAGCTAAGCAGTTTGGAGGCCACTGATCTAAACTAAAGCATGGTCCATACAATCTGATGTTTGATGTGTACCATTGAGCCAGTTTAGATAGAGCAGGTAAGTATAACATCTTTTTTTTATTTTAATGAAAAAACAAAAATCCTTTATATCAGTTTAACTTCTACCAGTGCCACAAGATTCTAGCCAAAGGACCTGGTACAGATTACAATGTTTCATGAAAAAAATATATACTTTGTAAAGTTTGATTTTTCACAACTTTTTGTATTTCCTAGTTCTCCATATAATAAGAATGCTAACAAGAGTCCCCTGCTATGAAAAAGGTTGAGTCCCATCACTCAACAGTGTATAAAACCAACTAAAAATATATCTGTATTTGAATGTATGTCAAGAGAACTATAAGATTCCCCAAGGATGGTATGCAGTAACAGTGATTAATAGGTGCACTTATCTTTTAATGCAATATTCAGCAGAAAACAAATGGTAGATTACATAATTTACTTCCAGTTTGATGTAAGATCAAATTCCCAATAGGGCAGATTGTTCTTCAGTTAATAGCACAACTTCTTTATTTAGGAAATGTAAATCAAACTCACATTCTGGGATGAGAAGGAAGACAGTAATGGTTTTCACAAACTCAAGGTTTACATGTTAAAACTCTGGAGTTCGCATTCAAAAGGCCACTTTCCAACAAACAGAAATCGTAAGGTGGAGCAGGAAAATACATTCTGTGATAAGTATACTGTATGGAACAAACCTTCTGCTGTATACTTTCTCAGATCAACTCCAAAATTTCAGTTTTGCATATACAGTATACTAATGATCTGCCCCTTAACATTATTAAGACTCCAGAGCAAGATTTCCCCACTCTAGTCTGTGTCTACATTCCCTCCCATAAGGCTACAATTGAGGTTCCATTGCTAGTTGAATTTCCCAGTTATTGATTGTACAATATATGGAGCCAAACACCATCAATGCAAATTCGAACGGCTGCAGCATCTGAGCAGAACGGAGCATTAGGATCTTATAGCACTTGAGTCCCAAGAGATATAAATAACCAGCATGTGATTCAACAGGACAATTAGAGTGTAGCATTTGTATCATAAATGTCTCTGAGTCAGTGTGCAAGCTACTGTCATATTACATGTCCTGTCCAACCTCCCACTCCGGTCTCAAATCTTTTTGTTTATCCGGACTAAGATCTTGGTTCCATAAGATCTCCGTGCAAGGATCTTGATGTTTTAGCACCAAGCATTTCCAGCACTGATAAGGTAAGTACATTATTTTAAGAGTTTATTTAGTGTTAGGTTAACTTGCATCTCTAGTCAAAACTTTATTTTTTTAGCCATTGGAAAGGCTTCCTTTTGCATCCTGTCCCAGAGATACAATAAGAAGTGAGAATTCCCCTCTCCAAAATGAGAAAAAATCAGATGACACTGGAGCAGGTGTCACCATTGAAAGATGTCTCCATTATTCCTGTTCTGGGGGGAAAAAAAACATGACATTTAGCATTTTCCCTTTTCTTGTGTGTTGGGTGAATATCCCCAAGGTTCAGACAGCAATACAAAGGTGTCAAGGTTGTAAAGCCTGGTAAAATTATCCGCCGAATGATCATCCAT
Organism: Pelophylax lessonae; assembly: GCF_965119305.1. Taxonomy (NCBI): domain Eukaryota; kingdom Metazoa; phylum Chordata; class Amphibia; order Anura; family Ranidae; genus Pelophylax; species Pelophylax lessonae. The sequence continues at coordinate 487,265,948 of NC_138769.1, forward strand.
GTTGTATTTGTTTTTTTACATATCAAAAATGAATAGGTTACTAATGTACGAAAATTCTCATATGACAGAATAAAAATTCAGAAGTGATGTAATGTACTTGTATTGTATTTTCAGACAAAAACTGTACTGATGAATTGAAAATCGTACGATGGGGTAAAAATTTTCGTGTTAGCCCCTTTGGAAAATTTTAGATGAAAGCTGTGTACTAACGATCAGATTATCGTACGATCGCGTCAAAAGCGGTATTTTTTGTATGATTTTCTGATCGTGTGTACGGGCCTTAAAGCGGTTGTATCCTCAAAAAAACAAACAAACGCTGCAGGACAAAGGCATCATGAGCTAGTATGCATCGCACAATAGCTCATTATGAAACACTTACCTTAGAACGAAGCCCCGACACAGTCGCCCGTACATCGCTGAGGCAACTGACATCTTCCCTTGGCGTCTCTTCCGGGTTCGGCAGCTCCGGCGTTGTGAGTGGCCGGAGCTGCGATGATGTCACTCCCGCTTTCCAGCAAGGAGCCGGCAAGGAGCTGTGCCGCTGGTGTCACATGTGCCGCTGGTGTCAGCGGCTGCATGCAGGACGAATATCTCCTAAACCGTGCAGGTTTAGGAGATATTAATTTTACCTACAAGTAACTCTTATTATAGGCTTACCTGTAGGTAAAAGTTAAAAAGCGGAGTATACTACCGCTTTAACTTTTTCCTACTCAATTTAAAAAATAAAGAAAAATGTTTTGACTACAGATATTTTAGAGGTTATGTCTAAAACGGCGTTCGACCAAAAAGTGGAACTTTTGATTTAAGTGCTCCTGGCCCCCTGACATGCCACATTTGGCTTGTCATTTTTTTGGGGGGGGGGAGCGGGTACCCAGATTTGACAAGTACCTGCTCCCACTTCCGCACGGGCCACCTAGGCGGCTGGAGCAGAAGTTCTCCTCCCCCCCCCCCCTGCAATCTTCTGGGACACGTCATAGGTCCCAGAAGATTGCCCATCCGCTGATGACGTACAGCGCGACTCACACTCATGCTAGAGATGCCAGCGCCGTGGGGAGAAGAGGGAGAGATTAGAGGTGCCCGTTGACCACATTGCTGGATCATGGGAAAGGTGAGTGTGTGTTTATTAAAAGTCAGCAGCTACACTTTTTGTAGCTGCTGACTTTTAATAAACCCCAAAATGGAACTCTGCTTTAAGGGGAGGGTTAGTGTTAATGTAAATGCTAAAGGTTAATTTTAAGAATAAGGATATATGTTAGATTTTAGGTTAGGTTAGGGTTACCTGTTTTCTGAGGGTAAGGTAGAACTAAATGCTTTTAAAATGAGTTTTAATATAGAGAATAATTCCCCCTATAGTTGAATTGAATAGAAAAAATGATATTGGAAATACTGTAGGAACTTATAATATCTTACCTCCATGCACATCATATCCTTTACTTCTATTTTTGGGTATACATGACTTCTCTACATATACCAGTGACCCCAGCCTCTTGTCACAATTGCACAAGTCTGCAATGTGGGAGTGACACTGTAGAAGTCACTGTTACGCTGGTCAGACGGTCATGCTGCCGTAGTTAAGAGCAGGGATGAGCTACCCCAGGTGACAACTGTGCTTCTGGTAAAAGGTTTGTCACTCAGGAAATGTAAGCACCGATGGGCCTTTCCCATTTACTGTAGAGGCACAGAAAGGCAAGAAAGATATCCAGGTAGGCAACACTTTGGCTGAATAAAAAAAGAGCATTTCCATGCACTTTAAGTGATAGGCAAGAGGTCAGGAATATGAGGGCACATAGTCTAATTCACACTTATTTTCAGCACTAAAAGCCACCAACAATAAACAACAGCACACGGCCTCAAAAATCAATGTACAGTTTTTTTTATACTTTACCCACTTGATCTCTGGAAGATTTACCCCCCCTTCATGACCAGGCCATTTTTTGTTATGTGGCACTGCGTTACTTTAACTGACAATTGCGCGGTCATGCAAAGCTGTGCCCAAATAAAACATATGTCCTTTTTTTCCCACAAATATAGATTTCTTTTGATGGTATTTAATCACCTCTGCATTTTTTATTTTTTTATGCTATAAACAAACAAAAAAAAAAAAAAGACTGATACTTTTGAAAGAAAAAAACAATTTTTTTTTAATTCGGCTATAAAATAAATTCTATAAAAAAAATGTAAAAAAATCTAACTTCTTCATCAATTTAGGCCAATATGTATTCTGCTAAATGCTTTTGGTAAAAAAAAATCCCAATAAACGTATACTAATTGGTTTATATGAACATTATAGCGTCTACAAACTATGGTATATATTTATGGAATTTGTATTTATTTTATTTTTTTAAACAAGTAATGGCGGCGATCAGTGACTAATAGCAGGGCTGCTCTATTTTGGCGGACAATCAGACACTAACGGACACTTTTGACACTTTGCGGGAACCAGTGACACTAATACAGTGATCAGTGCTAACAATATTCACTGTCACTGCACTAATGACACTGGCTGGGAAGGGGTTAAACAGTGATCAAAGGGTTAACTGTGTGCCTAGCCAGTGTTATTGTGCACTCTATGTGCTGCTTTTACTAAGGGAAGAGATTGATTTTTTCCCCTGCTTTGCAGGGACACAAAAGCCATCCCTTCCCCACTGTCAGAACAGAGATCTGCCTTGTTTACTTGTGTTTTACTGAGGATCGGCAGGTGCTGGGGGACATCCAGTGCCCGGTACCTGCAGATTGACTTCTGATTAATCACACCAAAGGTGGCTAGCCGGCGGTGAATGAGCATACCCTGTAGGCGGAAGCGGAAGTGCAGTGTCACGTATATATATATATATATATATATATATATATATATATATATATATATATATGTTGGGTATCTATACTCGGCGTGACATCATCTTTCACAATATACAAAAAAAATGGGCTAACTTCACTGTTTAGTATTTTTTAAATGCAGTGAAATGTGATTTTTCGTAATTTTTCCAAAAAAATTGTGTTTTAAAGACCGCTGCGCAAATACCGTGTGACAAAAAATTTTGCAATGACCGACATTTTATTCTCCAGAGTCTTTGCTAAAAAAATATATATATATATATAATGTTCGGGGGTTCTAAGTAGTTTTCTAGGAAAAAAAAATGGATTTTTGTAAAATCTTACCGTAAAATCCTTTTCTCTTAGCTCATTGACAGACGTAGTCCTCGGTGATACAGCACCTTCGGGTTATGTTGCCTCCACAGGAGTAGGACTAGACAGGAAATTAAAATGCTCTGGCCACACCTTAGGGGCAGTCCCAGAGGGTATATCCTCTCTCTCTCTGCCTCAGCAAATCAGTTATGTCAAAAAAGCAGTCTTTAGAGAATTTAACCCAACCCAACTCAAAAAACAGAGGGGCGGGTACTACGTCTGTCAATGAGCTAAGAGAAAAGGATTTTACGGTAAGATTTTACAAAAATCCATTTTTCTCTATCGCTCATTGACAGACGTAGTCCTCGGTGATACAGCACCTTCGGGAAGTCCCAGAGCAGTATCACAAATGAGGGGTGGGAAAATGGAAATCAAATCCAAATCTAGAAGGCCCAACCGGTGCCAACTAGAAGTTTACAATGCTCATCCTTAATGATGAGACTCAACAAAAAAAAAATTTTCAAACAGAAAAAACCCTCGAGGTAGACCACCGGTCTCCTCAAATAGCAGCCTGCAAAACCTTGCGGCCAAATGAGGCATCCGCCGATGCCATCACATCAATTTTATAAAATTTTGTAAAGGTATGTACCGACGACCAGGTGGCCGCCTTACATACCTGGACCACTGACGCCTGATGGCGAAAGGCCCAGGAAGTACTGAGCGCTCGAGTGGAGTGCGCCCTAACAGGGAACGGAGGACTCCGACCCTTAATAGAATAAGCCTGTACCACCGTCTGTCTAATCCATTTGGCAATAGTCGCGGCAGATGCAGGCAACCCCTTTCTGGGGCCATCCGTGATCACAAAAAGTGAATCCGTCTTACGGAACGATTCCGTAGCCTTCAGGTATACCCTGATTGCCCGAACCACATCCAAGGAATGCAACGCATGTTCCTGATGATGCTTGGGCTGAGGACACAAGGAAGGTAGTACAATATCTTCATTCAGATGAAAATCTGAAACCACCTTTGGAAGAAAGGATGGCTTAGGATGAAGTACTACCTTATCCCTATGAATCACTAAGTATGGGGACTGGCATGATAAAGCAGCCAGTTCTGACACCCTGCGTGCAGAAGTGATAGCCACCAAGAAGGCCACCTTCTGGGATAAAGTAAGCAAGGGAATCTCCCTGATGTTTTCAAAAGGAGGTTTCTGTAGAACCGACAAAACTAAATTAAGATCCCAGGGCGGTAAGGGCACGCGGACTGGTGGAGCCAGGTGCCGCACCCCCTCGATGAAATTCCGCACCAAGGACTTGGTAGCTAAAGGTTTCTGAAAGAAGATTGCTAATGCTGAAACTTGACCCTTGATGGTGCTCAAGGCTAGCTTCTGCTCAACCCCTTTCTGCAAAAAGGCCAATATTCGAGTCACCGAATAGGTACGTGGAGAAAATCCTAAAGATTCGCACCACGCGATATAAGTCTTCCATGTGTGATAATAGACTCTGCTGGAAGTCGCTTTCCTTGCTTTAATAAGGGTAGGAATGACTGAAGCTGACAACCCTCTGTCCTTCAGTACTTGGGTCTCAATGGCCAGGCCATTAAAACCAGCGACTGTAAAGCACAATGGTAGATTGGTCCTCGAGACCGCAGATACTCCCTGAGACGCAGTTCCCACGGAACGTCCGCGACTAGCAAGTCCAAGTCGGCCAGGCCGGCTTGGCGAGGCCAGCCTAGAATTTCTAGGACCACTGGCACTGACGGGATTTGAACCAGGCGTCCCTAGAGCTATCTGGCCCCGACCATCCGAGAAAGTCTGGTCGTTCTCTGTTCCCACACATTTATCCGACACCTGATTCCTATCAGGAACGGTGATCTCTCCTGGTTGAATCTCAGGGACCGAAGTCACCCGGCTAGAGGCTTCTTGGTCTGTCTGGTCAACCAGATCCGATTCCTGTGGGGAATTGAGACTAATCTTAGGAAAAAGTAAAGAAAAAGATCTGTTCAGGGAACGGTGACTACCGCTCCCTGTAGCACTTAAATGTTGGAAGGGAAGAATCGCACCGGTAGTAGTAGTCGATGCTCGATCTAATGTCCTGAATACCGGTAAAAAAAACGTCCCCCCACCCTCAAACCGGGTGGGGGCGCACCTTCAGGCTGTGTAATCCTTTGCTTCGGGTTTGGCTGAGTCGGTCCTCTGTTTGTCCGACCAGCCTTTCTTGAACCCTCCTGGAGGAGTCTTGCCTTTCCCGCTTGTTCCAGCCGGGCGTGCGAACCCTTTATGGGCGGTAAAGAAAGGTCCTCGCTTGTTGCGAGGTCCCTTAGCTTTAGCAGCCTGTGGCAAGAAAGTGCTCTTGCCCCCAGTGGCATCTTTAATGATTTCATCTAGGGTGGCCCCAAATAGGCGATTCCCCTGAAAAGGGAGATTCGTCAAGGTCTTTTTGGAACCTAGGTCAGCTGACCAGCATTTTAACCACAGCACACGTCTGAGGATTACCGCTGACATAGATGCATGCCCTAATAGGGGAGTAGTATCCAAGGCTGCGTCACAGATAAACTGTAGCCCTTGTATAATCTGTTCCATCAAATCAGATGTTTCCTGGGGAATATCTTTTCCCCTAAGGTCTTGGCGTACCAATCTCGCCCATTCCGTAAGTGTCTGGGAAACAAGACCAATAACAATTACTGGTCTAAATGCTGACCCTATCAGGGAGAAGATAGTGCGGGACTCTGCTTCCATCTTCCGATCCACCGGATCCTTAAAGGACGAAGTGTCCTCCACTGGGATAACCGTGGCTTTATTCAGCCTGGAAATAGGTGGATCCACCATTGGTGGTACCGTCCATTTCTTAATGAGGGATTCCTCAAACGGATAGCATCTAGCAATACGCTTGGAAATAGTAAAGGTACGTTTAGAATGCTCCCATTCTCCTTTAATTTTATTACCAAAACACTTGGGTACAGGAAAAACCTTCACCGTTTTGATGGGCTTGTTAGTACCAAAAGGAATCTCTGTTTCAGTGGCCTCTGCCGGTAAAACTTCAAGTCTTAAGGTTTCCCGCACCGCCACAACTAGTGCGTCCACCAATGCTTCTTCCTGAATTATGGCGGAAGAATGAACGTCCTCCTCACTGTCTGAGGGAGCTTTACCTGAGATAACAGCCTTTGCAGAGGGACCTGCAGCTGCAGTGACCATCTCTGAATCTGAGTCAGAGGTGTCAGATATTATAGGGGTAGGCGGGGGTCGCTTTCTTGACCCCCGTCCCTGACAGGCCGCCTCCACCCGAGCCACCATAGACTCCAAAACTGCTGTAAATGCATCCATGCTCTGTGCACTGGCGGGTCCCGAGGCCCCCTCGAGGGAAACAGGTGGGGGTACTTGTGTGGCAGGGTCCATGATTATTCCAGTAACTACCCGGAAACTTCAATCCAACTTAAATAAAAAAACTTTTTTTTTTTTTTTTTTTTTCCAGACCCCCAGCCCCACAAAAGCCCCTCAGTATTACCTGCTAGGGATCCCTATCGAGCGAGAGAGAGAGAGAGATAGACCCCCAGGCTCACCACTTGATGCTCAGAGTTCACTGCAACAGGTTACAGCGCTGTGTCCACAAACAGGAAGTCTTTTGGCTGGCTGCCCAGGAAGAAAGGAGGCGGCTCCGCCCCTCTGCACGCCTTCCGGCGCCTCTCCTAGCTCCACGAGGTGTTGGAGTCACCTCAAACATGGCCGCATAGCGGCGTCCTGGTGTAACTAGGCATCGCAAAACCTCTCTCTCATGGAGATCAGCTTGACCGGCGGTACCGAACCCTGGCGGAACCGCATGGCCGTCGGGAGACCTGCTTTAGCTGGAGGAATGACCTGGCAAGCCGCATCCCTGTCCTGTGACTTCTGACAGGTAGGATACTTTTAGTAACACAGTAAGCTTCTAGTGCTGCCACATATTATAATCATTTAAACATACTTTGTAATTAGATTGTCAGCTCCCAAACCAAGCCTGCTGGCTTTGTACACAAAAATCACACTCAATTAGGGGGATCTGTGACCTGTTATAGGATAGAGGGGAACCCATCCTTACCATTACAGAGAGGGGCCCGCGTTCACCACAAGACCCGACAGGGGGAAAAGGGGAACATACTACTCACCATACCGGAACCAGGCGGGCGCCAACTCCTGACAGTACCCCTCTCCACCGAAGTTGGAGGGCTGTCGACCAATACGGACGCCGTGACTCATGGTCCTTGGCGTTTCAGCGAGACGTTTAACTCGCAGGGTCAGTCCCCGTCCAGTGGGACTATGTCGCGGCCGACCCAGCGCGGAGCTATGGCCTGCACGCGCTCGTAGGCTGAACTGGGGTGACCACTGGATCTCAACATCCCGCCCGTCGCCCAGTTCAGCTTTCTTGCTTGAAGATCTCACAGGAACACTGGAGAAAAAAAGCTGTCTAAAAAATCTTTTCTAAGAAAAAATTCCTGCCAGGACCGAAGATCCCAGCAAGGTATCTAGGTCCTTACTCCTGACTAGACAGAAAAAAACTGATTTGCTGAGGCAGAGAGAGAGAGGATATACCCTCTGGGACTGCCCCTAAGGTGTGGCCAGAGCATTTTAATTTCCTGTCTAGTCCTACTCCTGTGGAGGCAACATAACCTGAAGGTGCTGTATCACCGAGGACTACGTCTGTCAATGAGCGATAGAGAAAACTGATTTAACTTGTGAACAAAAAGTGTCCGAAATAGGGCTGGGACTTAAGTGGTTAACAGCCAAATGATTCACAAAAAATCAAAATTGTCCTCCTGTCTGCCAGATCCTCTAATCCGGTTGAAGAATGTAGAGCTTTTAACCATAAAATGAAAAGGTTGGGGCACGGGCATACATATTGGTATTCCAATAGAGAAAATTTTTGGATCAACAACAGTTAAAAGTAATGGATCCACCTCCCAACATCATCAGTCAATGCTGAGGGCAACCCAAGTTCTGCTATACCTCTGTGGCCAGTCAAGGATTAAGATGTTTTCAAATCTGCATTTTGGGGTCAATATCGAAGAGCTATTCTAATTCTATGATTACCCCACCTCCAGATCCCACAAAGGTGCAGAACAGCCCAGAATGCTTTCACAATAAACTGGTATTTTTGGCAAGGGGATTGTTATCTTAACAACCATTTCTTGTCTAGTTCGAAGCAGATGGTCATGTGGGCTGGAATCAGTATAACAAGCGGTCTTTACACTTGTAGCCCTCTTGCCATGGTGACACCAGTACTACTTTGTACACCCAAAACACCAAGCAAAAAGGCATTTCAAAGAAAAAGAGCAATAATTTAATGCAAATGTGCCAAAGTTCACAGGGCATTTTATTTCTTACTGATAGTAATAATAACAACAAAACTGTCCTGAAGTTGAAAGTACTGAGTTTTTGACTGATTGTTATAATGTGCAATAGCTAAGATTAAGGCTAATACCTGGCATGAAAAAGCATGAAGGAACTCACTAGATGGGCTGTGACTGTTCATCTTTAAGGCTGGCCTCAGGGTTCCTACTTACCTGTCTTTTGAGATACTGAATCATTAATGTCAGAGGTATAGGACTTGTGGATAAGTACGAGATGTATTGGTTGACATTAATATAACTTGACATACTCTACTAAAACCTTTTTATAATGTTGTTGAAATGTTGTTAAAAATAAAAATGTACAATTTGAAATGTCATTTTGGTTTCTATCCAAAGACTACTGTAGTGTAATCATATAAGGAAGCACTTAAACTGTGCAATGGTCATGTAGTATTTAGGATTTATAGTCATTAATAGAAACTGCATGGGACTTAAAAGGCTAATAATCACTCACAGACAGTCGTCAGAAGGCAATTTAACTACCAAAATATATTTCTCCTTTTTAATATACACCTGGTCAAGTGTGTATGGCAACCGTTTCCACAAATCTTAGCATATAATGATTGACCAATTGTTCGTTCCTCCTACTCCCCATTACTGGTGTCTTGATTATGTCTGCCCCTGTGCCCTACAGACTGTAACATGATCTTGGGCACATGCAAAATTCGAGGCACTGGCATATCAATAAGCATCTTTAGTCTTGCATGTGCACTTCTTAGCTGTTTGAAATAAACATGTGGATCTAAACTATGAAGCATTGCTTCGGTTGAGGAAACACACAGCATATGTTGTTGACAACTGTCCCTTTTGCAGATGGAGAACATCTCAATTAGATAATTGGTGAGATCCTTTGCCCTTTGTGCGGAAGACTCTAGTTCCTGCTAACCGATCCCTGCCTCTTGAAATACATAGCAAATTTAGTACAGCGTGGTTTGAAATAAACTGTGTCAATTGCATAGTTCTGGCGGTGCACAGGTAATTACACAATTCAAGTCAATTCATACTGCATTTCAAGCAAATCTGCATAGTCCTAGTACATTGGTGATCATATAATTAAACTTCATTTGCAATCTGGCATTATATGAAAGAATAGAATCATTTGATCTTTCAACAAGTTAAATGTTGAGTTAAGGCATATTTAATGTAACCTAGTATGGCTTTTATTATAGTCTCAAAGTTTCTTACCCCATTATTTTGCTCAGTTAATACTATAAATTAAAAGCAGAAGTGAACCTACACAGTGCTAAAAGCATCCATTTGTTTTTAGCTTCAATTATTTAGGTGGCAAAATGAAAGCAACCTCAACTATTGCTGGCTAGGAAAGAATGCATCATTTAAAATGGGTGCACTAGAGGCATCAATATAGTATATGCAGAACTCCAACTGGAGTGTAGCACAGCAATCAGAAGCTTGTCTGCATGTTATTGGGGCTCCAGGCCCTTTATGACTCACCTCCTCTATTCCCCAACAGTTTAAACATAATGCCTGATTCCAGTATGTGTGCTGAGATTAGCCTTTATTCTTTATGGTTAGATTCTACATATGTGTGATGGACTGAGACATTAAGGTTGTATAGAGTAAACACTGCCTGGCTGCTGGTTTGGTTGGGAAGTCAGAATATGCTATTGGGTGTAATTTATTTTGTTATATTTTAAAACTCTTTAGTGATTTCAAACAATTGGACATACTGTAAGTATAAAATGCATATACAGTGGGTATACAAAAGAATCACCCCCCTTTAAAATAATCTCATTTTTCTGCTTGGCAGTCTGAAATTAAGACAGACACGATTTTTTGTTTTATCCAGCTGTATTTACTCAGTGCAACTTATAAGGACCAAAGTTAAAGCTAAACACCAACATGTCAGAAAAAAAAATAAAATGCAGAATCACTGAGTTGGGAAAGGGATCACCTCCTCCTAAAAATGACATTCAAACTCATTCAGGTGTAGCTAATCACCTTCTCAATGGCACACAAAGTCATTTTATATTCATCTGTGTTCAGATGTAGTCGTTTTGATTAGCTTAACATGTAAAGAGCTTCCCTGGAGCATTTTAGTCCCTGGTAGTGCAACTGAAGCAAGCAATCAACTATGGGTGGCAAGACACTGTCAAAAGATCTCTGGGATAATGTTGTGGACAGGCACAAGACAGGAGATGGATACAGAAAAAATCCAAATATTTTATCAATGCCTAGAAGCTCAGTGAAGTCTATTATTATGAAGTGGAATGTATTTGGTAAAACACATACCCTCCCTGGATCAGGACATCGCTCCAAACTGGATGAAAGAGCCAAGAGTAAACTGGTCAGAGAGGCTACTAAAAGGCCTACAGCAGCTCTGAAGAAGTTGCAGGAATTTATGACACAGAGTGGTCATTGTGTGCATAGGACAACATTATTACAAATTCTCCACAAATGTGGCTTGTATGGGAGGATCACAAGAAAGAAAGCCTCTTCTCAAGAAAGACCACATGCAGTCATGACTGAGTTTTGCCAAAATGAAGATTCTGAGGCCACATAGAAAAAATGGCTTGCAGTCAGATGAGACTAAAATGTTATTATTTGTCCTCAATGTGTCTGGTGAAAATCCAATAAAGCTTACCATCCAAATAACATAATTCCTACAGTAAAGCATGGATGTGGTAATATTCTGTTATGGGGGTGTTTCTCTGCAGCAGGGACTAGAACACTTGTCAGGATAGAAGGAAATATGGATGGGGCAAAATACTGTCAAATTCCTGGGGAAAATCTGCTGCCCTCTGCCAGAAAGTTGTCAATGGGAAGAAGGTTTACCTTCCAAAACGACAATGACCCAAAGCACACAGCAAATAACCACACCGTGGTTGAAGGAGAAAATGGTGAATGTCCTTGCATGGCCTAGTCAGAGCCCAGACCTAAACCACATTCAAAAAAATCTGTGGAATGACTTGAAGACTGCAGTCCACAGTCACCATAAAATGTAACTAACCTTGAGAAATTCTGCAAAGAACAGTGTGAAAATATTGCAAAGTCTAGATATACAAAGTTAGTAGAGACATATCCCAACAGACTAAAGGCTGTAATTCGAGCAAAAGGTGGTTCAACAAAATACTGACACAAGCGGATGATCCTTTTTCCAATTCAGTGATTTTGTTTTTGATTTTGTTTTATTTTTTTGACATGTTGGTGTTAGATCTTATACTTGGATATTACAAGGTGAACTGAGTAAATACAGCTGGAAAAAAAAAAAAAAAAACTGTGTGTCTTCATTTCAGGCTGAAAAGCAAAAAAATGTGATTACTATAAAGGTGATGATTCTTTTCTATACCTATTGTATGTTCACAAATACAGTAATCACAATAAAAAAACATTGTTGTACAAATATATTTCATAAAATAAAAAAACTAGAACAGTGACTGTCTTGAAATTGCAAACATGATATTAAAACACATTGTAACGAAATTCTCATATACTGAGTGAGGCAATTATAACTTTAAAGGCTGGGGTGACCGAACCTAATGTAAGAGTAGAATTACACCAGAGGTCAAAAATGTAATGACATTTTATGGGACATTTCCTATTCCCATATTGTAAATATCAATATATATCATTTTCATAAGGGATAAGCTGATTAACCATTAACTGGGCTACAGCAGAGGAGTATGGATTTATCCATTTATTAGCTATGGTGAACCGGGAAGTATGTGAACAGGGAAGATGGAGTTGCAATAAAGTGATAAGCTCAGTAACCACTACATGAAATTATCTGCCTGGGGTTCATTACATCATTTACAGTTGGAGGTAGGCATAGGTCCCATTTTGTGTAATTGAAAAGGAGATAGGTATGTTTGAAGTAAAATACACATTTTAATTCAATATTAACCACTGATGTGACCAACATACGGGGAAGCTTATTTCATCCCATTCTTCTGTAGTCACAGAACACAGTGAGGTCTGCAATTTAATCTTAACAGCAAGTGGAGTTTAACCCAGTTTAGTGCATAGCAAGTGGGAAGAGAGAGATATTAACCCCCTGAGACTTTAAAGCCCCGTACACACGTTCAGATAATCGGACGACTTATCGTTCGCATTTTGTTGCATGATACTAACATCGAATTCAACAATGCGTACAAACCGTATGAATTTTGTCGTACGATTCGGGAAAAGCTTCCTGGTTGCTTAGCTATGTATCAGATGGTGCATAACAAAAACAATGGCAGCCAGGCTTTTTCCATGCTATTTTAGTGTTTCTGATCATGCGCGGTCTTTGTCGATCGATTTTTTGCGGACGCATAGTGTACTGATGAAACAATTGTCGTTCGCGGGGCTATCGTACGACAGAGGTTTTCCTGTTTGTCCCTTCGGATTTTGTTGGACCAACTGTCGTGATCGGCTGTCGAAAGCTGTGTACTAACGATCAGATTATCGTGCGATCAGGTCGAAAGCGAGTTTTACCGTAAGATTATCGGAACGTGTGTACAGGACATTAAACACCTATTGATGGGTATTCAGAGATGGGTTAATCTTAGTCCCCAAATTGTGCCTCAAAGCCATGACACAGCTGTAAGAATCTATAGAAGAAACTAAGGGTCAAAACATGTCTCTCCAATTCTTGCATGAATAAGTATTTCATTCTTTCCCAGTAAATGTCAACAAAAGAAACAAAACCATGGGATAGCTATAATGCAGTATCTGGAACCACAGGTTGTGCTAATATACTAGGATTTTTTTCCCATAAGGATACATTTCCTGGGAGGTCCTACAATCAAGTGAGGCATTCAACCTCAATCCACACCAATCTGGCCAGTTTCAGGATGGGTAGGGTTGTGTCTTTATTTTTCATTTATAAATTGAATTCTAATTTAACACAATCTGCAAAGGAATACTTCCACTATTACATGTATACTTTTTATGGTATATATAATTATTCACAAAAGCAAAAAAGTATGATCAATAATTTGTCTTGCATTGTTTAGACTTTACAAGTCCATGTTAAATGTGATGTAATGTCGTTGATGCATAGTTTAGCAAACATTGATGTGATAGAGAGCTCCCCATGTTAAATTTGATGTAATTTCGTTGATGTATAGTTTAGCATTGATGTGATAGAAAGCTCCCATAGCAGCCCAGGGGGTTGACGATCCTGTGGTTTGTCCCATCCAAAGATGTTCTTTATGTACAGTATATACCAAACACATCTTCCCTGTAAGAAGCTGAAAAAGATGCGAACAGCATATTTCTTTGGTTTTTAAACTTGGTACCCAGAAAGCAGCAGCTGTCAGCACAGTGATAAATGAATGCAAAGCTCCCTTGCTAATACATTATTTCATAGCAGTGGATACTTTCCATTTCTAGGATCTACTATTCCTAACAAACGTCAGGTCAGTGCTGATGTGGTATAAGCTTGCTGCACTGCACCAAACACATTGAACATGCAGCACTACTCTGTACACCCAAGTATTTCTCTGGAAGCCAGCCATACAAGCAATGTACTAGACGCTGCTTCTCCTCGGGAACAATGGGCTGCAATTTCACCATATGACAGCAATAAAACACATAAGATTGATTAAAAAGAATAGAGAATAGCAGCAAAAACAACACATCATGGAGGTTCATGGGCTTACAAGAAATACATGACTACTCAGCTGAAAGAGATGTATCAAGTCATTTAACACTTTGTGCATCAACTATGCAGAGAGATAATACTCTAAATCTATGTGTTATATTTAATGTTATATTTGTCCGATTGACTGAGTTACTGAAAGCTAAGCTCTGGGTTTTCTACAGGATGCTTAAATCAGTGTACCATTTATCAACATTATAAACTGGTACTGAATGCCACCAGAAAACACAGAGACAAGATTAGACATTAGAAACTGAAATGAATGGTAATGGAGGAGTTGGTAAACACATGATACATACATACATAATACATCAAAAGGTATTCCGATACATGTTTCCTAATCCAGCCCCCAAGAGCCACCTATAGCCAAGATTTGCCATCAGGAAGTTCTGCTTAGCTATGTACAATACTTAAAGGTAACCTAAATCATAATAAATATTTTCTTTACTTATTATGATCAGTACTAAAATTGATAAATATTAAATATTACATATCACATTTACCAGCTGGTGGACCTGTAAGCAAGTGTCAACTAGAAGCTAGCATGCTGTTCTGCTAAGCAGAGACTTGAATGGCCTGGCTAAGACAGTAATATCTTACAGGTAACTTGTCTTAAGAAAAGCAGGAATGCCATTGCTGAACTCTCCTCTAGCTTTCATCCCAGTGCCTAATTTCAAAGTGCATTTCATAATTTTTAAATCAGCAGCTTTCCATAAAATGATCCCTTGCATGGAATCATACTATGAAGTTCTTTGTTCCTGTTATAGAGCAATAACACAGCGTTCCTGGTTCCCAGCTGTATTTCTGCATTGATACCACCTGTCACATGAACTACAGAGGCAGTATCTATTCCATTATACAATAAACAGATATGGGCCAATGTTGTCACCAATGGAAAACCCATTCTAAGAAATGCAATCCAGCCATTGCTGTAGTGCATGCATATAAACAGGTAGTGGCTACAAAAATAAAGCAGGAAGTCAAAAGCGCTAAGATGAAACAAAAAACGTAAAAAATATTAAAAACAAGCATTTTATTTTAAAAAATAATACACAGTGCTTACACACCTGATACACACCAAGCTAATATGGTGTAATTTAATCACGGCATTACATCCTTGAAGCAATCCTTTTTTCCAAAATTA
The DNA here is from genome assembly GCF_965119305.1 of Pelophylax lessonae. Classification (NCBI taxonomy): domain Eukaryota; kingdom Metazoa; phylum Chordata; class Amphibia; order Anura; family Ranidae; genus Pelophylax; species Pelophylax lessonae. The sequence continues at coordinate 487,281,199 of NC_138769.1, forward strand.
TTTTTTTACTTGGTGTTTTTTGCTAGTGTTCCAATTGTGAGCCAAACAAGATCAGTATGATAGAACGTACTGTGTTATTATATGTAAAATTGCTCTAGTATTTTTGTAGCATTGTGTTTGTGCTAACCACCACTTTCTTTAAGCAGTATCCAGCATGCAGATGGTCATACAAGAGGAAGCCATCTCACTTGATACCTTCCAATGCCAACTGTCACAGTACATGTGGAAGCATTCCTAGAATGGAAATTTAAATCGCAGCATGCTGCTGGTCATCATTATTAAGCCTTATGACTTCACGTTGAACTGGTGCAAGTGCAACCAGATGACCCAGCAGATTGCTCACCTCAGGTGCATTGTAAAACAGCTTGGCTCTTATGGGAGAGAACATATATGGTTTGAAGGTATAGATGTGAAAAAAACCCATAAAACCTTACTTGCCATTAGAAAGACTAGAAAATATGCAAATATAAACTGTATTCTTCTTAATGTATTAAAATAAAAATGATTAGGTATTGCTGAAGGTAGGCTCCATAACAGGGAAGTCTGATATACAGTATGTAACTGTACTACAATCACTGAAGGTTTCACTATCTCCCTCCTGCTTTTTCTTTTTTTGTTACTCATACTGAACAAGCTTTTCAAGCTGCAAAATACTGATATTTAAAGATTATCATTTCATTGCTTTGAGCACACCTGGCTTATTCTTGCTAGAATTTTTTTTTTTGTATATAATGTTAAATATGTAACATTCAGAAAGAAAGGATAATTATCTCCAGGATTCTGAAAACTTAGCTCCCAACAGGGGTGGTTTAGCAAATAATATTTAGCAGTTATTACATTTCTTATAATAGCTGAAACAGGAGGCAAATTTGATCCTATTGGCAAGCCATTGAGGTTAGACATAAACAAAGGTATATTTATGTCTGATAAATCTTTTTTTTAAAATCTGTTTTGGAACAATCTCTCTGTACATTGCGAAAAAATGATTGCCTAGTGAGGACAAATTACAGAGATGCAGTAAGATAGTTCACTAAGGCTGGTCTCCCCACATCCAATTCCCATGACAGGAGATTGTGACCGGCTCTCAATGGAGTCAGGATCACACACCCCTGGGGCAACCGTAGTCCGCACTGAAAAAGGTCCTGTGCGTCTTTGGCTCCGTTTCAGGTTCAAATTCAGCCAAAAATTCAGACCTAATTTGCACAGGGACGCACTGGACCCCCTGCTGTGACCTGCACCGCAGCTACTATGAACCCAGCCTAACTAATATAATGTCCAACTGCCTGCAAGCCTGTTCATTTTACTGAATTTGCCTGGCAGTTGAAATGGTCCTATAATTTGTAAACAAATAATCATATAGCCAGCTTTTTAGCACTTACACAATATAATCAGATTGCTCAGGTTGGTCAATTTGGAAACCTACAGTACACAAAAACAAGCAATCTGATAAACTGGGTATGGTTTAAGCAGTTGTTTTCCACTTGTAAAACCCTGTGTGACCATCAGTACAAGTCTGTCCTGTGGAGTCATTAGGTAAATGTCACAAAGCAAACATACAATATGGAATAAAACCATACAGTAAAGCCACCTAAATACCTCCACATCTTATGTCAGATTAACATAAATGAGATCTGAAATACAGCCTAATAGACTCACAGAGTATAACATCCCACTCTCAGTCTGATTTCTGCTGTGTAGGGGATGGCGGGAAGAAAATGTAAAGTCACATTTCTAGCAGTTAGACAAGCAGTATTTGAAAAATGGTTAATGTTTTTTTTTAATGAATACATACAGTGACTATTCCATATATTTTTCCATGGATTTCTGCTTCAACGGAAAAGAAAATTGTGTACCGCAATCTGACAGTACTTCTAAATGGGATCTTGTACATGGTAACCTCTGCCTCAACCCTACTAACGATCTATTGTTTAATCCATTTAAACAGCCACATTTTCTCTCAAATCATTCTACGTGTATAACCTTCCCCAAATTTATTGTTTTAACAACATTTAAAATATATATATATACAGTATATATATATATATATATATATATATATATATATATATATATATTGGAAGGCAACATGTTTTTAATATCAGATACTTCTGGACTGTTGAGACCTGGTTATACTGAAGCCACCTGGATATAGCAGGGGGTAGCCTGGAATGCCATAAGACAGGGATAGGCAACCTTGGCACTGTTGTACAACTGCAAGTCCCATTGAGCCCCGGTTCACACTACTGCGTGTGCGGGGTTCGCATGTAATGTCGGAGCGCACTGCTCCGACATGACATGCGATCAGCTGTGCGGTGCAAGTTTAGCCATACAGTTTGTATGGCTAAATTCGCATCGCACCCGCAGCAAACACTCACAGGAGGCATTTTTGCTGCCGCATCAGGATCGGATCGCACAGCGGTTCACACTTGTGCGATCCGATCCTGTGCGAACTGCACGATCGCACTGCGATATGCGATCAAACTGGGGGTGTCGTTAAGATTACATTGACACCCCCAGCGGATCGCATATGGCAGTGTGAACTGCCGGGGGTGCGTGTGCGATGCGGGAACAGGCTGCGAATTCGCAGCCTTCCCGCATCCCATCAGTGTGAACCGAGCCTAAGGCCTGTGGCTGAGGCAGTTTATTTCCAAAGGACAAATACAAACTTACAGGATGTATAGAAATTGACGGCATGTACTGGGCTCATCCACTCCAGTGGGAGTGGTTACAACAGGGGACTGATCTCTAGCTCCTCATTTAACCCACCAGGTGCCAGGGTATCCAACATGTAAATCCAGTAGGACTCACGTGCACACAGACGCCTGAAGCTTTCTGCTGCAGGGAGGTTGTTGGAAATGGCCTCAATGACCCACACCCTAAGCTCCTGGGTAGACTGGTTATGTCATGTAAGAAAATGTTTGGGGACACTGTGCTGGTCCGACCCAGCTTCTACAAAGTGCCTCAGGGTGTGGGTCATTGAGGCCATTCCCAACAATCTCCCTGCAGAAGAACACTTCAGGCGTCTGTGTGCACGTGAGTCTTACTGGATTTACATGTTAGATACACTGGCACGTGGTGGGTAAATGAGGAGCTAGAGATCAGTCCCCAGCTGTAACCACTTTCGCACAAACCCCACCACCCCTATATGCCAGATGTTTTATATTAATACTTCTCACCTTCTTTCAGCCTACCAATCATTCATCCTTCCAGCTAAATATACCATCCCAAACTTTTATTCTCTTAAATTTAGACATATTTGTCCTTATCTTTTTAATATATATATATATATATATATATATATATATATATATATATATATATATATATAGTGTATTTTGCTATTAGGCTGTTGTTTCCCCCCTGTTTCATTAATAATTTTTATATTAACAATTTTTTTTTCTTTTACTGCCATTTCTCCATCTTGCAAGTTCATGTTTTTATTAGTATTTTATGCAATCTAGCAACTATTTAGGTAGAGTCCAATGTGCTTAAACATATGCTTAGCAAACTCCTGTTCTTGCTAGGTCTGTTCTTGTCTCGAACAAGGTTGTGCAGTGTTTGTTTACTTTGAGCTGGTTACCATGGCTTAGCCCCCACTTTGATTTCCTATTTATATTATGTTGTTATGAGGAAGGCTGAGGCCGAAATGCGTTAGAATCAATGGACATTGTATTTGCTGTTGTGCATTAATAAAGGTTATTTTAAGAAGAAGCACAGAGTTGCCGGCTTTTTGTTGGATTTATCTACAGTGGACTGGTTGGCCTGAGCTCCGGCACTCTATCTTAACATCATGTATATGGCGGTAGAGCTTGGGTGAGTTTATTTATATATATTGATTTCCTATTTATACCTCTTCCCTGATGGCCGTACTCATTGCCTAATGAAGAAACACGCATGCTTTGAACGTGTGCAACTCCCACTTCACCTTCAACCCAGAAGTGATGTCAGCGGCTCTTCTCTGAGGGACACTGCGTACCCGGAAGCGCTGGGAGTCACCAGCACAAAAAAAACCCAGCTGCTCGCCCTCCCATTGGAGTGGATGAACCAGTACATGCTGTAAATTTCTATACATCCTGTAAGTTTGCATTTGTCCTTTGGAAATAAACGTATCTTTTATACTGCACTTAGATGGCGCTGCTCTCCTCTCTTTTCCATTGTATATTTCCACTAGAAGCTAGAGATCCTTCTAGCTCTAATCAGAGCCTGCAGCCTTCTACAGCCAGTATTTTTTCCCTCTTCCAGCGATCAGCAATCAGCCTATTGAACTCCAATAGACATTTCAACCAGAACTCACTCCTGTTTATGCCCTCCTCCTTTCAGCCTATAATACCCTCATGTTTATGTTGTATTGTGTAGTTTTATCACAGCTGGAGGGCCAAGGTAAAAGCAAGATTACCCAGTAGGATGTGTATAGCAGAAGAGTACATACCAGGTCTTCATCTGGGAGAGGATTCACGCATACCTCCTGGCGGTGTGGACTTTGACGCTGACTTGGGTCAAGGGCTCGATATCAATATAGCAATGTTATCTGCTGGTGGCAATCAAGGACAGCAACATACTTCCTGAAAGTTTATAGCCTTTTTGCTCATTGGACAGAGGCCTACATGGGCAGGCAGAGGGTGTTTGCGTGATTGTTTCTGAATGTGCTTTAAAAAGGCAAAGGCCAGCGATGAACAGCCTCTTCTTCTTCTCTTTTTTCCGCTTTGAGCATCAGCTAAGATACAGAACACTGAGGAAGGACTTACGTATCATCTCTGGTCTTTTATTTCTATATGCTCTGTAATATTCTTTTCGATTTCTATGTAAGTGATCTACTTTCTTTGGAAATAAATAAGACCTTTGATTCTTTGAGCATATGGTTTATTTTTATAGGTAATGCTGTAATTATATCACCATTAATATTATTAGAGTTTTGAATAGACTAGCTCACTATAGACAGACAAGATAGTACATATTTATAATTTAAATAGTGGGAAGCCAAAACCACCCCTATTTATTTCTCCATATATATATATATATATATATATATATACACACATACACACACATAAACTCAGTTTATCAAATGCAAATGCACAATGTTGCCAATGTCAATTTTAAGGGAAAAGGAACACCTAGCCTGCCTTCCACATTCCTATTTAGAGAGCAGCTAGTATGCTCTACTATATGCAGAGATTACTTTTTTTTTTATTATTTAAATTATTATTTATAGTTATTTTTTCTTCAATTTCGTCACTAAGTGTGGACCTGAACTCAAAAAATATGAAGATGGACTATGTGATATAGAACGTATGGAAATTTTAATTGTGCCTAAGAAGGGCCCTGAAAAATGCCTTTTGTTCAGAAAGTATCCATTTGCTTTCAGGAGATCAGGAAGAATTGTTTTGTTCCCCAACTGGATTAATTGAATCAAGCTTCATAGTTCTTTTGCATTTCTCTGGATCAACTGTGAGTATAGGGTTCTGTATATAGAGGTTTTCTATTTATTTATTTTTCTATTGGTTGAACTAGATGGCATTTTTAATGTAACTATGTAACTATGACTGGACCTCCTCCTGAAAATTTGCAGCACATATCCTGGAAGCAAAGCCCTGATGTCTCCACACAGAAACAGTGTATTAAAAAGTGCATGGCAAGTCAGAAATGGGGGAAGGTCAGCTTAAGGGAGACCACAGGCCACCCCGGTCACAAATTATTTGCATTTTTTGAGCACAGGTTCCAGAATTCAGTCCCTCAATAAAGGTCAAAACCCAAATATAAAAATGGAACTTGAGATGCATATGGAAAATTTTAAATGCCAGGCAAAGCCTAGGTTTTCATTCAGCCATTTGCTTTGCAGTACATGAGTGTCCTCCATTACCTTTTGTCGGTAATCTTTGATGCAATAGGTCCTATAAAAGGGCATTTCACAACCTAATACTGCTGTAATTAATTTAATGTCAAGATGATGTACGCATGTAGGACTATGATTGGACATGCCTACAGGTGTTCAGTGGGCAGCTCGCTGTGTACAGTGTGCTTTTTTTCTTGATATTTTCACGGCATATCTCCTATTTCTAAATGTTGCAACTATGCATCAGATAGCTTCTCTGAGACAATGTATGGCAGGCAAAGTTCAATATCTGCATTAAGTTGCACTTCTACTTACAACAGCTACTGTCCCAGTGTTGCCAACCTTTAGTATTTTTGATGGCAGCCAGTAAAAAACGGGCACTTTTCTCCTGCCTGTAAATGCGTGTGACAGGAAAAGATTGCCAGTAATAAATATGGCTGTGACGCTCAGCCTGGAACTGCCTATTCTTATTTCTTGCCCTCATGAGTCCTGTTCCTGAGCTACTTACTTACTATATCAAAAATTAAATAGGAAATATGTATTTTCCCTTAGTATCTACCTTAACCACTTTACCACTGAGTACCGTAGTACTACTGCGGCAAAGTGGCTCGTTATCGTCTGAAGACGTAGACCTATGTCGCCAGACTCCTCCCCCTGTAGGCGGCGCTCGCGCGCCGCCGGAGGCGCGCTCCCGCTGTTTTCATTCACAGCAGGAGTCGGGCCAGGGGAGGAGCAGCGGCGACCGCCGCTGCTCTGCCCCGATCGTCGGGGAATCCAGTTTGGAGATCCGCCCGCCTGTGTAAACAGAGCGGGCGGATCTCCTAAGTGACAGGGAGTGACAGATTGGAGTGTTCAGCATAGCTGAACATCCGATCTGTCCCTCACTCACTCAGTCACCTCCCCCCGACACGTTAGTAAGCACCAGGCATACATTAACCCCTCCCTCTCCAATAAAATTAACCCCTTCCCTGCCAGTGTCATTTTTACAGTAACAGTGCATATGTATAGCACTGATTACTGCAGTAATGTCACTGGTACCCCCAAAAGTGTCAAAAATGTCAGTCAAGGGTCCAATCTGTCCGCCGCAATGTCGCAGTCCCGCAAAAAAAATTGCAGATCGCCACCATTACGCGTTAAAAAAAAAAACACCAAAAATGACAGAAATCTTTCCCATAGTTAGTAAACGCAATAACTTTTGCGCAAACCAATCAAAATACGCTTATTGCGATTTTTTTTACCAAACATGGGTAGCAAAAAACAAATTGGCCAAAAATGTTAAAAAAAAATTGGTTTTTACATCTTTTTTTGGGGGGAATTTCATATAAAAAATGTTAAAAATATTGTTATTTTTTCAAAATAAACGCTATTTTTTTGTTTATAGCGCAAAAAGTAAAAATCGCACAGGTGATCAAATACCACCAAAAGAAAGCTCTGTTTGTCGGAAAAAAAGGACGTAAATTTCGTTTGGGTACGGCGTTGCATGACGGCGCAATTGTCAGTTAAAGTTGCACAGCACCGAATCGCAAAAAGTGGCCCAGACGTAAGACAGCAAAATGCTCTAGTGGTAAAGTGGTTAAATCTCATTGCTAATTGCATATTGTACTTGTGTGTAGCCTAAATACTGAAATTTGCACTTAAAGCGGTTGTAAACCGCTGGTTGTTTTTAATTTTTTTAGGACCTGCAAGGTAAAGGCATAATGTGCTAGTATGCATTGCATACTACCATATCATGTGTGAAACTTACCTGAAAACAAAGCCCTCCAGCAATGCGATGTATTCACTGGAGGCAGCATCCACTTTCTCCCGGCCTTCCTTCGGGTCCACAAACTCCAGCTGTGTGACAGGCTGGAGCTGCGATGACATTACTCCCGCACATGCGCAGGGAAGCGGTCATTCACGGCACAGGTATCTGAAGGAACGGCACGGGTGGCCATTCCTTCAGAGCGCATGTGCCAATGACATCATCGGCTGCATGCAATGTAAGTACATGTACAAACTATTCTTTAGGCTTTACTTCCTCTTTAAATCTGTAATTTTGTAACTTTTGGAAATGCCAGTAAAAACGTTGCTGTGCCAGTAAATCTTGGGTGTCGTGTCAGTAAATTTCCATCTGGTAGGCTGATAACACTGTACTGTCCGCTCTTCTCTACTGGACAATACTGCTCCCATGCCCAGATCCATGCCCAGATGTATAGGAAGGGATGTAAACAAAAAGTGATCCGCCCAGGGTGCCAGATGTGCTAGGTATGCCACTGCTTAGTTCAGTATCAAGAAAGTGATTGACTTGCTATTCAATCCTTTCAATGTACCAACACACAGCTGCTGAACACGTAAATACAGGTACATACACAAGCCCTCAGGGTTCCTTTTTACAGCAGTTGGCTTATCAGAAGGTTACCTGTGTTTAAGAGATATTATTAGTGGAGAGAGACTAAGAGGGAGCTAAAGTATTGGTTTGAGCCCTTTAAAAATAAGATGTAAACCACAAATACATGCTATTTTATTAAAAACTATTTTTTAAACGACAACAAAAACCATATTGTGTTGCTTGTCACATTGTCAACACTAAATTGATGCATCTTTTGAACTGTGAAGAGTAGCATGTGCCAGGAGAAAATTGATACAAAATATATATATATATTTTTTATAACAAATTTTGCCTAAATAAGGAAGGTCTATGACTATTAAAGCTTTAGTATACTCTGCTATATGACTTTTACCTACAGGTAAGCCTATAATAAGGCTTACCTGTAGGTACAATTAATATATCCTAAACCTGCACAGTTTAGGAGATATTAAACCTGCATGCAGCCGCTGACGTTTGAGGCGCATGCGCTCTGAAGGTCCGGCGGTCTTGCTGGAAAGTGAAACTCCCGCGCGCATGACGTCATCGCGGCTCTGGCCACTCACATCGCCGGAGCCGCCGAACCAGGAAGAGACGCCGAGGAAGCCGCCGAACCAGGAAGAGCTCCCTCATCGTTGTCCAGACGACCGTGCCCGGCCTCGTTCTAAGCTAAGTATTTCATAATGAGCTAGTATGCTGTGCATACTAGCTCATTATATCTTTGTCCTGCTGGGTTTGTTTTTTTTTTGTTTTGTTTTTTTATGAGTATACAACCGCTTTAACAGGGGTTGTCCATTACCTGCACACTTTTTGTTCTGCACAGATAATTAGGCTCTGTCTGCAAAATATGTATTTTTTATTTTTTCCCCTAAAGGGTTAAAAGCTTCACAAAACAGAACCAACATTGGGATACACGTCTAACTACAATCAACACCACTGTTTACAGCACCGCCTTTTCAACCAGGGTGCCTCCAGGTTTCTTTAGGGGTGCCTTTGTAAAATGCCCACAGAAATGCTTAATTTATATATATTACATATATATATATATATATATATATATATATATATATATATATATATACATATATATAAGTAAGCAAGTGGATTAAGCCTGCCTTTTAGTTACACAAAGTCACAGGTTTTTCTCTCGCCCTATTACAATCTTCCAGCCACCAGCGTTCTAACAACCAGTGACGTCATCAGTTGATAGGACTGATGACGTTTTTCTCTCTCCCTATTACAATCTTCAAGCCACCGGTGTTCTAACAACCAGTGATATCATCAGTTGATACGAAGAAAGTTGGGCACCTATACAGCAGCCTTGTTTCCCCTCTTCATGGGGTCACAGTAGCTGAGTGATGGGGAGAAACTGAGGGAGAAAAGAAACATTGGAATACTAGTCAGTACCAGTGAGCAAAAGATGTATTTGTTTTGGAAGAATTAAGTCACCTCTAATATTGGGAGTCATATGCGTGTGGATGTTGCCGTGATATGTAAAGCTATTAGTTTTGTTTTTTACATTTTAGAATGGGGTGCCTCGAGATTGTGCATAATTTTAAAGGGTGCCTTGATTTAAAAAAGGTTGAGAAACATTGGTTTACAGCACAGGCATTAAACATATCCCACACCTCCATTTTAAACCAATGTCTGGAGATATAGCATACAGTGGGGTTGACTTACTAAAGGGGTACAGAATGGTCACTGTGCATGGGAATTTATTGTTAGTTTAATGAATGTGGTGAAATAATGCTTTACAAAAAATACCCAATCACATGCATGGACATGTTAAAAATTAAAAAAAATCAGGATTTTTTTGCTTCCACGGTTCAATGATGGGAATCAGCAGTGCTTCATCTCATTCAGTAAGCTAAGGGAACATTCCCTTGCAAAATTGAAATTAATTTTGCTACGTGAACAGCGGTTAGTAAATCAACCTCAATGAGTACAGTGTGTGTTTCTACAACATTACAAAAGCTTTAACCTCTTGCCGACTGCCCACCGTAGTATTACTGTGGCAGGGGGGCTCGGCTATGCAAAATCATATAGTACTACGTGATATCGTGCATGAGGTCTTGGCGGCGCGTGCGCACCGCTGGAGCCGCACTCCCACTGTGTTTAGAAACAATGGGAGGTGGGCCGCGGGAGGAGCGGCGGGGATTGCCGCCGGCCTCCTGCGATCGTCAGATAAACTGACAGAAGATCCGCCTGCTTATGTAAACAAAGCAGACGAGTCTTCGCTCAGACAGGCAGGGAGAGATCAGGAGTTTCAGCTTAGCTTATCTATCTGTGCCTGTCACAGAACCATTCCCCCACACAGTCAGTAGGCATATTTAGGCACACATTAACCCCTTTAATCACCCCCAATGTTAACCCCTTCCCTGACAGTGTCATTTATACAGTAACAGTGCATAATATTTAGCACTGATTACTGTATTAATGTCACTGGTCCCCAAAAAGTGTCAAAAATGTCAGTTAGAGGTCCGATCTGCCTGCCGCAATGTCTCAGTTCCGCTAAAAAACGCTGATCGCCGCCATTACTAATAAAAACAAAAAAATAAATAAAAATTCCAAAAATCTATCCCGTAGTTTGTAAACACTATAACTTTTGCGCAAACTAATTAAAATACACTTTTTGGGATTTTTTATACCAAAAATATGTAGCAGAATACAAATTGGCCTAAACTGATAAAAAAATTAGATTTTTAATTTTTTTTTTATTGGGAAAGTTTTATAGCAGAAATTAAAAAATATGGCTTTTATTTTCAAAATTGTCGCTTTTTTTTGTTTATAGAGCAAAATCTAAAAACCACAGAAGTGATCAAATACCACCAAAAGAAAGCCCTATTTGTGGAAAAAAAAGGACATCAATTGTATTTGGGTACAGCGTTGCACGGCCGCGCAATTTTTTGTTAAAATGATGCAGTGCAGAATCACAAAAAATGGCCTGGTCATTAAGGGGGTAAAACCTTCCGGAGCTGAAGTGGTTAAAGGCCCATTATAGCAAAAAAAAAATAAAAATAGATTCTGGTTAACGTATAGAGTTAACACCTGTAATGATAGCATTCAGAATATGCATTCCTTATATTTTTCTCTAAATTTCAGTGCAGACCAAGCTGTTCTGCAAAAATAAAAGCTACAGGGCACGGTACAAAAAAAAAAAATAATAATAATAATAATAATAATAAAACCTGTTACTGTAGCTGCTAAATGTGTTAGTTGAAGTCAGGCTGAGATTTCTTTGTCGCTTACCTAAAGTCAATAAAAAATAAATGTCCATCTAAGGCAGGTCATACATGATTCATTTGCTTTCTTTCAACCAGCGGGTTTAACAAAAGAAAATGAATTGATTTCCATATCCACACATTCAGCATCCATGCCTACTGGCTTAAAAAAAATGCTGCTCCTAGAGGCATTTTATTATTTATTTTTTTCTGTCTGTAGAAGCAGCTACTGTTATCCTATGTGTCCATGCACATTAGGTAGTCTAGAGGCATTTTTTAAGCTCAGCGCAAACCCTTCAGATTGCGTTTTTGAGAGTATTTTTGTGGCAGAAAAAAAACACTAAACGCTGCTAAACATCGACGCCAAGTTTTTTTTCCCTAACGTTTTGTTGTAAAAAGACTTATAAAAACGAAAGCTCCTAGAAGCTGCTAAACGCTGGCACAAAACACAAAATATGAGCGATTGGAAAAAAAATAAAAAATATGAGCGTTTTCTGGCAAGGTAACGTTTTTTGTTTTTTGTTTTAAGCCAGTGTGCATGCCAAGGTCAAGGTGAATGGGGGAATCCTCCCACGGAGCTCCTGTGTTCTAACAACAGTGAGGCTTCCCTGCCATCAGAATACACTGATCAGTACTGCTGGCTATAGGCAGCGACACTGATCAGGTGAAAATTTCCCAACCTGCCTTTGCTGACGAATTTCAATCCATCTAAAGGACTTGGGACTGCTCTGTGCATAGGGTGAGAATGCTGCCTTGGTGTTGTCGTCCTCTCCTTATTTAACTAAAAAAAGTTAAATGCTGTTGTTTAATAAAGTCCTGGTGTCCCTAGAGCAACTTCTGTTGCTTTGAAGACTTTTTTTTCTAATTGCTGCAAAGTTTGAAAACTGATAATGGATAAATCATACACAAACACATTCACAAATCTTTCTGTCTTGCACTTTGCCATAGCTGCTTATATTTTATTTTCTTTGCTTTCCCTTCACTTTATTTTGAAATATTTATCAGGGTTGCCAGTGCCATCTCAGTAGGAACCATACCTCACTCTCTAGCTGTGTCTATGATCTACAGGTATTTAATATGTAATAGAGTAGGTCTTTATACTACCTATGACAAGTGACTACATTTAGGAATGGTAATATGTATGTGTAGTACTATAAATAGGAGTTGAAAAAAAGCACAACCAGTACAATATTGCAGATATTCTTACAAGCAATGGTATTATTTTTATTTAAGATAAGAAACCCAAAATTGTACTACTTACTTATTAAAGTATAAGTTCACCATTGGTAACAACATCTGTATTCAGGGTGTAAGAAGTAACATGTTACTAAGAGCATCTAGCGGACCCCCCTCCCAATCCATCCTGCGTAAAGTCAGGTGGAGGACCTCCCCTTGGAACCACTGTGGAAATATGAGATCTGTGAATGAATGAAGTGAACTATAAGTCCCATATACCCCCACCCTAGATGACTTGTAGCCAGAGATGTATAGTAACTAAGTAGAACTACTTCACTACTGTACTTAAGTACCGAAAGGCGGTATCTGTACTTTCCTGGAGTAGAATTTTTTTCTCCTACTTCCACTTTTACTTCACTACATTTTTTCAATGATTTCAATACTTCTACTCCGATATTTTTTTTTTTTGTGCTGCATAGTTACTCGTTACAATTATAAAAATTACCACTGCCAGAACAGTAGATGGCAGGTTTCATGAAGCTCAAAACATGTGTATTATCAGCGCATACGAAAATAAAAGCTACTGTATGTATAAATAAAAGCTGGATTTGAAATAATAAAAAACAATATGATGTTCAAACTTTTGACTTCTTTCTTTAATAACTACATAACACAGTACTTGTACTTTTACTTTCAGTACTTGAGTAGCAATTTTTTTTCAAAACTACTGGTACTTTTACTTTCAGTACTTGAGTAGCAATTTTTTTTAAAAAACTACTTGCAATACTTAAGTACAAAAAATGTTGAGTACTTTAGTACTTCTACTCAAGTCACTTTTTGATTGAGCACTCCCACTTCTACTCAAGTCACTTTTTGATCGAGCACTTGTACTTTTACTCAAGTATGGGTTTCGAGTACATTATACAACTCTGCTTGTAGTTCTCAATGTACTGCAAGGGCACTGATTATCACTCTTGTAGTTCATTGATTCCTCCTGTTCTTTAGTACCTGTCTGCCTGTATAGGAGGTACGGCCAAACAGCTGTACTAAGAGTCTACAGGAGCCTGACATGGCAGTACATCATGGGTGCAATGCTCTGCAGGCTCCTAAAAATATATATAAATGCACAATTTTTTTTTACCTGCAAAATTTGTGCAAATTATTATTATTATATTATATGCAAATATGTTTATTATTTCATTTTTTAGGCCAAGTACAGCTCAGGAGGTAAGAAATTCTCACGCCACAATCCCCTGAAATGCTGAAAAAAAAAGATTTAACTTGGAATTCCTTTATACCACTTTTCTAACACACCAAGCAAAATGAAGATTAGACCAGTGGAGTCTACTTTGCCAACTAGTAAAATGACTTTTCCATTACTTATATTCGCATTACTATTTGTAAAACATTCCACAACTTTTCACATAAATCTGAATTATAAACCAAAGAAGCACACAACTTCAAGTGTTACTAAACCCACAACCATGAAATCAGTGTGTATATCAGCACAGGGCCAATCAGCACTGTCCAGGGTTAGGGGTCCTGCAGCCTTATAGGACAATCAGGGGAGAATGAAAACTCCTCCTACAAGCTTTAACCAGACACTGACAGAAGTCACAAGACTGCTCTAACTGCTGATGAGAAAAGATATTTAGCAGTTTCTATCTACTAAAATAATTGCATTTCTGTTAAGCGTGTAGTGGAAGACCAGATATAGTGAATGCAGGGTCCTGGGTAGAGTAACACTTTAATGCTACTTATCGATATGGTACTTGTTGTTCATTGGGCTGGAGGTAAGTGATGTTTAACTACATCCCACCTGGCCTATAGCAGAATGACAGCTGGGCGGGGGGGGGGGGGGGCTCAGTTATCCTGACTGAGCATCATATAACATCTAGCAGGATAAGCAGCACGCAGCGTGGCAATCGGTGGTGCGGTGTGTCGCTACACACCGCATCTCAGATCTCAGTAAATGGCCTATGACATAGGCTCTTTACCATGTGTTCAGCTGTGTCCAATCCCAGCTGGTCATATCATAACCAGGAAGTGACGCTTATCGGCTTTTCCTCTATTCGCGCTGGCAAGGCGCGGGTAGAGGAGAGCCAATCAGCGGCTCTCCTGATGGGGGGGTTTGCACTGATAATCAACACATCAATTATCAGTGCAGACCCACCAGGGATACCAACCCATGCCCACCTAAAATGCCAATCCGTGCCCACCCGGAATGCCACCCCTGCCCACCAGAGATTTCAGTGTTCATTAGGGATGCTTATCACTGCTCATCTGTAAAGCCTGTCAGTGCCTCCTCATTGGTGCTGCCTATCAGTGCCATCTTTCAGTGCCCATCAGTGATGCCCATCATTGTCCATCAGTGCCGATCAGTGCCGCCTATCAATGCCCATCAGTGTCGCCTGTCAGTGTTCTTTAGTGCTGCATATCAGTGCCGCATATCAGTGCTGCATATTAGTACCTCATCATCAGTGCCATCCCATCAGTGCCACCTCATCAGTGCCCGTCAGTGCAGCCTCATTAGTGCCTGTCAGTGCAGCCTCATCAGTGCCCGTCAGTGAAGAAGAAAACTTATTTACAAAACTTTATATCAAAAAATGAAGAAAAACTTTTTTTCAAAATGTTCTGTCTTTTCTTATTTGTTTATGTAGCAAGATTTCTAGGCCTATGGCCTGATTTGGGTACTGCCATTAGTACCGAAATCCTCTCCAGCCCGTGTGAGCTGAGTCCCCAGGTGTGACAACTGAAGAAGTGACAACTCCGGCATCTTTGTTTGTGATTTTTATTATAAATTAAGGGGATGTGAGAAGGGAATGAGTGGGATACTCCTTTCGGCTTGAACTAATTACAATTGGGACTTCAATCCTGAAAATGCCCGTTGGCGCACCCTCGAAGCCAGCAGGCCCCAGCCAACGCTCACAGACTGTGAGAACACTCTGTATAACAGATGAAGTTTTGAATCCCCGACTTATAGTCCAGTAGATCCAAGACTGAGAACTGTAGAACTCCTGACACTGTTCCACTGTGTAAATCTCTGAATATTTTCCCCCGCCTGGCACAGATTGAGGTAGTATTTTGTAGAACTCCAAATAGCTATCACTGTAACTGGCACACGCAATACAATTCAGGGCCCAGACTGCAGGTGCCCCCTTTTACTCCTTGAACTCTTCAGGGTCCACTGACTATGTGCCCCTTTTACAACTTCAGGGTCCTCAACTTAGGTACCCCCTTTTACAGCTAACTGACAATGGATCCCATAACCTCTTCTGGAGTGGTCCCCTCTGACTCTAGGCAGACCCCCAGGGGCAATCCTCAGTACTCACAACCTGTGTAGGCTTTCCTGGGACTGGACCCCTCTCTCTCTCCGCAGGCTCTCGGCACACCGGATCCCCTCAGCTCAACTCAGCACTCTCTGGATTCTCAGGCGACACCCCGAGACATCCACCTTCCACAGACAGGAGGAGAGACAGCCGCACTCCCCTTCCTGGGACTCTGCTCCCGCCAAAGACACCGTGCCACGCACTTCCCCCCAAACTTATACCCACTCCCAAAATCCCTTGCAGCATAATCTGCCTTCTGGGGTAGTTACAAGCTGGGATGTGTCCCCTGATTGGGCTTCCCACACTGCCCTATGAGAAGCCTCTCACAGGAGCCAATGGGGATACTTCTCCCCTCAGCAGGCACATCTGGAAGCCCTGACACCCTGACTAGATAAAGCACAGCCCTGCTGTTAGGCAGACAAGGCCCACTATAGTTTTACCTAGCACCTATATGTAGGGTGCTACATTTAAAAAAAATAAATTAAAAAACCCAGTGGTGATCAAATACCACTGGGAAAAAAATGATGAAAGTTTCATATGGGTACAGAGTTGCATGACCACGCAACCATCATTCAAAATGGGACAGTGCTGAAAACTGAAATCTGAAAATTCGCCTGGGCAGGAAGGGGGTGAAAGTGCCCTGTATTAAAGTAGAACTCAACTGCACTATATTACCAAAAGTATTGGGATGCCTGCCTTTACACACACATGAACTTTAATGGCATTAGTCCGTAGGGTTCAATATTGAGTTGGCCCACTCTTTGCAGCTATAACAACTTCAACTCTTATGGGAAGGCTGTCCACAAGGTTTAGGAGTGTGTCTATAGGAAATGTTTGACTGTTCTTCCAGAAGCGCATTTGTAAGGTCAGGCACTGATGATGGAGAGAAGACCTGGCACGCTATTAAATCCCAAAGGTGTTCTATCGGGTTGAGGTCAGGACTTTGTGCAGGCCAGTCAAGTTCCTCCACCCAAAACTTACTCATCCATGTCTTTATGGATCTTGTTTTATGCACTGGTCCAAATCATTTTGTGGATGGGGGATTATGGTGTGTTTTTCAGGGGTTGGGCTTGGCCCCCTAGTTCCAGTGAAGGGAACCAGCATACCAAGACATTTTGGACAATTTCATTCTCCCAAATTTGTGGGGACAGTTTGGGATTGGCCCTTCCTGTTTCAAGATAGCTGCACACCGGTGCACAAAGCAAGGTTCATAAAGACATGGATGAGCGAGTTTGGGTGGAGGAACTTGACTGAACTGCACAAAGTCCTGACCTCAACTTGATAGACCACCTTTGGGATGAAATAGAGCACAGACTGCCAGTCAGGCCTTCTCATCTAACATCAGTGCCTGACCTTACAAAAGCACTTCTGGAAGAATGGACACTCCTAAACCTTGTGTACAGCCTTCGCAGAAGAGTTGAAGCTGTTATAGCTGCAAAGGATGGGCCAACTCAATACTGAACCATACTAAGACTGGGATGCCATTAAAGGTCATGTATGTGTAAAGGCAGGCGTCCCAATACTTTTGGTAATATAGTGTATATCTGAGCATCACAAACAGAAAACGCTAATTCATTTTTAATATTCAAAGCAAACTGACCCATCTATCCATGTCTCCATGCTTTATTTTGTTGAAAAAAGCTTTGAAAAACAAATCCCTAGCATTTTTAGCTATGGCTATCTTAAGTAAGGGCAGAAGATTCATGTAACATTTTACTTCATTAACCACTTAAGCCCCGGAAGATTTTACCCCCTTCCTGACCAGGGGGTATTTTGCGATTCGGCACTGCGTGACTTTAACGGACAATTGCGCAGTCGTGCGACGTTGTACCTAAACAAATTTGACGACCTTTTTTTCCCCACTAACAGAGCTTTCTTTTGGTGGTATTTGATCACCTGTGCGATTTTTTGATCATGCGCTATAAACAAAAAAAGAGCGTCAATTTTGCAAAAATAACAATATTTTTCACATTTTTTATATGAAATTCCCCAAAAAAAATGTAAAAATCAAAATTTTTTAACATTTTCGGCTAATTTGTTTTATGCTACATATGTTTGGTAAAAAAAATCGCAAAAAGCGTATTTTGATTGGTTTGCGCAAAAGTTATCGTGTTTACTAACAAAGGGAAAGATTTTTGTCATTTTTGTTATTTTTTTTTAACGCGTAATGGCGGCGATCTGCGATTTTTTTGCAGTACTGCGACATTGGGGAGGACAGATCGAACCCTTGACTGACATTTTTGACACTTTTGGGGTTACCAGTGACATTACTGCAGTAATCAGTGCTATACATATGCACTGTTACTGTAAAATGACACTGGTAGTGAAGGGGTTAACTTTATTTGAGAGGGAGGGGCTGTGTGTGTCCCTAGGGGCGTGATTCTAACTGTGATTGGCTGTGGCTTGAGGTGTAGGAACAATGATCAATGGTCCTACATAGTTGAACCGTATGATCACTGTTTCTACACAGGGGAGAATGACAGGCGGCTTGTTTACACTAACCGCCTGCCTTTCTCCCGCTGTCAGGGACGATCGTGAGTCAGCGGCGGACATCAGGTCCGCCGCTCACACGCGCGGGGGGGTCCGTGACCGCGCGGGAGCGCGCCTCCGGCGGCACGCGCTCGCTCCCCAGAGCCTCACAGGCTAGTGACGTACCGGTACGTCACTTTGCCTGTGAGGGGCTGACCGCCGCAGTATATGTACTTGCGGCGGTCGGCAAGTGGTTAAAATCTATCTGTTCTTAGTTCAGGCATGCAGTCAGGAGGGTGTTTTTAGAAATCCCCTCCTCCCGAAGAAAGAAAAAAATGCCCATGGAGACTCATGGGATGTATAACATCATTTTGGTCTAGGCCAGAAACCAGAAAGCAACTGAAGAAATGTGGAAAAAAAAAACAAAAAAAAAAAACAATGCATTTAGAAAGTAAAAGATGCAATCCTCCAATTAGAAATCCAACATTTTTCCCTTTCTTACATTCCTGTTACGTTAATACCAAATGTGTTTTTTGTTTTCTTAACCATGGCTCTTTAAAATGCTAGTATAGCAAAGGTTCTACTAAATTCCAATTATATTAAATTAAAACAGGAAAACTTGCATAGAAGACAGTATGTACTATCCTGCAATCTAGATCTGTTTCAAATATTACAATGAATTATTAAACTCCAATATTACAACATAACAAAATCATTATTACAGCGTTATAAAAAATCAAATATTAAAACAATATTTTTTTTTTTTTCAAATATTTATCTAGATAATTGTTCCAAATGTTGATAGCGGGCTGACAAATGATGATAGTATAATTAACTTTCTATGAGGAAATGCATTACTTAATGCATATTTAAATTGACATTTTAACGGAGGGGATACCTTGCATTCATTTTGTGAAATCTTTTTACTAAACTAGATTGCGTGTAAGTGGGTATTACGTACAATTTGATTGAAATGGTAAATTAGGTTTTTGGAGTCATTACTGGCAAACTGGAGCAGTTTGTAAATGTAAATGTCATATGACATGAAAATAATTTCTTATTTTTTTTCTATAATATGATCAAGTTAAAAGATTGTTCTGGCTTTCATGTAAATGCATTATACTGAAAAGTGAATTGTAGTAGATGCATTATTATGGGAGAGATTTAAATGCTAAAATGGAATCACTGGAAAGGTAAATGTTTAAGGGCCAACAAAACAGAGCAATTATCAAATCAGCCACCGAAGTAAATAAAAAATCTCCACACATTGCACCTTTGCAAAGACTCACACATTGGCATGTAAAGGCTCCAAAAAGGCAACAGCGGAACAGCAGAATGGCATCACTATTACCGCTTCCAGACTTTGAGACATACACCCCTGATTACTACTTCGAGTGTTACTAAACCCAGGAGCCTGCATTCACTATATCTGGTCTCCCACAGTACGCAGAACATGGAAATATAATTATTTTAGTAATAATAAACTTCTGAATACCTTTTCTCATCAGCAGTACAAAGCAATCTTCTGACTTCTATCAGCGTCTAGTTAAAGCTTGTTTTCATTCTGCTCTGACTGTCCTTTGAGGCTGCGTGACCCCTGACCCGCTGTCTGGACAAAGCTGATTGGCCCTGTGTTGATCACATGCTCCCTTCCATGAAAAAAAAAAAAACACTCTCTAGCAATACACACCAAACTCAACATTTGCAGAGTGCCCCCCAAGGCTCTGTTCTATCAGGAGGTGGAGTGGGGACTGTGGAAAAAGGGGAGGATCACAGAAGACAGGATCAAACAGCCTTTTTACACAATGCAGAGGATTAACCCCTTAGGTTCCACAGTGAGTATAACAAGCATGCTTTACTGCATATACAGATCAATTTTACTGTTGTGGGTTTATTAACACTTTAAAAGGTCAACTCCAGTCATTTTTTTTTTTTCAATTTGGAAAAAGTGGAAGGACTAAAACATCTGTCGATTATAAAATCATGTCTTTGCTCCAGCTGAGGAGTTTTTGTGTCAGATTTAAATGTTTCTGTGTTCACGTAAAGGAAATCTCTCTTCCCTTCTTGTTCTGTTGAACACCCATCACCTAGACAGGAAGCAAAGGGAAATCTCCCTCATAGTGACAAAGTTAACAAAACCCTGGCAGAGTAGATGCTTTCCTAACAATCTGGGTGAAGGGAAGGTAGTTCCCTCCTTTCCTGTTCTGTCAGATGTTTGTTAAATAGAAGACAGTAAGGGGTTTATTTACTAAAACTGGAGTGCAAAATCCAGCGCAACTCTGCATAGCAACCAATCAGCTTCCAGGTTTCATTGCCAAAGCTTAAAGCAATCATAACCCTAAAAAAAAATTAAAAAAAGCTTTTGTTCCTTTAAAGCATTGTAAATACCACAGCGTTTCTGCAGTGTAATTTGTTCCATTCTATGTTGTAAAATACCTGGATGATCCTCTTTGTTCCTGTGTCCACCTATGTGTACTGACCACAGTAATCATGGCTGCTGATCCATGATACCGTGGTCAGTTTACGTCCGTCTGTCATCACACTGTGTGCTGAGAGTCTCTCCCCTGCCTGTAATTTCTGTGTGTGATAGCCGATCTCCTCCTCCCCCCTCCCTTCTCACACTGCTTCTATTCCCTGCGGCTGTAAAGTAAGATTTTCAAATAACTGGCACCCCCTCTGTTGTATGAAGATATAAAGTACCGTGTGTCAGTTTCTCTAGAATTATAATCCTAAATACTTTCTTTCACAGTGCAACTTTGCGGTCACGTGATCTCCCTCTGCTGGCCAGCTGGCGCCAGAGGGGAATCTCAGTCCCTCCCTTTGCTCTCCTTAGATCAGGAAAGGTGAGCAGAGGAAGGTCATGTGACGGCACAGCAGAGCTGTGCAAAAAGGTATTTAGGATCATTATTTTTGAAAAACTGACACACAGTATTTTAAATCTTCATACAACAGGTGGGCGCCAGTTATTTGTAAATCTGACTTTCCAACCACTTTAACTGAACAAGCTGAAGTTAGAAGCTGATTGGCTGCCATGCACAGCTGCACCAGTTCTGGGTGCATCAGTTTTAGTAAACAACCTCTAAATGAGAAAATAATTTCCAAAATGGGGACGCAGCCACCAATAAAAAAAAAATTGAGGTTTAACCCTTTCCTCACTAGAACAAAGGCCTGGCTGGCGTTGTTATTTTAGTTATCTTAAAGAGGAGTTCCAGTCTGGGCAAATAAAATTAAAAGTCAGCAGCTACCATTACTGTAGCTGCTGACTTTTAATATAAGGAAACGTACATGTCCAGGGTTCCAGTGATGTCGGCACCCCAAACCGATGCTTCAATCAGCTTTGGGTGCTGGCATCAGCATCTACGCTAAGGGAAACCTTCAGGCTTCACAGCCATTTTCCTACAGCACATGCCTGAGTCACGATGCATTTTTCAAATGGTCCCACTGTCTTCTGGGACCTTCTGGGAGGAAGGGCTGGAAATACTTAGAGATTGCCATGGGGATCTTACCCAGAAGTGGGAGCGGGTACCTGTCAAAACCAGGTACCTGTTCCCCCTCAAAAAGTACCAAAACAGGCAGTGGAGGGTGCAAACAAGCGGAGCTTCCCCTCTTTGGTGGAGGGTCGCTGTAATGGTCATGCGGTGCCATGGTGGTAAGTGGTTCGCTCTCAGATACACTATCCACTTAGAGTTTATTCTCTCTGTGTTCACATGGGTTTCTTCTGGGGACACAAGTCTACTCACAATTTAAACACATACAGTAGGATCTAGTGAACTTCTGAACAAAGAGTGCCTTTATGACTGTAGGTTCCTATAGGTACAGGCACTAATACCCACTGTTCTATTTACTCTGTAAATGTGAGGTAATAAGTCAGCAATAAATAAATAACCTAATATATTCCCAACGCATACATTACTGGAAAAAGCCAAGAGTAGGGGGGGGGGGATGCTATAGCAACAGCCAGCTGGTTAACTAGTATAAGCATAGACATGAACATATGTTGTCACCTCACACTGGGTCCCTAACATATCGTCCATACTTTTATAGAAGTGATTACATCATAAACAGTGTCAGAGCAATGAGGGACCACTTCATCAGGCACACGAAGACAAAGAGCTTCTGCACATACAAATACACATTTGAACAATATGTTAATGTTCCATGGCATGCTACTGGTGGCATATCTTTACATCTACACTAAATAAAAAGGATAAATTAAATAAGAAAATAAAAAAAGAATCTGTTATATATTTTGCTCTGGTCAAAACTACTACTATTTTGTGGAACAATAATTCATTTAGAGGACACCTATATAGTAAACTTGGTGTTGAATTATTCACTTTATGGTCATCACAGAGGACAAGAGGGCACTCTTTATGTCTAGAGGAAAACAGATTTTGTCTCCAAATACGGAAAGGTTTCTTCACAGTAAGAGCTGTGAAAATGTGGAATAAACTCCCTCCAGAGGTTGTTCTGGCCAGCTTACTAGATTGCTTTAAAAAAGGCCTGGATTCTTTCCTGGGTGTACATAATATAATTGGGTACTAATATTTCTAGGTAAAGTTGATCCAGGGAATATCCGATTGCCTCTCGGAGGATCAGGAAGGAATTTGTTTCCCCTGCTGTAGCAAATTGGATCATGCTTTGCTGGGTTTTTTCGCCTTCCTCCGGATCAACAACGGGTATAGGATTGTGTATATGGGATTGTATGGTTGGGTTTTCTTTGCTGTTTTTCTTTTGTTTTTTATTGGTTGAGCCAGATGGTGTCTTTTTTCAACCTGACTAACTATGTAACTATTGCATTATATACTTGGCACAGTACTCTGCATGTGCTCATTTCTCTGCCCATAAGTGACACCGTACACCAAACCGCACACCACAGGGCTGCCTTTTGTGAATAATTAGGATGACACTTACTATTTAAAAAAAAAAAAAATAAATAAATTAATGGTCTCTATTAGTATAAAAATTGAAAGAAAAAAGTATGGCTGGTTTTCCTAAAAAACAAAATAACTTTATAATTCCAGTGTGTTAAAAGAGAAATTGGCCATCTTGCTGAATTAGTATTATTATATGCTTGTTATTGGAGGAGATGTTTTTATTTCAAGAAAAAATGTTATTTACATGTATTTCTTTTTTTTTTTTTTCCTCTCTATTTTACACATCTAAAAAATAAAACCCTTGTGTTTAGTAGCAGACAGTTGAATCAGTTTGTCTTCTATCCTCTTATTATTGTCTTCTGCTGTAATTGTTTTCTATTGAACTTATGTGACCAGATTGCTGCTTTTATTCATTTGTTCATGACCTTTTAGAGGGGTAGCATGCCCTGTACTGCTGGTTCTCTGTTAACTTTCATCTATAGAATGCTGTAAATATTTACAACAGCCTCCTGTCCAATCAAACTTCTAATGAAATATTGGAGTCTTAAATAGAGGATATTAAGGACCAGTCCAAGGTCTTAGGTTGGATGAACAGTGTGCTTTAGCAGGCTTCCTGATTCATTATTTTATAGACTTGTGAAAGCTAAGACCACTCACACTTGTACAAAAAGTCATAGAGTAGGACCTAGAGATGTGATACCTGTATCTCCATAGATTCTATTGGATAAGCTTTTACAAAAGGGATATTTCATTTGTAAGTAGAGGTTAGTGGGCTTAGTTAGCGACCTTGCTTTTTATAGACCTTGGATTCTTTGCAACACCTCACTGCCAAAGTTTCAGATACTGTTTCTGTCCACCTGAGAGTTTTAGGTGTTCCTACACACCTTTTCAATATTGTAGTTCTCCAGGTGCATTCTCCATAATATACTGATGGGCAGAGATGTATAGTAACTAAGTAGAACTACTTCACTACTGTACTTAGGTACCGAAAGGCGGTATCTGTACTTTCCTAGAGTATAATTTTTTTCTCCTACTTCCACTTTTACTTCACTACACTTTTTCGATGATTTCAATACTTCTACTCCAATATAATTTTTTTGTGCTGCATAGTTACTCATTACAATTATAAAAATTACCACTGCCAGAACAGTAGATGGCAGGTTTCATGAAGCTCAAAACATATGTATTATCAGCGCATACGAAAATATATGCTATTGTATGTATAAATAAAAGCTGCATTTGAAATAATAAAAAACAATATGATGTTCAAACTTTTGACTTCTTTCTTTAATAACTACATAACACAGTACTTGTACTTCTACTTTCAGTACTTGAGTAGCAATTTTTTTTCAAAACTACTGGTACTTTTACTTTCAGTACTTGAGTAGCACAATTTTTTAAAAAACTACTTGCAATACTTAAGTACAAAAAATGTTGAATACTTTAGTACTTCTACTCAAGTCACTTTTTGATCGAGCACTCAAGTATGGGTTTTGAGTACTTTATACAACTCTGCCGATGGGCATAACTTTATGACCGTTCACAGGTTAAGTAAATAGCATTGATTATCTTATTATAATGGCAGCTGAAAGTTGGTGGGATATATTAGGCAACAAGTAACGTTGTCACTGAAGTTGATGTGTTGAAAGCTGAAAATAAATGGGCACCACAGTTTGTTGTGTATGAGGTTGCAGGGGCGTAACTACAGGGGTTGCAATTGCAACCGGGCCCCATGCTCCAGGGGGCCTGTGTGGCTCCCCTGTACACCTGGAAAGGGGGGGGGGTCGGGGGCAGCATGTAGAGAAATCACTGTCCTCCTTTGCAGGAGGAAAATGGAGGAGATTGGTTCCTCTGTATGCCGCCCCCACCACTCCTCCTATCCAGTTCCCTTGTGTTCTGCTGTCTCTGGGCCCTTGTGTGCTCCCCTGGTCCCCCCCTCTACTGTACTGCCTCCCCCCACCCCCACTGTGCTCCCTCCCCTCTCCTGCCAGCTGCTGCAGGGGATGTGTCACAATAGAGAACCAGGAAGGGTCGGTAAATATGTAATTTACCAGCTCTTTCCTTTTCTGAATGGACAGAGTCATAGTCAGTGACAATGTAAAAAAAATAAAATAAAATCATAAAAAAAATAATACAATTAAAATACCAAAAAATAAAAACTACTGACACCAGTGGGTGAACTTCCAGGACCGCAAAGGTCACACTTGCAACCGGGGCCCTGGCATTCCACCACCATGGGGAGGCCCCAAGATGGCAGGAAGGGGGCCCACTGCAGAACTTGTGAAAGGGTCTTGCTGTGGGAGCATATTAACGGGCCCCACAATGAGAGTAAAGGGCCCCAGGATCAGTGGAGAGAGCCCCAGACTTGAAGGGAAGGGCCCCGGCCAGGGGTCCGGGGTCCCTTCATGGTTTCATGCACCGGGGTCCTGAAGGTTCTAGTTACGCCTCTTTGAGGTTGCATAACGGCAGACAGGTCAGGGTGCCCATGCTTACCAGTGTCCACAGCCAAAAGCTTCCACAATGGGCACATAGGAATCAGAACTGGACCACAGAGCAATAGAAGAAGGTGGCAAGGTCTGATGAATCATGTTTCACATCATTTGGATAGCTGGATGCATGTGATTCACTTACCTGGGGAAGCAATGGCACCAGGATGCAGTATTGGAAAAGAGCAAGTCTGTGGAAGCAGCGTGATGTTTTGGGCAATGTTCTTCGGGGAAACCTTGGTCCTGCCATTCAAGTGGATGTTACTTGACATATACCAGCTACCTAAACATTGTTGCTGATCAAGTACACCCCATTCATGGAAATGTATTGCTTGAAGGCAGTGGCCTTTTTCAGCAGATAATGCCCTGCCACACTGCAAAAATGGTTCTGGCTTGAGGAACACAACGTGTTCGTGGTGACAGCAAGTGTTCACATTGAGTGTTGACTTGGCCTCCAAATTCTCCAGATCTCAATTCAAATCAAGAAGTGCTAGAAAAACACGTCAAATCCATAGAGGACCCACCTCACAACTTACAGGACTGAAAAGATCTGCCACAGATGGCTTGATGCCAGAAACCACACATACCTTCGGAGGTCTAGTAGTGTCCATGCCTTGACTGGTCAGGGCTGTTTTGGTTGCAAAAAGGGGCTGTTTCAGTGGCAGAGGGGGGACCCATTCAATATTAGGTGGATGGTGATAAAGTTATGACTGATCGGTGTATACAAGGTTGCCATATACATTAAACTGAAAACTGAGCGGGGAGAGCCAAAGCAGCTCATCAGCAAGCATTGGGACCCAGTAAGTCAAGCAAGGAGTGGAACTCTATTATTACTTTCATTTGAACCTTCTGTACTAATGTCAAAGTCTCATAATTTTTATTGAAATAACAAACATGTTATACACACCTGCTGTGTGTGTGTGTGTGTGCAATTTCACAGAGCAGCACGGATCCTGCTCTTCTCGGGTCCCCCGCCGGCGCTCCTGTCTCCTCCCTCCTGCCAAGTGCCCCCACAGCAAGCAGCTTACTATGGGGTCACTGAGCTGCTGCTTTGTGTGTCCATTCAGACAGGGGGCCGCAATTTGGCCCCACCCTCTCTCCTCATAGGCTCACTGACTTCGATTGACAGCAGGGGGAGCCAATGACACACGCTGCTGTGTCTCAACCAATCAGGAGGGAGAGTCCCGGACAGCCGAGGCTCTCTTGCAACATCACTGGATCGAGGTGTGGCTCAGGTAAGTATGACAGAAGCACACAGAAGGTTTTTGTACCTTAATGCATAGAATGCATTAGGAAAAAAAACCTTCTGCCTTTAGAACTACTTTAATGTAGAACTGTATTTATGAATACATTGTATTTTTAAATATAGAATTTAGAATATTTATATAAAGAAACAAAAACTTGATACAAAAGAGGGATTGAAATACATTTGCTTTTGGACTTTTGTAGTTTTAAGTTTGTTTTCTATTACTTTCACATAGGGTCATATTGTATGATGTTTATATGGATACTGTAGATCTGTATTGCAGGGTGAATCTTTTACTTTTTCAGTTTATTATAGTCGGGGTGTGACAATAATACTGCAGCAACAGCACACAGAGAGTTCACTGGTACAGATTTTTGGGTTCACATCATAGAGTTGGAGTGGTTCATGAATTGCCCTTTGTAGTCCCTGTTCAGCAGATACCAAAGTTGGGCAAGGAGAACCAGCACAAGGAGCCACTCAGTTGTGCTGCAGTGCAAGAAATATACCAATGGAAGGCAAGAGCAGAGTGACATGTAGAGAAATGAACTAATCAGTCTGCTGCTTCTTCCATCACCATTAAGTCACAGGCTGGAAGAAGGAAAAAAACAAGTGTATTACTTATCTGCAGGAGAGGAAAATCAGATCTCCTGCCCAGCTTGGCAGGGCTATGAGGCAGAGCCATATAAATCATAGGACTGGATGGGCAGCCATACAAATCCTTTGGCAGGAAAAACAGCTTCAATTTTTCATCTGTGTGATAAGCTGAAATCCTGAAGTTCAGCTTTAAAGTATAACTAAAGACAGTTTTGGATAGAGTGGAGATGGATTAGATCACCTGTTAGTTTTAATTTGACTCACCAGTCCCGCTGTAGGATTCTGCTTTAAAACAGGAATCCAATCTTCACCCATCACGGCGAGCTTTGTCTTAGCGACCTTCAAGGACTGGGCCCCCTTGTTTTAGTGGGGCCATGACCTTGGATCTGTAGAGCACCCTGCATGGAGTGCCTTTGGGGTTCGGTATACCAAGGGTCCGGATCCCAGGGTCCAGGGCTTTAAAAGGACAGCATTACAGGCAAAACCTTGTATCTGCTTCCTGAGGCTCAGGTACCATCTCAAAGTAAAAGAAAACCCCAAATTTTGGGTTGTCCCCAGAAAAGTAATTCCATGCATGAAGATACAAAAAAACCTTCTGTCTGCAGCAGCCCCCCTAGTACTTACCTGAGCCAATCTTTATCCATCGAAGGTGCAGGAGTTTGTCAGCTGCCTGAGACTCCCCTCCTCATTGGCTGAGACAGCAGCGTGGCACGATTGGCTCCCGCTGCTGTCAATCAAAGTCAGTCAGCCAATCGGGAGAGAAAGAGTGCAGGCTGGGTCACGACTCTGTGTCTGAATGAACACACAGAGCTGTGACTTGGCTTGGGTGCCCCCATAGCAAGCTGCTCTCTGTGGGGGCACTCAGCAGGATGGAGGGGCCAAAATCACAGAAGAGGAACCCAAGAAGAGGAGGATCCGTGCCACTCTGTGCAAAACCAACTGCACAGAGGAGGTAAGTATATATAAAAAAAAGAGACTTTACAATAACTTTAAATGTACAGCAGTTACCCCAACATTTCCTATTCCTGATATTTGCCTGCTGTACCATTTAATTGTATGAGAAAGTCTCATGTTCTCTTTGTGTTGTTTCCTTTATGTGAAATCCCTGGTGTTCCAGCTAGTCCCCTTACTTTCCTATTAAAAACTGACCACACTAAGCAGGAGAGCACAGCGTGGTCAGTTATCTAGTGGGTAATATAGGAATCTCGCATTATCATATAGTAACAGCCTAAAAACAGCTGGCAAACACCGATATAGCAAAACCGAACCTAATAAATGTAAAATAACTGCGTGGAGTGTTGGACTATAGGACTAATGATGTGCTAATAACAATGAATAATCATGAATTGTGAAACAGTGATGAAGTAGAATCCAATCTCTGTTGGCAAAACCATAAATGAATGGTGAAAATAAAATACATAAAAATAAATGAATCAATAAAATAGGTAGGGTAAATCAGGTATTAAACAACCATCATGCAAAAATGGTCAAAAATAAACTGTGTCCTTCACTGTGTGACAAAATAAATAGCTGTGACTAAAAGAAAACTGCTGTGCAATCTTCAGGTGATTTAAACTTGGATAATAAATCTTCTGTGCAAGCAAACAGTGAATTCAAAATCGGATATGTGAGTATTCAGTGCAAATGACACCTTTGTGTTCACAAGCCACTCCCCTTACAGCATTAAGATACAACTTTCTCTGCTACTCCTTCATTCCCAGCACATCCTACATTCCCAGCACATCCTTCATTCCCAGCACATCCTACATTCCCAGCACATCCTACATTCCCAGCACATCCTACATTCATTGCACATCCTACATTCACTGCACATTCTACATTCTCAGCACATCCTACATTCTCAGCACATCCTACATTCTCAGCACATCATACATTCCCAGCACATCCTTCATTCCCAGCACATCCTACATTCACTGCACATCCTACATTCCCAGCACATCCTCCATTCCCAGCACATCCTACATTCCCAGCACATCCTACATTCCCAGCACATCCCACATTCACTGCACATCCTCCATTCCCAGCACATCATTAATTCACAGCACATCCTACATTCACTGCGCATCATTCATTCCCAGCACATCCTACATTCACTGCACATCCTACATTCACTGCACATCCTACATTCCCAGCACATCCTACATTCCCAGCACATCCCACATTCCCAGCACATCCAACATTCCCAGCACATCCCACATTCCCAGCACATCCCACATTCCCAGCACATCCCACATTCCCAGCACATCCCACATTCCCAGCACATCCCACATTCCCACCACATCCTAAATTCCCACCACATCCTTCATTCCCAGCACATCCTCCATTCCCAGCACATCCTTCATTCCCAGCACATCCTACATTCCTAGCACATCCTACATTCCCAGCATCAGGGAATGTAGGATGTAGGGTCTCCTGAATGTATTTTCCTTCAGTATCTGGTCCACTCCATATTATATGTGGGCAAGGGAATAAAGCCCCATAGCGTGATAACGGTTCAATCCTTTTATTTAAGAAATAGCAGCAGGGTACTCACTTTTTTAAGTGGTCAGTTATCTAGTTATGCTGGGAACTCCATGTACTCTCCTCCAATAACCATACATGTCCTGACATGCCACCCCCCCCCCCCTGCTGCACAGCCATTCACTGGGCAGCTCAGTGGGCTGCTGCTTCTCCTCCCCCAACTCTTATGCAGCTGAGTATTACTTATAAAAAAAAGAGGAAAAAGGTATTTATAATGTTTTTTTTTATATTTAAACACAAATATTTTACTTTTCATTTCAATCTTAAACCGAATGGGTTGTTTTACAAGGTGGTCGTTTTAAATCACTTTAAGAGTCGGTTCACACTGGGGCGACACGACTCCTTACTACTTCAGGGGCGACTTGAGCATTACCATGCACCACGACTTCGGAGCGACTTGCAGGGACTTCACATAATGGAAGTCTATGCAAGTCGCTCCGAGGTCGCCCCGAAGTAGTACAGGACCCTTTTTCTAAGTCGGAGCGACTTGCGTCGCTCCTATTAGAACGGGTCCTGTAGCGGTCAATGGACCGCGAGGGAGAGCGACTTGTCAGGCTGACAAGTCGCCTGACAAGTCGCGGCAGTGTGGACCGGCTCTAAGGGCTGAATGGATCACTCATGTAATAAGAATAACAAATGTAACAAATTTGTTCACATTTTTTACAATGGAAAGGAAATCTAACAGAGGAATTTGGTTCCATATAGGGTTTTGTCTACTATAGATTGTGCTGTGATGCTCAGTCAACATTATGACCATGTAGAGAGGGGCACAATGGGTGGGGAAGGGGAGGGCTGTTAAATACATACGGTATACAATACTAATATTGCTCAGTAGTCGGTTAGATGTCTGGAAGGATCTGAAAAACTGAAAGGTAACATCCAACCCCAGTACAACTGTTCCCCCCAGTACACCTGTTCCCCTCAGTACAACTGTTCCCCCCAGTACAACTGTTCCCCCAGTACAACTGTTTCCCCAGTACAACTGTTTCCCCAGTACAACAGTTCCCCCAGTACAACTGTTTCCCCAGTACAACTGTTTCCCCAGTACAACTGTTCCCCCAGTACAACTGTTTCCCCAGTACAACTGTTCCCCCCAGTACAACTGTTCCCCCCAGTACAACTGTTTCCCCAGTACAACTGTTCCCCCAGTACAACTGTTCCCCCCAGTACAACTGTTCCCCTCAGTACAACTGTTTCCCCAGTACAAATGTTCCCCCCAGTACAACTGTTTCCCCAGTACAACTGTTCCCCCAGTACAACTGTTTCCCCAGTACAACTGTTCCCCCCAGTACACCTGTTCCCCTCAGTACAACTGTTCCCCCAGTACACCTGTTCCCCCAGTACAACTGTTCCCCCCAGTACACCTGTTCCCCTCAGTACAACTGTTCCCCCCAGTACAACTGTTCCCCCCAGTACAACTGTTCCCAGAATGTATACATGTGGGCTAACAAGCTGGCTAATGAAAATGTAACAGTACAGCAATGCAGTAAAATTCCCAAGTGTCTGTATGTACAATAAGGCCCTTTACAGTTTTGTAACAAGACAGTACAAATTAAGGAAGAATACTCCTTAAGAACGCCCCCTTGACTGACATAAAGATATCTCACATTAGGGTACTGGGCAGTGCTGTAGAGTGCAAGGAGGCACTCAGAACAGCCATCAGAAATATTGGGGCCCCTTACACAGCTTTAAGCCTGGGCCCCCTGGGGCCTTACCACCAACATTTCCCTCGGGATGTCTGGGCCCTTGGGGACGCCCGGGCCCCCTACATGTGTATGGGCTGTCGCCCCCTGATGGCTGCCCTGGATGCACTATTCATAATGCAGGATGGGCAATAGGGTCCTTCCCCAAACTTCCAGAAGTCTCCAGGGGTATTCTGCCCCT
The DNA here is from genome assembly GCF_965119305.1 of Pelophylax lessonae. Lineage (NCBI taxonomy): Eukaryota > Metazoa > Chordata > Amphibia > Anura > Ranidae > Pelophylax > Pelophylax lessonae. Next base: position 487,313,199 of record NC_138769.1, read on the forward strand.
GCACTAGTGCTAATCTCTCCCTAATAGGGTTGAGCGAACACCTAGATGTCCGTGTTCGACGGGTTCGGCCGAACTTTAAAAAAAAGTCCGGGTCCGTGTCCCGGACTTTTACCGAACTTTTCCCGGACACCGAACCCCATTGAAGTCAATGGGGACCCGAACTTTAAGGCACTAAAATGGCTCTAAAACACCAAAGGAAAGGGCTAGAGTGCTGCAAATGGCAGCAAAACGTAATTAAGAGCATGGCAAGTGCTCTGCAAACAAATGTGGATAGGGAAATAACTTAAAACAACAAAAAAAAAACAGAAAAATAAAACAATGTTCTTCTTCATCTCTGAAGGACGAGGCCCATATGGAGTAGGAGGGAGGTTGAGGTGGTGGTGGATGTGGCGGTGACATAGGCGTGCGCACAGGGTGTGCTGGGTGTGCCTGGGCACACCCTAATCACCTAGGGCACATAGCATTGCCAGTGAGGAGATGGGAAAGATCTCCCTGGGACCTGCTCTGCTCTATTTCTCCTTGCCTACAGGTACATGGCCCCGATACATTACTCTCCCTGCTGGCAAACACATGCATGTGTATTTCAACTTTGGGGTGCACACCTTAATGCAATAGGCTGCGCACACCTATGGGCGGTGTAGGTGGAAGCGGCGGTGGAGGAGGACCAGGGCCGGATTAACAGCATCATGGGCTTGGTGCTGAGGATTTTGAAGGGCCTTAAGGGCCGTGCCTTGCCATGCACCCAGAGGAGGAAGGGTGCAGCCATGCATGCCTAATTCAACATGGGATGCTGTCTCTGAAGCCCATAAACACATCCATGCATCGCCAACTGTCCCTCCTTGTCCGGCCTTCACGCTGTGTGGGGAGGTTCTGAGGGTGCTGCCTGGGGAAGCGAGCATAGAAGCCAGACTTCTGTGTTTACAAGTGACAGAAGAGCGGTAACAGTGAATATGGCCAACCCGGGGCCTATATAAAAGGTAGGGGCCTGGAGCTGCAGCTCCAATAGCCCCTACATTAATCTGGCCCTGAGGAGGAGGACGAGGTAGCCAACACTGCTTCTTTTCAAAAATTTTAAATGAGGGTACACCCCAAAAGAGTGAGAAAGAGCAAAAATGGAACAATGGGTGGGTAAGGTCGGTATCCATTGCTATTCTGCATAAGGTACGGAAAAGTCCCGTGGGATCCATGCCTGGTTCATTTTAATGAACGTGAGCTTGTCCACATTGTCTCTGGACAGGCGGCTGCGCTTGTCTGTTATAACGCCCCCAGCCGTGCTAAATACCCGTTCAGATAATACACTGGCTGCAGGGCACGCCAGCACCTCCAAGGCGTAAAGGGCAAGCTCAGGCCATGTGCCCAATTTGGAGACCCAGAAGTTGAAGGGGGCAGACACGTCATTCACTACATGTAGGCGTGTGCACACATACTGCTCCACCATGTTGGTAAAATGCTGCCTCCTGCTAAGACGTTCCATCTGAGCTGCTGGTGCTGCTGTTTGTTGTGGCGTGCTGACAAAGCTTTTCCACATTTCGGCCATGCTAACCCTGCCTTCTGAGGTGCTGGCGGTGCCCTGGTTGCGTTGGCGACCTCCTCCTCCTCCTCCTCTGCCTTGTGCTTCCACTGTGGCCCCGCTGTCAGATGGGAATGCCAGCAGCATGGCGTCTACCAGCGTGCGCTTGTACTCGCGCATCTTGCGATCGCGCTCCAGTGAGTGAATTAAGGACGGTACGTTGTCCTTGTAACGGGGATCCAGCAGCGTGGCCACCCAGTAATCAGCACAAGTTAGAATGTGGGCAACTCGGCGGTCGTTGTGGAGACACTGCAGCATGTAATCGCTCATGTGTGCCAGGCTGCCCAGAGGCGACGAAAGGCTGTCCTCTGTGGGAGGTGTATCGTCCGTGTCCTCTGTATCCCCCCAGCCACGCACCAGTGATGGCCATGAGCTGGCCTGGGTGCCACCCTGCTGTGAACATGGTTCCATCTCCTCCTCCAGCTCCTCCTCCTCCTCATCCTCCTCATCCTCCAGAACTGTGCCCCTGCTGGACAATTGCGTCCCTGGCGTTTGCGTGTGCAGGAACCCACCCTCGGAGCCCCTTGCGAATGACTGCCCTGAAAGCCTTGGAAATGTTACCTCTTCATCCTCCTCCTCCTCCTCATCCTGTGCCACATCCTCTTCCATCATCGCCCGAATTGTTTTTTCAAGGAGGCATAGAAGTGGGATAGTTAAGCTGAGAACGGCGTCATTGCCACTGGTCATGTTGGTGGAGTACTCAAAACAGCGCAACAAGGCACACAGGTCTCGCATGGAGGCCCAGTTATTGGTGGTGAAGTGGTGCTGTTCCGCAGAGCGACTCACGCGTGCGTGCTGCAGCTGAAACTCCACTATGGCCTGCTGCTGCTCGCACAGTCTTTCCAGCATGTGCAAGGTGGAGTTCCACCTTGTGGGCACGTCACATATGAGGCGGTGAGCGGGAAGGCCGAAGTTACGCTGCAGCGCTGCCAGGCGAGCAGCAGCAGGGTGAGAACGCCGAAAGTGCGCACAAACGGCCCGCACTTTCTGCAGCAGCTCTGACATATCGGGGTAGTTTTTAAGGAACCTCTGCACCACCAAATTCAGCACATGCGCCAGGCAAGGGATGTGCGTCAAACCGGCTAGGCCCAGAGCTGCTATGAGATTTCGCCCGTTATCACACACCACCAGGCCGGGCTTGAGGCTCGCTGGCAGCAACCACTCATTTGTCTGCTGTTCCATGCTCCTCCACAACTCCTGCGCGGTGTGTGGTTTGTCCCCCAAACAGGCAAGTTGTAAAACTGCCTGCTGTCGTTTACCCCTGGCCGTGCTGAAGTTGGTGGTGAAGGTGTTACGCTGTCCGGATGAGGAGGCGGTAGAGGATGAGGAAGCGGAGTAGGAGGAGTTACGAACAGGAGGCAAACTGAAGCGCCCTGCAATCCTCGGTGGTGGAAGGACATGCGCCAAATTGCTATCCGCCTCAGGCCCATCCGCCACTGCATTTACCCAGTGTGCCGTTAGGGAGATATAACGCCCCTGACCGTGCTTACTGGTCCACGTATCCGTAGTTAGGTGGACCTTGGCACAGATGGCGTTGCGCAGTGCACACCTGATATTTTCCCCCACTTGGTTGTGCAGGGAAGGGATGGCTTGCCTGGAAAAGTAGTGGCGGCTGGGCACGACGTACTGTGGGACAGCCACCGACATAAGGTTTTTAAAACTGTGCGTCTCCACCAGACGGAATGACAGCATTTCAAAGGCCAATAATTTTGAAATGCTGGCATTCAGGGCCAGGGATCGCGGGTGGGTAGGGGGGTACTTCCTCTTCCTCTCAAGTGTTTGGGAGATGGAAAGCTGAACGCTTCCACGGGACATTGTGGAGATGGTTGTTGGTGACCCAGGTGGTGGTGTTGCTGACAGATCGTCTGTTTGCGGGGTGGCAGGTGCCGGTATCACTACAGATGTGGCTGGAGCGGCCGAGACTGCAGCAGAAGAGGAAGCAGGATGAGCCAGAGACGTTTCTTGGTTTTGAAGGTGTGTACTCCACTGCAGCTCGTGCTTTGCACTTAGATGCCTGATCATGCAGGTTGTGCTCAGGTTGAGAAGGTTCATGCCTCGCTTCAAGCTCTGATTGCACAGGGTGCAAACCACTCGTGTCCTGTCATCAGCACATTTTCTAAAGAACTTCCACGCTAGAGAACTCCTTTGAGCTGACTTTGGTGCGCTCGTTCCCTTGCTGCGTTGGGCAGTAGCGGGCGTAGTGTCTAGGGCACGGCCGCTCCGCTTCTGCACCCTGCTCCCTCTTCTGCTGTGCTGGTGGCTCTGTGCGACCACCGCCTCTTCCTCCAAACTACTCAGGTCACCTGCATGACGTTCATTCCATGTGGGGTCGAGGACCTCATCGTCCTCCACATCATCTTCCACCCAGTCTTCACCCCTGCCCTCCTTGTCGGTCTCCACAATGCTGAACGCCGCAGCAGTTGGCACCTGCGTTTCGTCATCATCGGAGACGTGCTGCGATGATCCTTGCATGTACTCATCTTGAGAAATAAGTGGTTGGGCATCGCTGCACTCAATCTCTTCCACTTCTGGGGCAGGGCTAGGTGGATGGCCCTGGGAAACCCTGCTGACAGAGTCCTCAAAAAGAATAAGAGACTGCTGTATGGCTTGGGGCTCAGACTGCTGGCCTGATTTGCAAGGGGGTGAGGTGAAAGACGGTTGGACATTGGCTGCAGGTGCCAACTCTGACCTTTCTGCAGTAGACTGGGTGGGAGACAATGTGAAGGAACTGGAGGCACTGTCAGCAGCAAACCAATCTACTATCGCCTCAACTTGTTCTGGCCTCATCACTTCTAGGGGCGTTTGATGCCCTACCAAATACTGATGCAGGTTCTGTCGCCTACTCACACTTGAGGAAGGTGTTTCACTTGTGCGTGTAGCTGGCACAGATCGACCATGTCCTCTCCTTGCAACAGGAGCTCTACCAGCAGCACCACGACCCAGGCCACGGCCCTTATTTGACGGTCTCCTCATATTTCTGTAATTTAAGATCTTGCCCTAGAAAGGTTTTTATTGAATAGCGGAATAGAAAATATGATCCAAAAAAAGTGTATGTATATCACACGTACACAACCACACTAGGCCCCAATTACTATTGTTTGTACCCCTAAAAGGCTAGATGAGGAGTAGGGGGAGTATGGAACAGGCAGCACCCTCAAACCTTCAGAAGTATGAGATGAACCCCAACAACTTGGAAAGGTGGATCTCTCTCACACGTACCGACACAGACTATCCCGCAATTCAATTGATCCTCAAAGGTTTTTATTGAATAGCGGAATAGGAAATATGATCAAAAAAAGTGTATGTATCTCGCACGTACACAACCACACTAGGCCCCAATTACTATTGTTTGTACCCCTAAAAGGCTAGATGAGGAGTAGGGGGGGTATGGAACAGGCAGCACCCTCAAACCTTCAGAAGTATGAGATGAACCCCAACAACTTGGAAAGGTGGATCTCTCTCACACGTACCGACACAGACTATCCCGCAATTCAATTGATCCTCAAAGGTTTTTATTGAATAGCGGAATAGGAAATATGATCAAAAAAAGTGTATGTATCTCGCACGTACACAACCACACTAGGCCCCAATTACTATTGTTTGTACCCCTAAAAGGCTAGATGAGGAGTAGGGGGGGTATGGAACAGGCAGCACCCTCAAACCTTCAGAAGTATGAGATGAACCCCAACAACTTGGAAAGGTGGATCTCTCTCACACGTACCGACACAGACTATCCCGCAATTCAATTGATCCTCAAAGGTTTTTATTGAATAGCGGAATAGGAAATATGATCAAAAAAAGTGTATGTATCTCGCACGTACACAACCACACTAGGCCCCAATTACTATTGTTTGTACCCCTAAAAGGCTAGATGAGGAGTAGGGGGGGTATGGAACAGGCAGCACCCTCAAACCTTCAGAAGTATGAGATGAACCCCAACAACTTGGAAAGGTGGATCTCTCTCACACGTACCGACACAGACTATCCCGCAATTCAATTGATCCTCAAAGGTTTTTATTGAATAGCGGAATAGGAAATATGATCAAAAAAAGTGTATGTATCTCGCACGTACACAACCACACTAGGCCCCAATTACTATTGTTTGTACCCCTAAAAGGCTAGATGAGGAGTAGGGGGGGTATGGAACAGGCAGCACCCTCAAACCTTCAGAAGTATGAGATGAACCCCAACAACTTGGAAAGGTGGATCTCTCTCACACGTACCGACACAGACTATCCCGCAATTCAATTGATCCTCAAAGGTTTTTATTGAATAGCGGAATAGGAAATATGATCAAAAAAAGTGTATGTATCTCGCACGTACACAACCACACTAGGCCCCAATTACTATTGTTTGTACCCCTAAAAGGCTAGATGAGGAGTAGGGGGGGTATGGAACAGGCAGCACCCTCAAACCTTCAGAAGTATGAGATGAACCCCAACAACTTGGAAAGGTGGATCTCTCTCACACGTACCGACACAGACTATCCCGCAATTCAATTGATCCTCAAAGGTTTTTATTGAATAGCGGAATAGGAAATATGATCAAAAAAAGTGTATGTATCTCGCACGTACACAACCACACTAGGCCCCAATTACTATTGTTTGTACCCCTAAAAGGCTAGATGAGGAGTAGGGGGGGTATGGAACAGGCAGCACCCTCAAACCTTCAGAAGTATGAGATGAACCCCAACAACTTGGAAAGGTGGATCTCTCTCACACGTACCAACACAGACTATCCCCCAATTTAACTGATCCCCAAAGGTTTTTGATTAAATAGCTGAATAGAAAATATGATCCCAAAAAAGTGTATGTATATCACACGTACACAACCACACTAGGCCCCAATTACTATTGTTTGTACCCCTAAAAGGCTAGGAGTAGGGGGAGTATGGAACAGGCAGCACCCTCAAACCTTCAGAAGTATGAGATGAACCCCAACAACTTGGAAAGGTGGATCTCTCTCACACGTACCAACACAGACTATCCCCCAATTTAACTGATCCCCAAAGGTTTTTGATTAAATAGCGGAATAGAAAATATGATCCCAAAAAAGTGTATGTATATCACACGTACACAACCACACTAGGCCCCAATTACTATTGTTTGTACCCCTAAAAGGCTAGATGAGGAGTAGGGGGAGTATGGAACAGGCAGCACCCTCAAACCTTCAGAAGTATGAGATTGTGTTCACTGTACCCCACAAAGATTGAGTTCACTGCACCCCACAATGATTGTGTTCACTGCACCCCACAAAGATTGTGTTCACTGCACCTCACAAAGATTGTGTTCACTGTCCCCCCCAAAGATTGTGTTCACTGCACCCCACAAAGATTCTGTTCACTGTACCCCACAAAGATTGTGTTCACTGCACCCCAAAAAGATTGTGTTCACTGCACCCCAAAAAGGATGTTGTTCACTGCACCCCAAAAAGGATGTTGTTCACTCCACCCCAAAAAGATTGTGTTCACTGCACCCCACAAAGATTGTGTTCACTGCACCCCAAAAAGATTGTGTTCACTGCACCCCAAAAATGATTTTGTTCACTGCACCCCAAAAAGGATTTTGTTCACTGCACCCCAAAAAGGATGTTGTTCACTCCACCCCAAAAAGATTGTGTTCACTGCACCCCAAAAAGATTGTGTTCACTGCACCCCACAAAGGATTTTGTTCACTGCACCCCAAAAAGATTGTGTTCACTGCACCCCAAAAAGGATGTTGTTCACTGCACCCCAAAAAGGATTTTGTTCACTGCACCCCAAAAAGATTGTGTTCACTGCACCCCACAAAGGATTTTGTTCACTGCACCCCACAAAGATTGTGTTCACTGCACACCAAAAAGGATTGTGTTCACTGCACCCCAAAAAGATTTTGTTCACTGCACCCCAAAAAGATTGTGTTCACTGCAGCCCAAAAAGATTGTGTTCACTGCAGCCCAAAAAGATTGTGTTCACTGCAGCCCAAAAAGATTGTGTTCACTGCAGCCCAAAAAGATTGTGTTCACTGCAGCCCAAAAAGATTGTGTTCACTGCAGCTCACACACAGAAAAATGGATGTGGATCACTGACACCTGCCTATCTCCAATCCCACACCACACAGCAATATCGATTGTAGTTTGTAGAACACAGTTTCCCTAAAATTCAGCAGACTCTGTCCCTAACAGGATTGAGAAGAGATCGTAGATCAGGATTGAGTGCAGACCCCACCCCCCACACAGCAATATCGATTGTAGTTTGTAGAAGACACTGACCCTATAATTCAGCAGACTCTATCCCTAAAATGCCTACAACTCGCCCTGCCTAAACACTCCGACCTGTCCCTCAATTCTATCCGGACACAAATGGTTTTTTCCTGCCTATCTGTCCCTAATCAGCAGCCAGCACGTTGATGTGTGCTCTGTCCCTGAATCTAAGCAGCATAATGACGCCGCTGCGGCTGCCTCGAACTTATAAAGACTTGGTCACATGCTTCAGACGGCCAATCACAGCTACTGAGACATTTGCAGGCATGGCTGGGATGGCTTAAGGCACACCAGTTAAACGATTGTTGATTGGCTGTTGAAAGCCCGCCATGAAAAGAGCGCCAAAGCATGCAAAACCCGGAAATAAAACGACCGAACACGGATTTTTACCCGAACATACAGTAAAGTGTCCGTGTCCGTGTTCGGGTACAAAAAATCCAATTATTCGGTACGAACACGAATAATACAGTCCGTGTTCGCTCAACACTACTCCCTAACCAACATATCTCTGTGCCTATCTCACACTCCATACATTTCAGGCCTCCCAAACGGACCCAATTATAAGCCCTTTCTATTTGTGCACAGCATTTCACAGGTAAAATCACCTAATCAGAGAGGGTTATTAAACATTTCTTGTCTCTTGCAGATGACAAGCTGACGTTTGTATCATACCACAGGGTACTATTACCAGATGGCTTGATCATATTTTTCATTACTATGCAAACAGCAAACTGTCTTTTACATTGGATAATAAGGTCTGTGTGCAGAATATGTTATCTTTAAGTATTGGGGTACCAGACAGCACAAATAATGTCTGACAAATAAAGAACAGAAGCTAAAATCTTTTCAGAAATGATATTTGATACAGTCATGTCAGACTAAACTTTGGGAGGGGGCATTTGTAAATAAATTACTTTTTGCTTTACAAGACAAGCTATATCAAGTGAAATGTATAGTTAAAGCGTTTGATACCCCAACATTTCATATTAACGGTATGTGCCTGCTATACCATGTACTTGTATGAGAAAGTATTATGCTTTCTTTGTATTGCTTCCTTTGTGTGAAATCCCTGGTGTTCCTGCCAGTCCTTCTGCTCTCCTATTAAAAACTGACCACACTCACACTAAGCAGGAGAGCACACCAAGGTCAGTTCTCTAGCTCTGCTGGGAATTCAGTCTGCTCTCCTCCAATAATCAGATTTGTCTTGACAACCCCCCTAGCACAGCCATTCACTGGCAAGCTCAGTGTGCTGCTTCCCCCCCCCCCCCCAGCTCTTATGCAGCTGACAATAGAAGGAATGTGATCACTTATATAAAAAGGGAAAAAAGGTATTATAATGTTTTTTATATCTGAGCTGCTTCACCGAGAAGGTTTTTTACCTTCATGCATAGAAGGCAAAAAAAAACTTGATCCTTTACAACCACTTAAATATTGTTTACTGTGAGGCTCCTTTTCACACGGGCTTTCCGATCCGGTCTGCCTGTCAGTTTTCCAGGTGGACCTGATCGGATACTCCATGCAGCCATATGGAGTGGTGGATGTCCGCTGACACTTGCTGCTATCCGATCTGATCCTGTCCGTGAAATCCGGATGGATGGAACCCTATTTTCCATCAGTCTGGAGGATCGAATCGGATAAGATCGGATGAAAATGGACAGGCGGTCCCTTCTCATCCGATCTCCCATAGAGGAGAGCGGGGCTCTGACAGCTCCGCCTCTGCACACAGAGTGGAGATGGACCTGTCATCCGCTTGCTCAGCAGGGATCAGTGGATCGATCACCGCTGCACACCGCCTGTGTGAAAGAAGCCTAACTCCAAAACCTATTACAGCCCATTTACTAGCCAATTAGACTATGCTTTTCATTAGGTTTTAACCACTTGCCAACCAGCCGCCGAAGTTTTACTGGGGCAGGTCCACTCTGTTACATGAAACTACGTACCTGTACGTCCTTTTGTGTAGCAGATAGTGGGGGAGTGCGCATGTGGCGATTGGCTAGAGGGGGAGCCATTCAGCAAGTCCGGCGGACCCGATGTCCACTGGGCATCTGCGATCGCTCCCCATGGAGACAGAACGGCGGTCTGCCGATGTAAACACAGCAGACTGCTGTTCTGTCTGTGATGAATACAGGGATCCTGTGTTCCTCCTATTTAGGAAAACAGGTCTCTGTGTTCATCCAGTAAGTAAATCCCCCACACAGTTAGAAAGCATCCCCTAGGGACACATTTAACCCTTTGATCGCCGCTGGTGTTAACCCCTTCCCTGCCAGAGCCGTTAGTACAGTAACTGTATATTTTTAGCACTGATTACTATAGTTATGTCACTGGTTCCCCCAAAAGTGTCAAAAGTTAGGTGTCCGATCTGTCCGCCACAATGTCGCAGTCCCGCTAAAAATTGCTGATCGCTGCCATTAATAGTAAAAAAAAAAAAAAGACATAAACCTTTCCCCTAGTTTGTAGATGCAATAACTTTTGCGCAAACCAATCAATATACACTTATTGGGATTTTTTTTTACCAAAAATATGTAGCAGAATACATATTGGCCTAAATTATTGAAAACATTTCATCTTTTTATTTTTTTTTATTGGGAGTGTTTTATAGGAGAAAGTAAAAAATGCTTTTTTTTTTTTGTTTCAGAATTGCCACTCTTTTTTTGTTTATAGTGCAAAAAATAAAAACCACAGAGGTGATCAAACACCATCAAAAGAAAGCTCTATTTGTGGGGAAATAAGGACATTAATTTGATTTTAGTACAGCATCGCATGATTGTGCAATTGTCAGTTAAATTAACGCAGTGCCGTATTGCAAAAAATGGCCTGGTCATTAGGGGGGTAAAACCTTCCATGGTTGCCATGGACAATAAAACTGGTTTATAGAGAGCCTCTTTAAAATTCCTATTTTAGAAGGATCTGTGAATCTAGTCCACCTCCTAAAAAAACTGAACTGAAAAAGATATACAAAAAAAAAACAAACATCCATTCCCATTATCCATGCCTGTCCTTTCCTCCTTATTATACCCATGTTAGAGAACTGATAAGCATAGCAGAATTTGTATTATTCTCGAAATTAAAGTGTTTTTTGCTATTTCTATTATAAAATTATACAATATGCATCATCCTAAGTATATGGCAACTGATATTAGGAACACAATATTGATAGGAGGTTTTGTCTTTGAGCTTTGAACTATTTTAACAGCAGAAAAGGAAGGCTGTATTTGTGTTTATTGGGCTGTTTCTGCTTGCCTTGTGTAAATTGGCTCTCACTGAGCAAGAACTTGCTGCAGAGTCATGTAAACATCACTGATCGTTTCACATTATGCATTAGAAACACTCTCCCGGGACAAAGATATACTGCAGTAACTTGTCATGTGTCATCTGTGGGGTTTTTGGATGCATGAGTCACAACTCCCCCAGGAATACCTGATTTTTTTTTTTTTTCCATGAACCTGCATTAAGAAAATTCTTGCAGGAAATGTACTCTATTATTTTAATATCATCAGCCAAGATATTCAGTTGGAGAAAAAAAAAAACAAATTCATATATTCATAGAAAATTGTTCACTTCATCGCACATTGCCTTTTAGAAAAACAATGCAGCTACGAAGGTAAAAAAATGAAATTAGCAAGATAAAACAGATATGGAACGATCCCTACCAAGAGGTGATATATTTAAAAGAAAGCTACAAAAAATATCTTCAATTAGATAAGTACATACAGGGCTTCTTTTCTCAGAGAATAGGTGCAGGAACTCCTCCCTTCTGAGTAACCCCTTGACTCAGCCCCCTACCCTCCTCCGAGCACCATTCCTTGGGTCCACCCCTTACCCACCTCCGAGTACCACCCCTTTTAAGAGAATACAGAACCAAGTATCATTTTGGGATGCTATGTATTTTATATGGAAGCGGGAAACAGAGGGCCAGAGTCAGAGGTGATGGAACTGAGCTCCACCAAGTTCCAGCTGAAAAAAAGCCCTGAGTACATACATAGGGATTTTATTTTTTCTGTGCATAGTAAACCTTGGTATTTATTCAGAATTTTTCATTTAACAGCTAAAAGTTACCAGACTGAAGGTACCCAAAGACATGAGTAGTATTCTTTCAGCTGAATTAGGCAACAATCTCATGTCTGCTGGTGGCCCCTGAATTTGCTGGCTACTGGCTAGAGACTTCTAGGACAAGAAGTGATCAGACATATCAGATCACCTGTCCAATTACCTATTGTTCTCTGCTCCTCTTGTCTCCATTGACATTGGTTTGTAAGCTTGACCAATGTTTATAGACCACCCTACTGTGTTAAAAAGTTTTTCCATCCCAAGGACGAATGAATTGTGCCGGCAGATCTGACTGTTCTCTCAAGAGTATAAGATTCCTAATATGAAAAGGAGAACACAGGCGCCACTCTAAGTGTAGTATATAGAGATTTATTAGGGTAAACCAAATGAAGGGTACTCACAAAGATAAATGTAAAAGAAGCATCATAGTCCATACAAGCAATTGCTCCCGGTATCTTGATCAGGATGGCTCGAGCGGTCTCTCGGCAAAAAGCTGTAGCCGGTGGAAAACGGCACTTCCTAATCGCGGGGACACACCACTGCCGTCCTGTCGTCACGTCCGGGAAGCGTGATTGCGTAATGGCGCCTGCGACGCGTTGTCGGAGCATGCGCTTCTTCTTCAGGCCTTTTCAGTTGGCTCCAAGCACCTTCTACTTGTCATCAGAGCAGCCTACGGAGTGTGGATTTTGGGATTCATAACCTATGGACTTTGTTTTATGGACTTACACTGAATGTACCATCTTTGATGATTTTTTTGACTGTATCCATATCTGTCCTTGTGTTCATATTAGTGGAACTTGTGAGGTCCCTTGACTTTTCTTTCCCCGCTGTGCGCCAGTTTTACCACTTTGTTCCTAATATGAAGTACCTCTGATTGGTTGGTATGAATTACTTAAAGCATTACTCCAAAAGCTCAACTCTTGCCTAACATTTTCTTTAATCTTTTATATTAAATATAAACAACAGCCAGCCATGGTGATACCCTTTCACACACTGATAAACCTTCCCACTATAACCAAAACTAAAAGAAAAAAAAAAAAATGACCAGAGCTTGGCTTCGACCTATAGATATTAAAGTGTTACTAAACACACAATAGTAAAATCAGTCTGTGTATGCAGTGAAGCATGCTTGTTATACTCACTGTGGAACCCAAGGGGTGTATAAAGGTTGTGTGATCCTGTCTTCTCTGATCCTCCTATTCTCTACCTAACTCTAACCCATCTCTTGATAGATCAGAGCATTAGGAGTCAGGCTGCACATGCTCAGTTTGGTGTGTATTCCTAGAGAGTTTTTTTTTTTTTCTTGGGAGAGTGCATGTGATCAGCACAGGGCCAATTAACACTGTCCAGACAGAGGGTCAGTGAAGAATTAAAACTCCTCCTGCTTAAGCAGACACTGATACAAGTCACAAGACTGCTATATACTGCTGATGAAAAAAAGGTATTAAGCAGTTTATATTTACTAAAACTATTGCATTCCCATGTTATGAGTACTGTGGGAGACCAGATAAAGTAAATGCAGTTTCTGGGGTTAGTAACATTTTAGGTAAGGCAATATAGCCTATTTTGTTCTTATTGGAAACATTTGATTACAGACAGCAGATGTTCTTTTTTCCCCATGTTAAGTTAACAAATAAAAAAAAATGTTATTAGTTTCAGAAGAATGCCATAATTGAGCATAATACACAGGTTGTGTAAACTAAGTAAGAATATGTTTCAAACTTGCTATTCCTATAGGTGTGCACAGCCTATTGTATTAGGGTGAGCACCCCAAAACATAAATACACGTACGTGTGTGTGTGTATGTATGTATATATATATATATAACAGATTCAACTCTTCTGGGTAGACAGTCCACAAGGTTTAGGGGTGTGTCTATGGGAATGTTTAACCATTCTTCCAGAAGCACATTTGTGAGGTCAGGCACTGATGTTGGAGAGAAGAATCTATGGACAAAGACTGGGATGCCATTAAAGTTCATATGCATGTAAAGGCAGGTGTCCCAATACTTTTGGTAATATAGTGTATGTATGTATATATATATATATATATATATATATATATAGAGATAGATAGATAGATAGATAGATAGATAGATAGATAGATAGATAGATAGATAGATAGATAGATAGATAGATAGATAGATAGATAGATAGATATATACATCTATATATATATATATATATATATATATATATTTATTTATGGATTTTATGGACGGAGACCTCCTACCAAGATAGAAGTGAAATTACATAAAGATTTACAACTTAACATAGATTTGAGGTGTGCCCTGGTCAGCTGGTCGGTACACCAAAAAGGGGGCATACCCAAGATAAGAAATGGTTGATTGTAGAAGAGGGATGTGAAGGAAGTGCCCTTTAAAGGGGATAGGAGGGTATCGTGCGCTGGAGCCGACAAAGAACAGGTGAGTGGGCTGCTCGAACTGAGAAACCGCAACACACTTTTATAATCGATTAGATTAATAATTAGTAATCTAACACACAGACTCACGAACATGGAGTGAGCTGGGGAGAGTCAGTCTAGTGCAGAGGAGAGATAGTCGCTCAGGTGAAGGCAATCTAACAATCAGAGGTCGGGTGCATGTCAGCATATAATCACAAAGAAAAAGGACCGCACTCCAGCATGAAAGAATCGATTGATTTATTCACAGTTCCATAAAACAGACATAGAACATCGTGGACATGGACCGAAATAGTTGACACGTTTCACAAATCACATTTGCTTAACTACTTGTTATGATTAGGCCAATGTGATTAGTGAAACGCGTAAACTATTTTGGTTCCTGTCCATGATGTTCTATGTCTGTTTTATGGAACTGTAAATAAATCAATAGATTCTTTCATGCCAGAGTGCGGTCCTTCTTCTTTTGTGATTATATAGAGTCGGGCTAGTGACATGTAGAATTGTGCACTGGAACCGACAGGGAACACAGGCTAGAGGGCTGCTTAAATCCCCCCCCCCCCCCGTCCCCGGGCTCCTCCCATAAATTCAGGCCGCCATACTGGCCTTCTAATATATATATATATACACAAACGGACATACACACACTGTTATATATCGAACATTTGATAATTTACAAAACATGGATGGTGTCAGTAGCAATGTTCCCTCTAATTTTTTACTGTGCTGAGCAAATAAAAAAATTTCTGAGCGCCAAACTTTAGACTGAGCAATGGGGGGATGTCAATGCAGAGTGACCAGCGTGCCCCCAATAAATTGCAGAGTACCACAGCAATGCCCCCAATACATTGCAGAGTACCACAGCAATGCCCCAATACATTGCAGAGTACCACAGCAATGCCCCAATACATTGCAGAGTGCCCACAGCATTGCCCCCAATCAATGCAGAGATGCCAGCGTCCCGTCCCAGCCCCCCCCCCCCCCCCGAATCCCCACTGCTCCATTTAGCTGACAGGAGTGAAGAAAAAACCTAGTAATTCTGGGTATGAAGGTGCAGGTGACATCCCTGGTGATTGGTCTAGTGCCATCCTATGACAGTTTTGACCAATGACTGCTAGCTATTGGCAGAATTTTGCTGCTACTCAAACTATGGGGACTGATGTATGGACTTTAAAAGTGTACAGATCGATAGATGGGAGAAGAGTATTTGAACATCAGATAAGTGCAGTACTTCTGGGTATGGAGGTGCGTGTTACAACCCTGGAGCTTGGCAATCGGCCTAGTGCCCTCCCAGGGGGTGGGGAGACAATTTGCAGCCTTGTGTAAGCTCCAGCCAAAGCAGCACATGCTGGCAACAAACTATTTTTGGAAAACCACTGGTGTATTTACCATAGAAAAAAAAAAAAAAGCCTTCGCTAATTCCCAAATGTTAAAAAAGGTGATGGGAGCACTGGCTCACCCACCAGTGTAGAAACCGTTTGCAACACCACACAGCAAGTGTGTATAATATACTGAACATAGCAATGCACAGAAATGTTTAATGAACTCTTAGTAAAGAATGCACTGTATAAATATTTTAACCAGTGTCAGATCTTACAGATACCCAAGAACCCCGAGTAAGGAAGTGAGGTTTACCAGAACCTGTAAATAATTTTGCATTGGATATACAGAAGAGGAAACAATGATAAAATCTTCCACCTACGACCCGTGCACTTACCTCACGAGTCGACGAGTCACAGCAGCTTCTCTTTAGTCCCGGCACCCGCGTCCCTACATCTTCTCAGTCCTCCCGCCTCCTCCTCGGACCTCGGCCAATGGCATGGGGGTGGTATGCCTTTCGGCCAATCAGGAAGCGGGAGGACCCGCTCCCTGATTGGCCAGGAGGAGGATCCGTGTGACAATAGCGAATTTTCATTCGCTATTGTAACACAATGGGCGGGCTCTCGCGGCGCACTGCGTGGCTGCGCCGTCTGACATTGTACTGCGCGGGACCGTCATTTAGACTGCGCTGCCGCGCAGGCGCGCAGTTTAAAGGGAACATTGGTCAGTAGATCAGTGGTAGTGTCAGTAGGGCAATGGAGCCTGGGCAACGGGTAAGCTGCGCTGCACTGGGTGATTAGGGTGTGCCCAGACACACTCCTTGTGCATGCCTATGGCTATTCCTATAGCACAACAATATAATTCTATCTGTGATATTTAATTTGCACTAACATTCAAACTTTCAGAACAAGATTTCAGGGGGGGGGGGGGGGGGTGCGCATTTCTTCAAAAGGCCCAAGCAGTGTTAACACACAAAGTTCTCACAAAAGTTTATACAAGACAATCCATGAAATTAAGAAAATAATACACCAATGCCTATATTAAAATGCCAGCTTTACATATTTATAATTCATGGTCCTATATATACAGTATAATACATATTATTGGCATAGGGGCACACTAGGTGAACCATATAACATCTAGGGCATTATCTAACATAAGGCACTTGTAAGCTTGTGCCTTGGGCAGCAAAGCAAATACATAGCTCCCAACAGTCCCTGATTTCGAGGGACTGTCCCTGATTTGGAACAAAGTCCCTCTGTCCCTCTTTCCTCCGTTTGTCCCTCATTTTGGTCTCATCTTTATAGCTGTACAGTATATGAAATGCACTTCTTATCTATCAAAAAGTGTTTTTACAGTGCTAAACCTTTTCATTTAAATTCTAAATTGCTGCATTTGTAAATTCCAAAAACCGATATAAAGCAATAGTAGCTGTAAAAATGCAATTGGGTTAATCATTTTTTTCATACAATTCTCCATTTAAGGGGACGCGACAGGAGGTGTGTCCTATGCCTACACATTTTTCCTAATAGGTGTCCCCCATTCCCATCTCATGAAAGTTGGAAGGTATGCAAATGGGAACATTGTCAGATGACAAAATGTACTGCTACTTATTTTCTTGTGCCTGAATTCAACTTGGGGTGGTAAGGGGGACTAATGAGAAGACGTATGTGCTCATTCGTTACGTTCTATGCCATGGTAAGTGATTTCCATCTATTCCTAACACTCAGGCGACATTACTTTTGCAGTTACTCTTTTTTCCATATAGTCCATACAAACAAATGAAAAAAATCAAGTGGCTCCATTTTGTGAACAGCTAATAAACAATACCTTTTATCCGCACAAGTGTTCAGCAAAGAAAAAGACACAATCGCAGCATCTTACATAAGGGCATTTAATTGTAATGAAGCAAATCTGTCAAAGAAAGAGGTATTGATGTCCATTTTAACACTGCACTTAGCACTTCTCCGTATGCTGGTTTTGCTTGTGGGGGTTGGTGGGGACCAAATGAATTTGTCCACTGGTGAAATAAATCTATTCATGCCCTAATGCTTTTAGATCTTTAGGGAAAATAACTAATGCATGAAGTCAGAAAACTATAGTGCTGTGCAATTCAGAACTAATGCTGCACAGTCAGCATTCTTCATATAGGTTACAATTGTATTGTTTGGAAAACTGTAAAACACTGCCCTTTGGTTATTTCTTCTGAGAGACAATTAACCTTTACAGAAAAAGGAAGTTCGCTCCCTCCACCTAACTGAATCTTATAATTAGACAAGTAGCCTCTTCCTGCCTCCATCCATTTTTTTGTTTTTTAATTCCTATAATTATTAATTGTCTTTTAAAAATAAGATCACTGGGAATGTTCTGAGAAATGTTTTGACTGTATCAAAATAAATTATTATGTATACATCCAAAAATGAACTCACTGTGAAAAGTTCAAGCCACTTTGTCAAGCCACCTCAAAAAATAGGTTAGGTTAAAGTGATTGTAAAAGTTTGAATTTTATTTAATAAAAATAACAAACATGTTATACTTACCTGCTCTAGAGGGAGCAGCCCCGACCCTCTTCTTCTGTAGTGCCCCACCAGCGCGCCTGGCTCCTCCCCTTCATCGGGTGCCCCCACGGAGAGCCGCTTTCCATGGGGACACCTGTTCGGGCTTGCTCCCAAGTCCTGCTGCTACTTCCATTGACACAGACAGCAGGATTTGGCCCCGCCCCCTGCTCCCGTGTTACTGGATTTGATTGACAGCAGTAGGAGCCAATGGCTCCTGCTGCAATCAATCTATCCAATGAGGACAGAGACAGAGGAGGCTCGTGCATATTGCTGGAACGGATAGGCTCAGGTAAGAAAAAGGGGGGTCTGGGGGGGGGGGGGGATTTTCAGCACAGAAGGTTTTTCACCTTAAGGCATAGAATGCAATAAGTTGAAAAACCTTGAGACTTTTCAACCACGTTTAACCACTCTACAACCGCTCACAGTAATACTACTGCGGCAGAGTGGTTCGTTATCGTCCAGCCACGTAGTATTAACGTGATTGGACACTCCCCCTTCTGGGCGGCGCTTGCGCGCCGCCGGAGGCTCGCTCCCGCTGTTTTCATTCACAGCGGGAGTCGGGCCAGGGGCCAATCCATTTTAGCCCATCTTACCCGATCGTCGGGGATCGAGTCTGGAGATCCGCCCACTGTGTGTAAACACAGCGGGCGGATCTCCATAGTGACAGGGAGTGACAGATCGGACTGTTCAGCATAGCTGGACATCCGATCTGTCCATGACTCACACAGTCACCTCCCCCCCTACACGTCAGTAAGCACCAGGCATACATTAACCCCTCCCTCTCCAATGAAATTAACCCCTTCCCTGCCAGTGTCATTTTTACAGTAACAGTGCATATTTATAGCACTGATTACTGCAGTAATGTCACTGGTACCCCCAAAAGTGTCAAAAATGTCAGTCAGGGGTCCGGTCTGTCCGCCGCAATGTCGCAGTCCCGCAAAAAAAATCGCAGATCGCCGCCATTACGCGTTAAAAAAAAACACCAAAAATGACAGAAATCTTTCCCTTTGTTAGTAAACGCAATAACTTTTGCGCAAACCAATCATAATACGCTTATTGCGATTTTTTTTACCAAACATATGTAGCATAAAACAAATTGGCCAAAAATTTTTAAAAAAATTGGTTTTTACATCTTTTTTGGGGGGAATTTCATATAAAAAAATGTTAAAAATATTGTTATTTTTTCAAAATAAACGCTCTTTTTTTGTTTATAGCGCAAAAAGTAAAAATCGCACAGGTGATCAAATACCACCAAAAGAAAGCTCTGTTTGTGGGAAAAAAAGGACGTAAATTTCGTTTGGGTACGGCGTCGCACGACCGCGCAATTGTCAGTTGAAGTCGCACAGCGCCGAATCGCAAAAAGTGGCCTGGACGGAAGACAGCAAAATCCTCCGGTGGTAAAGTGGTTAAAGGTGCCTGCACATGGCTGCAGAAGCTCTCATTCACCTATGCCAAGGTCCAATGCTGGATGCTGTCACTGGGCAAAGCCTAATTACTGTCAGGTAGTGATAAAACTTGCTGTAGCTCCCACTTCCCCAATCCATTTTAGCCCATCAAAATAATGGATTGATTGGCCAATAGGAATGTGTTTTAGATGTGAAGTGGAAGAGGGCACTACTGCTCTGTCATTACCCCAGGAAGTGCCAGAGCTCTGCCCATTCAGAACAGCCACCAGTCAGCCTTAGAAGAGGGCAATGATGACTCCTGCATGAATCTGCATTTATTTATGCTAACAGCTCTGTTTTTTCAAATGAACCCACTTTGTTTGACTCAAAAACAATTATATTTGCTGGTGCTGTGTATTGAAGCACATATTAAAGCTGAACTCCAGGCAAAGAGCTAAATACACAGACAAAATACATATATCACAGTCAGGGTTTTTTTTTTCGCAGAGAATAGGTGCAGGAACTCTTACTTTCTGAAAACCATCCCTTGGTTCCATACCCTACCCACCTCTCTCTACCACCCTTCTAGAGAATACAGAACCAAGTATCATTTTGTGCTACTAAATATTTTGTATGGAATTCGAATAGGCCCCACCCCAGCAACAATAGACCCCCAACACAACAACAGAACCCCACAGCAACAATAGCCCCTCAGCAGCAACAACAGTTCTCTCAACAGCCAGCATCAATAGACCCTTTATGAGCCAGCCGCAACAGACCATTTCCTCGATTGTAGATTCCTCCCAGCAACAACTGATCCGCCAGCAACATCC
Organism: Pelophylax lessonae; assembly: GCF_965119305.1. NCBI lineage: Eukaryota > Metazoa > Chordata > Amphibia > Anura > Ranidae > Pelophylax > Pelophylax lessonae. Next base: position 487,333,573 of record NC_138769.1, read on the forward strand.
ACCCACTCCAGCAACAATAGATCCCTGCACAAAAAAAAGATCCCCACGGCAAACAAAAGATCCCCCATCAGTCATCATCAATAGACCCTCTAGCACACCCCAGCACTCCTTGCCATAAAAGTGCTGGAGGTGCCGGAACTGTGTTCCGGCTGAAAAAAAGCCCTGATCATAGTTGTTTCTATTGCCAAAGAATTTGTATTTCTGACCATCCAGTCCTGAGATTTACACAACTCTGCAACACAGCACAGTCCTGCCTGGCAGGGCAGGAGACTGGATTTTTCTTTGCTGCAGTTCAGTAACACTTGCAGGTCTTGTTCCTAACCCAGCCAGTGACTGGGGAGGCAAATAAGAAGCAACAGACTGATGGGCTGATCTCTACGTCACTCTGCTCTCTCCTCCTAACAACATGCCCCTTGTACTGCAGCACAACTGTTTGGTCCCTTGTGTACTTTGCCTTCCCTCAATCTCAACCTTACTGTACAAAACTACAAGAGACTGATACCAAGTTAAATACAGGTACTTACACAGCTTAGATAAAAAAATACTTTTTATGACATATTAACAAACACAGAGCCTTATTACTTTGTGACTTTTATAACTGCCTGAAAGTACCAAAGACCAGGACAGCATAAATACAGGAGATGTTTTTGATGCATTGAAGATTTGAGCAAAACCATTTATGATTGATGGCAAAACTACTCGTTAGTGAATGTGATGGTCTATGCATGACTCTATTTTCTATGAAGGGTGTGAAAGTTTATATATGTCGAGTACACAGCATAGAGAAAACAAATTCTGGATTCATTAAACGAAATACCCAGGGCTTTTTTTCAGCAGGAACCCGGGAGGATTCAGTTACGGCACCTCCAGCACTGAATGTATGTAATAGCAAGAGATGTGCTGAAGGGTCTATTGATGCTGGCTGCGGGGGGATCTATTGTCACTGGTGGGGATCCCTTTTTGTGGAATGGTCTATTGTTGCTGGGGGTCCTATGTTGCTTGTAGGGATCTACTATTGAGGGAGAGGTTAATTGTTGCTGCCTGATGGAGGGGGGGGGGGGTGTTGATGCTGGCTGCTGAGAGATCTATTGTTTCTGCTGGTGGGTCTAATGTTGCTGGGGTGGATCTTTTGTTGCTGAGGGTGGTATTTTGTTGTGGGTGGTCCATTGTTGCTGTGTGGGGGTCTATTGTTGCTTGGGGGGACCTATTGTTGTTGGGGTGGGGTCCATTGTTGCTAGGTTAGTCTATTGTTGTGTAGGGGATCTATTGTTTCCGGGAGGGTTATATTGTTGCTGGCTCCAGAGGATCTATTTTACTGCTTTTCTTGTTATTAGACAAGAACAAATTTCATTTTCATACAAATTATTTAGCACCACAAAATGATACTTGGGGCAGTACTGGGAGGTGGGTAGGGTGAGGAACCAAGGGATGGTGCTTGGAGGTGGGTAGGGTGTGGAACCAAGGGATGGTGCTTGGAGGTGGGTAGGGTGTGAAACCAAGGGATGGTGCTTGGAGGTGGGTAGGGTGTGGAACCAAGGGATGGTGCTTGGAGGTGGGTAGGGTGTGGAACCAAGGGATGGTGCTTGGAGGTGGGAAGGGTGAGGAACCAAGGGATGGTGCTTGGAGGTGGGAAGGGTGAGGAACCAAGGGATGGTGCTTGGAGGTGGGTAGGGTGCAGAGACAAGGAGGGATTTAGAAAGGGGGAGTTCCTGCACCTATTATCTGAGGAAAAAAAGCCCTGTATATACCTATATACAAATTAACAGTAAGAGGAACATTGGGCAGCCAGATTTGTCAGAATATCTTAAAACCATAACTGAACTTCTGACTCACTTGAGTTAACTGCCTAATGATGACCTCATCGCAAGAACACCAGAACAGTGACTTTGGCTGACCTCAGAGAGCCTGCCCCTTGTGGTGGGACATTCAGACGTTACTTTGAAAAGTCCAGAGGTAGGTAGTACAAGTTTCTTTTTAAGAAATAATTACAATAGGCAATAACATACACTATATTACCAAAAGTATTCAGACACCTGCCTTTTCATGCACGTGAACTTTAAAGGCATCCTAGTCTTGGTCCATAGGGTTTAATATTGAGTTGGCCCACCCTATAACAGCTTCAGCTCTTCTGTCCACAAGGTCTAGGAGTGTGTCTATAGGAATGTTTGACCATTCTTCCAGAAGCACATTTGTGAGGTCAGGCACTGAGGTTGGACAAAAAGGCCTGGCTCGCAATCTCCGCTCTAATTCATCCCAAAGGTGTTCTATCGGGTTGAGGTCAGGACTCTGTGCAGGCCAGTCAGTTATAGCTGTAAAGGGTGGGCCAATTCAATATTGAACCCTACGGACTCAGGCTGGGATGGTAATAAAGTGTATATACTGTATATATATACACACACACACTTACTGTATCTACTAAGTGTAGACACAATCATTTGTGTTAAGCTCTACAATCTATCAGACAATGATCTGTTGCCATTCATGACCATAATGGAGTGGCAATTGGCCAATACAGGAACTCCTTAGGAGGAAATGCTAAGTGCTTCTGACTGCTGGATTCACACCTAAAGCTCCATGTACACTGGCTTAAACATGGCTGCTACTACAGGAGTTTTGTGTTGTGCCTGTAGAAGCAGCTCCATGTTATCCTATGTATCCATGCACATTAGGACGATTACGGTCATATTTTAAGTGCAGCGTTTAGGAAAAAAACCTTCTGGTTTGCATTTCTGATTGAAGTTTTCTGACAGAAAAAACACAAAACTCTCCTAAACTCATCTAAACTCTCTATATGAGCATTTTTTTTTCTGCCAAGGGAACCGCTTTTTTTTTTTTATGCCCAGTGTGCATGGAGCCTAATAGTGACCTTGTTGAAACCTTCCTATATAATGGAATTTTGACAGAGAAATGGGAACAAAAAACTAACCACAAATGCAGTGCATTTGTTGCTGTCCAGATGACAAATAAATGTAGTTTAAAGGATGCACAGATGTTTATGTGTTGTGAGACATCTGCCTGTCTATGAGCAGACTAGGAGACATAAATCATATATCCTGGAACACCAAATGACGGAATTTAATGAGAACCACAAAGTGGCTGTAGTTGACCCAGTGTGTCTGCATCCTTCTATTTAGGGCACGTTTCTCAGTTCAGTCTGCACCAGATAAGAAGGTGCCAGCTGCACAGTTTGGCAAGACCAGCAATGCTCATTAGTAAGCCATGTGCAACAGAGCACAGAATTACAAATACAAAATCTAGTATAACAAGGTCTGCACTGTGACGGATTAGAAAAGAGGTGTTTTGTGTGGCCTCCTGGGTCCCAGGACAACCTACTCAAAAAAACTGCCACAGCAAAATGTAATTGTTTGTTTTTTTCTTGACTTTGTAGCCAGCCACAATATGTCTTAATGCCGGAGGATCATAACACGAGTGGCTGCAATAACTGGCACCAGCACCTCTTTATATTCTTGCTACTTCGGAATGATTCGTTCATTTGTGTTTTTGAGCCACAGAATGCTTTGCAGAGGTCACCACTTATTTAGGATGACTGGGAATTGTGATCTTTCAGGAGGCCATTCATGTAGAACAGGGATCCTCAAACGATCGCTCTCCAGCTGTAGCAGAACTACACATCCCAAGAGATATTGTAAAACTCTGACATTCACAGACATGACCAGGCATGATGGGAATTGTAGTTCCTGAACAACTGGAGGGCCATAGTTTGAAGACCCCTGATCTAGATGACGGAGAACAGCTATGGAAGCAAGTATTCCACTACATCTACTGGCATACTTAAATGTAAGAGCTCTGGTTAACACTCCACTTCCTTCATTAGTGTTAGGTTGGAAGTGTACCTTGAACAGTTTAGAGTTTTTAGATTATTCTAGATTAATAACACTCCTACCAGACTTCATAAGAGCCCCTTTAGGTGCCCACAAATTCACACCTTATTCCAACATTGTACAGAAGACATGGATCCTGTGTTTCTATAAAGCAGGAACACTGAGCCATGTCTTTCACTAGTAAAACACTTTAATCGCCCCTGATGTTAACCCCTTTCTTGCCAGTGTCATTAGTACAGTGACAGTGCATATTTTTAGCACTGATCACTGTAATAATGTCACTGGTCCTCAAAAAAGTGTCAGTTAGGTGTCAGGTTTGTCCGCCACAATATCGCAGTCTCGCTATACATCGCTGATCACTGCCATTACTATTAAAAAAGAAAAGAAATAAAACGTTTGCGCAAACCAATTAATATATGCTTATTGGGATTTTTTTTATCAAAAATATGTAGCAGAATACTTACTCGCCTTAATTGATGAAGAAATTCAATTTTTTTAAATGTTTTTATTGGATGTGTTTTAGAGTAGAAAGTAAAAAATATTGTTTTTTTTTTTTTTCAAAACTGTTGGTCGTTATTTGTTTCTAGTGCAAAAAAAAAAAAAATGCAGAGGTGATCAAATACCACCAAAAGAAAGCCCTATTAGTGGGAGAAAAGGACATAAATTGTGTTTAGGAACAGCGTCGCAATTGTTAGTTAAAGTTACGCAGTGACGTATCGTAAAAAATGGCCTGATCATGAAGGGGGTAAACCTTCTAGGGGAGAAATGGTTAAAGGATACGATTTACCTCCAAACTGCAGTTAGTCCAGATTACTTATTATCCAAAGCATTCTATTACTGATATGCATGAAAAGGCATGATGAAACATGTATAGAAATGCTTATTAAATGGACACCCCGTCTCTATTTGTAGCTTTTTAAAGGCAACATATCGAAATTCTTTAGCTGTTAAAGGCCCCTTTTACACACGGGGTCCGTCAGGCAGACTCCATTTTTCTCAGCGGGGGATAGATCCGCCGATCCCCCGCTGAGCAGGCGGATGACAGCTGTGTCTCCACGCTGTGTGCGGAGACAGCTGTCAGATCCCCATTCTTCTCTATGGGGGAATCGGATGGGAACGGTCCGTCTGTCCGTTCTCATCTGATCCGACCTGCCAGACGGATGGAAAATAGGGTTTCCATCCGTCCGGTTTTGACGAATCGGATGTCAGTGGACATGTCTCCGTTGACATCCGATGCCCCATAGAGATGCATGGGGCGTCCGTTCAGATCCGCCAAAAGAACTGACAGGTGGATCTGAACGGTCCGCCTGTGTGAAAGGGGCCTGAAGAAGGATACAGTGGTCACTTACCAGTGCAGAGGGAGGAGATCATATTAAAAACACTTCCCTAAATTTCTTTGCGGCACTATAAAGTCAAACAGCAATTCCTGATAAGCTTTCCCCAGACAAAATATCAAAGATTCACTAAAGAGTTCTCTATAAAGTATCAGGGCTACTTGCAACTGTTGTTAGCTCTAGTCACATTTTTTATTTTACCAGTGGGTTGATGTGTTTTGTTACATTTACATTTTTTTTCCTGGCATAATCCTTTATTATTTTGTAGCAAAATGCATGTTCAAAATGCATTTCAACTTGCATGTAAAAATGTGTGCATCTTAAAAACACAGAAAGACGTCCTAGTCCTTGGTAGGTAAGGGTATGGACACCATGTTCTCTATGCAGTAGGCTGCAGGAGTAGGAGAAAGCAATAGGACAGTATATAGCAGGGTCTCTCAACCAGGTTTCCGTGGAACCCTAGGGAAGCTCCGGAGATTCCTAGAAGTTCCTTGAGAAATGGGCAATTTCTGCCTCTCAGATAAGTTCCCAATGACACCATTGTTCCATTTAGCTATCTGTAAGGGGGCAATTCTTCCCGATGATGACAAGAGCAAAGAACATTCTTCCCACTGACTGTCACACTAATGTATCATGAGTTGTAGATTTTACATTTTTAGCAGGAGCTCCCTGAGACCAGAAATTTATTTCAAGAGTTTCTCTGTGTTAAAAAAGGTTGAGAAAGGCTGGTATAGAGCAAAGGGCAAAATGAAACAAAAAAAGTCCTTCAATAAAATACTATGAATAAAATAAGAGCCTTCTTAAAACAGAACCCTGATCACTTTCAAAGGCGTTGGATGCACAATGGGGCACATTTAAAGGAACGTATGGCTCTACGCATCATGCTTTGAAAATGACTTTGCATTAGATATTTGTTATGGAAGTGATGGCCTGTAAATATCTTCTGTAAAAGAAATACAATCTGGTACAATACAATAATTAGATTGAGTCTTCTGCTTCCTTTCAGTCCTCTAGCCTTAATATGGCCAGTCATAATTGCAGACTTTCCAAACACAGTTTATTTACTTCACTTTCTCCAATCTGTAAAACTGTAAAAAAAAACTGATATATCCTCTGTACATTTCACACGTATTTTTTAACCTTTAAATCTTTCATTCCTCAACTTTCTTTTTTAGGCCCCTTTCACACAACGTCAGTTGTCATCCATTTTTCGTCAGTTGTTATCCGTTTTTCATCCGTTTTTCGTCAGTTGTTATCTGTTTTTCATCCGTTGTCATCCGTTTTTACATAGAGATGCATTGATGTCCGTTTTTCATCCGTCAAAGGATGGCTGAAAAACGGACAAACGGACAGCGTGTGTGAAAGGGGCCTTATTCTTTTCTTTTCCACTTGGAACCATTAGTTGTATATTTCTATGTATCGTAATTGTTCTATAAAGTGTAAAGAAACGGGAACAAAAGACTGCAGATTTCTTTTCAGCGCGCTGCAGTTTGTTTTCCAAGAAAAAAAAAAAAAGCAGGTAGGTTCCTTCTACATTCACCCCTCTAAGCGCTTTTATTCTTACACTTCCTATCTGTATTTGTACACAAGCCCATTGGTGGCAGGTGCATTTATTACTATCAATGATTCAACACATTTCATGCTTATGCTTTTATAAATTGCTAGCCCTTCAATGGAACAGCCACTTGTGCCTTCTGTAATTATTTCCATATTTTATTTTAGTTGTAATTTACAATGAATACATGGCTCACACCTGCACCCATTCATATTTTTCGTATTTATGCTGCAGAATATGCTACTATTAAAATGAAATGGATTATTATAGCAGATAAGACTAGACACAAAAGAATAATACTTTAGCTCAAATGACTAAGGCTTTGAATAAATGGGGCCATATATATGTAGCCATTGAAGTACACTAGGCTTTGTGGTCACTAAGCTCAGCACAGAGCAGTGGGAGGTATGTGCCACTTCTGGCTTATTATGTGGAGTACAGCTTTGCTTAAAGTGGATGTAATCCCTCACATATACCCAGAGAAGTGAACAGCCTCAGATTATACACAAAGATTAAACAAATCTCCCTACATAAGTTTTACGTGTATATGTGCTGTCCTAAGCTTTCTATACTGTTTAGAAAATGCACGTCCTGTTAGAATTTTCTCTTCCCGATTCACCTGAGGGAGGGAAGTTTGGCCATACACTGTGAGACAGCTGATTGGAGGAAATGCACACACACACCCGCTCCACATAGACAGAAACACAAAGAGATGTGCTGTGAATTGACCAGCTCTCTGCTAATCTATTTATAGCACCCACTTCAACACAAAATTCAGCCTGGTTTTTTCTCAGTTGACGGAGAACTTGTCAGAAGTTATCATGCTGATAACAGAAGAACGGAGCAGGAGAAAGCCACGGGACTTAGGGCTTTGAAGAGAGATAAGTAAATACTACAGATAGATGTGCCCAGGTCAAATTTCATGAATAGGGGTTAACATCCACTTTAAAGTGGTTGTAAAGGCAGAAGTTTTTTTTTTTATCCTTATGCATTCTGTGCATTAAGATAAAAAGCCTTCTGTGTGCAGCAGCCCCCTTCAAATTTACTGGAGGTCCATCTAGATCCAGCGATGTTGCATGAATGTCTCGGCTGCCTGGGACTCCCATCCTCCACTGGCATTGGCAATCAAAGTTTGTCAATCAATCAAAGTCAATCAAAGCCTATGAGGAGGTAAAGGGGTGGGGCCAGGCTGCTGCTTTGTGTCTGAATGGATACAGGGAGCGGTCGCTCAGGTCGGGTGCCCCCATAGCAAGCTGCTTGCTGTGGGGACACTCAACAGGAGAGAGGGGCCAGGAGTGCCGAAAAGGGACCCGAGAAGAGGAGGATCTTGGCTGCTCTGTGCAAAACCACTGCACAGAGCACGTAAGTATAACATGTTTGTCTGAGCTCTGAGGTCTGAGCTCAGATCATATTACTTTCTGACAGTCAGGAGGAAGATTATTATTATTATTATTATTATTACTGTAATATTAATATTATTATACAGAATTTTTATAGCGCCAACAGTTTGAACAGCGCTTTACAACATGAGGGCTGACAGTATAGTTATTATACAATTCAATACGGGAAGAATCAGAGGGCCCTGCTTGTTAGAGCTTACAATTTGGAGGGAGGGTCAAGTGATACAAAATGTAGTAACTGTGGGGGATGAGCTCATGGAGAAAATAAAAGTACAGTTGTTAGGTGTGGGCAGGATAGGCCTCTCTGAAGAAGGGGGGGGTTTCTAAAAGCAAACAGAGTAGGAGATAATAGGACAGATTGGGGTAGGGAGTTCCACTGGATGGGAGAGGCTCAGGAAAAGTCATTTAGGTGAGCATTGGAGGAGGTGACAAGGGAGCTAGAGAGCAGGAGATCTTAGGATGAACGAAGAGAACACTTAGGTTGGTATTTAGAGACCAGGATAATTTGGTAGATGGGAGAAGAGTTGTGGATGGCTTTGTAAATTGCTGTTAGTATTTTAAATTGGGTGAGGGGAAGCCAGTGGAGGGCTTGGAAGAGAGGAGTACTGAACAGTTGGTAAGGTGGATGAGTCTGGCAGCAGCATTCTTAATGGATTGAAGGGGGGATAGCCCATGTAAAGGTAATCCAATGAGGAGGAAGTTGCAGTAGTCAAGGCACGAGATGGCTAGGGAGTGAACTAGGAGCTTTGTGGTGTCATTGATTACAGATCCTCTAGTCTCTTCTATTATAAAAGCCCTGTCTGCCAGCGGATTTTGTATTTTCAGTTTACAATCACAAATTCTCTCAATCAACATTAACTATTTTAATCCCTATACTATACCCCTAGTAAAAAGTGGTAGAAAGATATAATATATTTACTTATTTTAAACATTTTTTCTTATATACATTTCTTCAGTTGCTTTCTGGTTTCTAACCTAGGCAAAAATGATGCCATACAACCCAGGGGGCTTCATAGCATTTTTTCTTTTTTCACATGAAGGAGGGGAGGAGGGGAGGAGGAGGGACTTTCTCATCTAAGAACAAAATGCGTGCCTGCAATAAGGACAGAGGGATTCTAGGAAGTAATGTTGCTTAAATCATCTGCCCTTATTCAAGATGGCCCTGGAAGAAAATGCCAGCAGGCTTTTTTTTTAAGCGATTATAAAATAGAATAAAACATTAAGACATGGATGGATGGGTGGATGGATATGTTTGCTTTGAATATTAAAAATTAACTAAATCATGTTTGCAGTTAGTGGTCTTACATAGAGTAACATTTTGTTTTACCGTGGGGGTCATCAATAGATGCTGAAGAATGCCACACTGTTAGCCCTAATTGTCTGCACAAGTACCTGAATGATATTTCTAGAAGAAAAAAAGAACATGTGGCCTATGGCATACAATGAAGGCTGGAGCAGACAATGCTTTTGTTTCTGTGACTTCCAGGAATGACTGAAGTTTTACTCACAAGGAGCTTTGATCCCATGCTGAAACCAATATATTTCCGTCAATATTCATCATGTAGGAATATTGCAAATCACAGTCCGAAGAAAGAAAGAAAAGGAAGACATAACCTATATTATGGATTAATAATGCATTTCAATTGGACTGGAAACACACCTTTAACCACTTTAAGACCGGAAGATTTGACCCCTTTCTTGACCAGGCCCTATTTTGCGATTCGGCACTGCGTTACTTTAACGTACAATTTCGCTGTCATGCGACACTGTACCCAAATAAAATTGACGTCCTTTTTTTCCCACACATAGAGCTTTCTTTTGGTGGTATTTGATCACCTGTGCAATTTTTAATTTTTGCGCTATAAACAAAAAAAGAGCGACAATTTTGAAAAAAAAAAAAACAATATTTTTTAACATTCTGCTATATGACATTCTCAAAAAAAAAAAATTTGAAAATAAATTTTTTTTTAACATTTTAGGCCAATTTGTTTTCTGCTACATATTTTTGGAAAAAAAATTGCAATACGCGTATTTTGATTGGTTTGCGCAAAAGTTATTGCGTTTCCTAACTACGGGAAAGATTTATGTCATTTTTATTGTTTTTTTTTTTTTTTTACTAGTAATGGCGGCGATCTGCGAGGACTGCGGGACTGCGACATTGCGGTGGACAGATCGGACCCCTAACTGAGATTTTTGACACTTTTGGGGGGACCAGTGATATTACTACAGTAATCAGTGCTAAAAATATGCACTGTTACTGTAATAATGACACTGGCAGGGAAGGGGTTAACCCTATGCGTGATCAAAGGGTTAAATGTGAGCCTCATGCTTACTGACATGTGTGGGGGGGGGGGAGCGGATTCTGTGACAGAGACAGAGATTGCAGGTTCAGCTTTGCTGAACCCTGTGATCTCTCCCTGTCTGTCACAGAGAAGATCCGTCTGCTTTGTTTACATAAGCAGGCGGGTCTTCTCACACTTTCCCTGACGATCGGGGAAGAGAGGCGGCAATCACCGCCTCTCCTCCTTAGGCCCGACTCCCGCTGTGTCTAAACACAGCGGGAGCGTGCCGCCGAAATCACTAGGAGTCCAGCGACGTAGGTCTACGTCTCTGGACCTAAGGGAGCCACACTGCCGCAGTAGGATTACTGTGAGCAGTCGGCAAGTGGTTAAAGTGGTAGTAAACTGCATAAAAATACCAGCAAAATATGACAGATTTATCTGATAATGAAGCCCTCCATCGTGCCGCAGTCACCTCTAAAGGCACTTCCATCTTCACCTGGTCTTCTTTCCGGGTTTGTTGGCTTCAGCTATCTGCTCGTCCGACCTGACGATGACGTCACTCCCATGCATGTGCGAGGGAGTTGCTGTTTACGGCACGAATCTGAAGGAACGACATGGGTATGCCGTTCCTTCAGGGCGCATGTGCCAGTGATGTCACCGACTTCATCTAAAGTAAAAATCTCCTAAATGGTGGACATTTAGGAGATATTTACAGTACCTATATGTAAGCCTTTTTATAGCCTTACCTATAGGTAAAAGTCATGTATGGGAGTTTAGGCCTACTTAAAGAGACATGTTAATTTGAAGCAAGGCATTAAAGTATTTCTATACTCAAAAGTTTACTACGTTTTGTTTTGGAAAACCCTGTCAGGTTTTATTGGCATTCAAGGCTCTGTATGAGAGATTTCCCTCTTACCAGACAGAAGTAAGGGAAAATCTGCAACAGGGAAGCAAACAATAAACAGCTGCCAGAGGTCCTAAAATCCCTCTACTTAGCTTAAAAAAAATAGTTTTTTATTTCTGTCTATGTTGCTGTGAGAGAGACTGCCTATCACTTCCTGTCATAGATGCAAACATTTACCTGACAGGAAGTGAAGGAATCTCTCCAATAGTGCCTCAGTATAACCTAACGGGAGTCCCTATCCCTTCCCATTCTGTCTAACCAAAACAAAAGGGCATGGATATACTTTAAAGCTAGCCGTACTTACAGAGATCATATAATCCAGTCTGACTAAGGAGACAAAATCTTTTTTGAATGTGTATAGTTAAAACATTTCCCCTTTAACATTCAAGCTTCTCAGAAAATGAGTATGAGCAAAAGTGGCGGGGATCTAAAAGCTAAATTGTTATGTAGAGAGACATTCTGGATTTTAACTTTACAGACATGAACAGCTCTTGGCTTAAACTGTCACTGTGATATCAGTCTATTTGTTCCCGAATACCATTCCTACATAAATGTTTTGTATCTGTGAGGCGTTATCAAAAATGGTTCTTAAATGTTACCGGTTTATAAATATTGTAAGCCTGTGTATACTGTCATTTTTTTCTTGGGTAACTGTTATAGTTTAGCAATTCAACATTGCTTATAGACTCTACTGGGAACCATATACAGGAGGTCCCCGGGTTACAAACAAGATAGGGACTGTAGGTTTGTTCTTAAGTCGAATTTGTTTGTAGGTAGGAACAGGTACATTTTTTAAGTGTAGCTCCAGCCAAAAGAATATTTTTTAAGCTTTTTGGATAGCATAGGGAAGGGTTAACAACTCTGTATGATTTGTTTTGCTGTCTGTGCCCCTGTTCAGAAGATGTCACCTCACTTTCTGTCCCTATGACAACTGGATTTCGAAAATTTTGGGCTGTTGTGGAAACCAGGATTGGTGATAAGGCTACAGTAGAGACACATTTTTCCCATGAGAACTCTTACAGGAGTGAATTTCCCTTCCTAGGGGTAGATTTCTCCTCACTTCCTCTTGTCTCCCTCCGTTTGTAAGTAGGAGTCGTTTGTGAGTCGGATGTTTGTAACCCGGGGACCGCCTGTATCTTTAGTGTCCTAAGACAATGGCAAACAATAAAGCCTGTGGAACACGGATGCCTAAAAATGTGTACAATTACCCTTAAGCCTGGTACACACGGAGAAACGGTCAGCTCCGGTCAGAGCCGCTTACTAACTATGCAAAGTTAGTATAGTGATCTCCCCTGCTTAGCTGTTGTGTTCTGACAGGGGACAGCCCCCCGCCAGAACTCTCCAATGGCGGAGAGTGCTGATCGGCAGTCGATGGGCTGCCGGTTTTACAGCATGCTTGTCCGACAGAAGCCTGCCAAAAGGCCAACATCTGTTGGACAGGGTGGCATACACGTTGGCCGAATGTCGGCCATTTTTTTTTTAACTGGCCAATTCCTTCAGACATTCGGCCTGTGTGTATGGAGCTTTAGGCAGGACATAGACAGTGCAAATTTCTTTCATGCAACCCTAGAATGCAGGAAGGAAATTTTCATGATTCCCCCATCAATGCAGACAGTGTTGACAGGGTAACCCCTTATGCCGAGTCATTGTATTCTCCCAGCAAGGGGCGGGGGAAGCCGTCCCCACCGAGAGAAGACAGTGATTATTGCCAATGCCTATAGCAAGTTGATCAATCAACTTGATACATTCAGCCTGCCCATACATGGCTCGAATCTCAGCCAGTTCCTGAACCGGCCGAGATTCGAACAGTTTTTGGCCAGCTTTAGGATTCCAAAAATACAATACGTTTGAAAATATTTCCATTTAAAGGCATATCCCACATTCTGCAAACATTGATAAATGAACAGTTTGTGCATTTTTTCATCTTTTGGATAGAAGCCTAAAAAACATGGCAACCACAATCAGTCAATCATGGGAGCAAAGCATGGGTTCCCATAGATTGTTCCTCCAGCCACAGGTCCGTACCACGGTATGGATCTTCAGTTATGGGGCTGGAGGATGTATTACTGGACTACAAGTGTGGTGATATCACAGCACTTGTACTCCATTGAGAACGAGAAGTCCCTCTTCCACAAGGGCAGGTGGGACTAGTAGTCTCCATTCATAGGTCCCTGTGTAAGCAAAACCACACAAAGCCATGCAGATTTTAAACAAATTATAGGAACCTGCAGGGAGAAGAACCCCTAAATTCAGTAGGAAAGGGGGCATTTTGGGGGTAGGAGGGCTACCCTAACTATGGGTGTAACATGAAACACAGTCAGAAAAGTAGGCAGGTCCATTGACCTAAAACCTATATTTTAGCTATCGGTTAGAAATGAAGAGTTATACACTTATGGCCCTTTTCCACTGCAAGTACCGACTCGGCTCTACTCGGCCCTGCTTGGCCCTGCTTGGCCCGGTTTGCTTTTCCACTACTGGTACCGCATGGTACGGTGTTGGAACGGTTCGGTACGGTACGGTATGGTTTGCTTTTCCACTAAAGTAGTACTAAAGTTAAGTGGGTGGGATAACAACGGGGTGGGTGGGATTCTCTGACCAATCAGTGGCTAGTAGTGACTGCATGCAAAGGATTGTGGGATATGGTACCGGGTATGGTACCTCTTGGAACCACAACCCGAGGTGGTACTCTTTTTGAGAGCTGTACCGTTTGGTTCCATGCAGTGGAAAAGTGCCGCCGTACCGTACCGTACTGAACCGTTCCTACACCATACCATGCGGTACCAGCAGTGGAAAAGCACAAAAGCGAGCCGAACCGTTTGGTTCCATGCAGTGGAAAAGCGCCATTAGCTTCTTAGATGTTTCGGAGACCCCAGAGGCCAGCTCTCTGCATACTTGCTGATTTGATGGGGTCCCATTATCAATCATTGAGATTTATGATTTATGGTATGGTGAACGCAGCAGGAGAACTAGAAATATTGCAAGGTAGATAGAAACAGAGATTAGGGCTCTAGCCGGGAGATTGCACCACGAAGAAAAATTCCAAAGATATAAAAGAGATTAACTAAACCTCTGGACTCCTCTCATAACTAAAATATTGGATAGACCTCATTTTGCCTTTTGTTTGGTTAATGCACTACACTGAGCTTTTGGTTAACATGCCTATATAAATTACAAATACCGATAAGAGGAGACGGAAGAAAAACTGGATGCATGGCGTTAACCGTAATCACATCACTCCTCAAACTCCATAACACTGCTATTTTAGTAACACCATCAAGCTCTTTCAATTTTAGTAATTACATGTAGAACATTTTTAATCTCAATGAAGAATGCAAACCAAAAGAAACCTCTTAAAATATGAAAACTCACTGGTGTCAAAGAGAAGAAAGAGATAATTGCCAGATTAAGGTTTCCTTACTGATTGGAACCATGAAACAACTTTAACTCAGCAGGAATTCTTGCAGTTGTGCGATGGAATGGTTTTGCTGAGACAGTGAGGAATATTTATCCAGCCCTGAGCTAGGATGTCAGGAGAATCTGCTAATGCCTCAGTAAAAGATGAGTTTTTTTTCCTTCAGCCGTTGCTCTTTCTGACAGCAAACATGTTTTGTGTCGTCCCATCTTCTAGGCAGAACAAGGCTTTTACCCTGAAATATGTGTCATAATAATGACAATAGACTAAAACGTCTATAAAAAGTGGA
Organism: Pelophylax lessonae; assembly: GCF_965119305.1. Classification (NCBI taxonomy): domain Eukaryota; kingdom Metazoa; phylum Chordata; class Amphibia; order Anura; family Ranidae; genus Pelophylax; species Pelophylax lessonae. The sequence continues at coordinate 487,348,591 of NC_138769.1, forward strand.
AAGTAAGGCGACCACAGCCGCTCAACATGAATCTATTGACTGTACAAATATCCAACGTACATAATATAAAATAAACCTCGTATATAGGAAGCTATAGGTAGCAAAGCAAACATTTCATGGTTGATTACTCAATATTGTTTGAAATCTGGCTGGTTTTATTGCTTACAAAATTGTTAGAATGCCTCCAAGACTTTGGAAGAGAAGCAGACAGATTAGAAAAAAAAACCTCAACTGTGAAAAATACGAAGGCTGCAGATGCTGACCTTTTTCTGAAAAGGCTAACTGCCTGGCTGTCTCTGGCCTCAATACTTTGTGGCACTACCATGAAACAAGCATGCATCTAATGAAGTCCAAAGGAAAAAAAAAAGAAGAAACATCTGCATATTTGTTCAGGTCAGCAACTTAAAGCCTTTGGATCGATATAATAGCCAGCAACTTAGTGTGTCAGCCACAGATGGAGAGATAACAGGACAGAGCACTGTGTGTAGCACAGGGAGAAGATTGTCAAAGGCAAAGATATTAGTACTTTATCATCATCAGGGCTGCATGCACATCAGAGGCGTAACTAGAACCTTCAGGGCCCCGGTGCAAGAAACCATGAAGGCACCCCCCCCCCCGAATCCCTGGCCGGGACCCTTACCTCTAAGCCTGGGGCTCTTCCCACTGATCCTGGGGCCCTTTACTCTCATTGTGGGCCCCCTACCTGCCATCTTGGAGCCTCCCCACGGTGGTGAAATGCCAGGGCCCTGTTACAAGTATGACCTTTGCGATCCTGCAAGTTCACCCACTGGTGTCGGTAGTTTTTATTTTTTTGGTATTTTAATTGCATTATTTTTTATCATCTTATTTTATTTTTTCACAATGTCACTGACTATGACTCCGTCCATTCAGAAAAGGAAGGAGCTGGTAATATACATATTTACTGACCCCTTCCTGGTTTTCTATTGTGACACATCCCCTGCAGCAGCCGGCAGGAGAGGGAAGGGAGCACAGTGTGGGGGAGGGGGGGCAGCACAGAATGGGGGGGGGGGGGGCAGGGGAGCACACAGGGGCCCAGAGACAGCAGAACACAAGTGAACTGGATAGGAGGAGTGGCGGGGGCAGCATACAGAGGAACCAATCTCCTCCATTTTCCTCCTGCAACTACAGGAGGAAAAAGGAGGACAGTGATTTCTCTACATGCTGCCCCCGCCACCCCTCCTATCCAGGTGTACAGGGGAGATGCACAGTCCCCCTGGAACATGGGGCCCGGTTGTAATCGCAACGCCTGTAGTTACGCCCCTGATGCACATATCAACTTAGCTGCATGTTTGCCCTGTCACCAGTGGCCACACCACCCCAAATATTTCAGTGATATGATGTCCAAGTGTCAGAAATTATAATGGCCAGAGAATATAAAACAAGAGAGCAGCACTGTTGTAAGTACAGCAAAGCAATGCCCTTCCTGGCCTAAAACCCATTTCCAGGATAGAGGAAAAAAAAAATCTGCAGTGCTCATAAGGTCTAGGAGAAGCTTAACCACTTGCCGACCGCCGCACGACTATCTACGTCGGCGGTCAGCCCCTCACAGGCAAACTAACGTAGGGCTACGTTGCTTGCTTGTGAGGGTCTAGGGAGCGAGCGCGCGCCCCCGGAGGCGCGCTCCCGCTCCCGCGTGGTCACGGACCCCCCCGCGCGTGTGACCAGCGGACCCGATGTCCGCCGGTCACTCGGCGATCGGCGGGGGAGAGGGAGAATGTCAGGCAGCTTGTGTAAACAAGCTGCCTGTCATTCTCCTCGCTGCAAAGACACTGATAAAACGGATCTGGTATGTAGATCCGTTGATCAGTGTCCTTACAGCTAGAGCCACAGCCAATCACAGTAGAAACCACGCCCCTAGGGACACACACAGCCCCTCCCTTCCAAATAAAGTTAACCCCTTCACTACCAGTGTATTTTTACAGTAACAGTGCATATGTATAGCACTGATTACTGTAGAAATGTCACTGGTAACCCCAAAAGTGTCAAAAATGTCAGTCAAGGGTCCGATCTGTCCGCCGCAATGTCGCAGTACCGCAAAAAAAATCGCAGATCGCCGCCATTACGCGTTAAAAAAAAAAAAACAACAAAAATGACAAAAATCTTTCCCTTTGTTAGTAAACGCGATAACTTTTGCGCAAACCAATCAAAATACGCTTTTTGCGATTTTTTTTACCAAACATAGGTAGCAGAAAACAAATTGGCCGAAAAATTTTAAAAATTTTGATTTTTACATTTTTTTTTGGGGGAATTTCATATAAAAAAATGTGAAAAATATTGCTATTTTTGCAAAATTGACGCTCTTTTTTTGTTTATAGCGCGTGATCAAAAAATCGCACAGGTGATCAAATACCACCAAAAGAAAGCTCTGTTTGTGGGGAAAAAAAGGACGTCAAATTCGTTTAGGTACAGCGTCGCACGACCGCGCAATTGTGCGTTAAATTCACGCAGTGCCGAATCGCAAAATACCCCCTGGTCGGAATGGGGGTAAAATCTTCCGGGGCTTAAGTGGTTAAAGCGTAACTCCACTTTTGTTGAGAAAAAAAACATTCCCCTCTGGGTGATCTCTGTACATTGAAAGGATTTTAACAAACTTTGTTGCGGATTCCTACCTTTTATTATTCTGAAGAAATCATTGTTTGTTAGTCTGTGCTGAGTGGGTCAAATGGGAGTGGTTTCATAATTATCTATCAGCTGTGGCAGCTGCAGGGCTCTAATGAAGAAATCTGCTAGGCCTGGATCCCTTTAGATGTGTTCCTATTGGGAGTATCTCACCAAAAATGAAATTTTTGTGGCAGGGGATGCCAGAAATCTGCATTTTCAGAAATTTACAACAGTTGCAGATTGAAAAGGAAAGGTAATTTTTAATAACATTCAATTACAATATGGTTTGTGTCGCAATTGTATATGCTGTATTGTTTTTTCTTTATTTGCTATTTTTTTCCCCATGAAAGTGGAGTTACCCTTTAAGAGGTTGTATTACCTATTTTTCTATTCTCCCCCCCCCCCCCCCCCAGTAAGCTCTGGTGCTTACCACTCTGGGTTGTGAGTAGTCCCCTTATGTCTGTACTTACAAATAAACATGCCCAGTTCATTTAGCTCCGAATAAATATTCAGACAAATGTTTCACTATTCGGAGATTCGGATATATCCAAATACCCGAATTACAGTATAAACTAAGTTTACCGAATGCTCCAAACAACGAAACGAAATTTGGCTAAATTTCTGAAATTCAAGTTGAAATTCAAATCGAATATTACATCGAATTTCATTCTAATTCGAACTGTAAACATATTTCTGAAATCAAAGACTGTGTGTGTTGTTAGAGTACCATTTCAAAATAATGCTGTTTTTGTTAAGCCAAAGGTGATTTACCGATTTGCCGACCAGCCGCCGCCGTTATTTGACGGAAGGTCGGCAGGTTCCCGGGAGCGATCCTGGGGGTGCGCGTGCGCCACCAAAGGCTTGCGCCCACCCTCATTCGCCACAGGGGAAGCTGATGCACGGGCACCCGCAATCGCTCCCTGTAGAGAGAGAACAGCGGTCTCCTGATGTAAACACAGCAGACCGTTATTCTTTCAGTAATTAACACAAAGCTCCTGTTCCTATTTAGAAACACAGGTCCCTGTGTTGATTTTACAAGCCCATCCCCCACACAGTTAGAAAACACCCTCTAGGCTCACATTTAACCCCTTGATCACCTCTGGTGTTAACCCCTTCCCTGCCAGTGTCATTAGTACAGTAACAATGCATAGTTTTAGCACTGATTAGTGTAGTAATGTCACTGGTCCCCCCAAAAATGTCAAAAATGTCAGTTAGGGGTCCAATATGTCCGCCGCAATGTCGCAGCCCCACTAAAAATCGCAGATCACCGCCATTACTAGGAAAAAAAACTAAATAAATAAAAATGACATAAATCTTTCCCCCAGTTTGTAGACGCGATAACTTTTGCTCAAACCAATCAATATACACTTATTGGGATTTTCTTTGCCAAAAATATGTAGCAGAAAACAAATTGGCCTAAAATTATGAAAACTTTTGATTTTTAAATTTTTTTTTATTTGGAATGTTATATAGCAGAAAGTGAAAAAAATTTTTTTTTTTTTTCCAGAATTGTTGCTTTTTTTTGTTTATAGCGCAAAAAATAAAAATCGCACAGGTGATCAAATGCCACCAAAAGAAAGCTCTATTTGTGACAAAAAAGGACATCAATGTTATTTGGGTACCGTGTCGCATGACCGCGCAATTGTCAGTTAAAGTAACGCAGTGCCGAATCTGAAAAAATGGCCTGGTCATTAAGGGGGAAAACCTTCAGGCCCAGAAGTGGTTAAAGAGTCATTGTAATCATTTGATGAAGATTTTGCTTTTGTTTGCTCAGGTTGCCGCATTTGAATGGAAAAAATATCTAAAGTTTTCGATTCAACCAATTCAAAATATATCGATTTAAACGTTTCAAATCAGAAGAAATAAATTGGTAAATTCGTAAAAAATGTATAGAAGGAATTCTGAATACAAATTCCGAATACAAATTGAACGAATCAACCAAACTTAACAAAACTAAATAGCCAGATTAATGAATCTAAATGAAACAATATACATGTTTTCGTCATGTCTACTTACAATGCAGGACTAAATGCATTGTTTGTGGGGGAGGCAGGCATACAACCCCGGCAGGAGATCCTTAGACAACATTGATGGAGGGAGTCACAAGAAGTAAGTATTATCCCTATCACTTTACCCTTAGGCTTATTGAGCAGTTACCTCTTAAAGTGGGGAGGGGAGGCTCAGCTCCAAGCATAGCTATTTGTATGTTTTTTTTAAACTTTTTAAGTATGGGGGGGTCTAATATCTAATAAGTAAATAGGGTCTAATATTAACACGGATTCTGATTTTAAAACTTCTCCCCTTCACCCTGCTGTGTCATTCCATAGCATAGCAGAGGGATAATGTTGCAGCTGTGCTTTGTGAATAACACAGCAGATTTAGGGGGCAGAGGTACACCAGAACTGTCGGTCACTGATTCGGTTTGGATGTAGAGGGTAATTGGAAGTATGGCTCCTACTGTGCATATCAGCAGCACGTTCAGAAGAGTACTCCTGGAGCAATAAAAAATTATAGTATTAATGTGAGTGTTAAAGATTTGAAAATATAAAACGATTGTGTATGGAGTTGTGCTTTAAAGTAGGGATGGACCGATTATTGGCAAAGCCAATATATCGAGGGCCGATATGCACTTTCCCTGATATATTGGAATCGGCCCCCGGAGGCTACCGATATTGTCGATATTTCGGGAAAGTGCTTGTACCAGAGTGATGCCTGCAGCTAGAGGCATCACCCCAGTACCGGTGTCTGGTGCTGAGAAGCTGCTCGGCTGTCATTACAAGGAGTGGGAGGGGACGTTTCCGCCCTCCCGCCGCATTCCGCAGCTCGCCCGGGTTTCCCATCCCACCAGGAGACCCGGGCAACCAACCTGCATGACCACCGAAGACCTGATCAAAGCTGCATTCGGCTCTGATCGGGTCTCCATGCAAATGACATCACTTCCAGGTACTGTCTGGCGCCAGATTAAAAAACATCACAGCATTCAAAACAGCTAAACTTGGCATTTTGAATGCTTTTAAGTGCAGAGGAGGGGTTTGGGGTCTTTTAGACCCTCCACAAGAGTATCTGTCAAAAAAAAAAAAAAAAAACAATATATTTTTTTTTTAATTGTACAAAAATATCGGCCTATATCAGTACCGATATGCATTGGCCAAAATATCGGTATCGGTAACGAAAAACCGATATCGGTCAATCACTACTATCGGTAACAATTTCATGTGGGAAAAAAATAGCAAAAAAAAAGAAAAAATAATATAGCATATACAATTGCGAAACAAGTCATATTGTAATTGAATGTTATTAACCGCTTGCCGACCGCCGCAAGTAGATTTACTGCGGCGGTCAGCCCCTGCCAGGCAGAGTGACGTTAATTAACGTCACTAGCCTGGGAGGGTCTGGGGAGCGAGCGCGCGCCCGCGGAGGCGCGCTCCCACGCGGTCACGGACCCCCCCCCCCCGCGCGTGTGACCAGCGGACCCGATGTCCGCCGGCCACTCGGCGATCGACGGGGGAGAGGGAGAATGTCAGGCAGCTTGTGCAAACAAGCTGCCTGTCATTCTCCTCGCTGTAAAGACACTGATCACACGGATCTAGTATGTAGATCCGTTGATCAGTGTCCTTACAGCTAGAGCCACAGCCAATCACAGTAAGAATCACGCCCCTAGGGACACACACAGCCCCTCCCTCCCAAATAAAGTTAACCCCTTCACTGCCAGTGTATTTTTACAGTAACAGTGCATATGTATAGCACTGATTACTGTAGAAATGTCACTGGTAACCCCAAAAGTGTCAAAAATGTCAGTCAAGGGTCCGATCTGTCCGCCGCAATGTCGCAGTACCGCAAAAAAAATCGCAGATCGCCGCCATTACGCGTTAAAAAAAAAACAACAAAAATGACAAAAATCTTTCCCTTTGTTAGTAAACGCGATAACTTTTGCGCAAACCAATCAAAATACGCTTTTTGCGATTTTTTTTTACCAAACATAGGTAGGATAAAACAAATTGGCGAAAAATGTTAAAAAATTTTGATTTTTACATTTTTTTTGGGGGAATTTCATATAAAAAAATGTGAAAAATATTGCTATTTTTGCAAAATTGTAGCTCTTTTTTTGTTTATAGCGCGTGATCAAAAAATCGCACAGGTGATCAAATACCACCAAAAGAAAGCTCTGTTTGTGGGAAAAAAAGGACGTCAAATTCGTTTAGGTACAGCGTCGCGCGACCGCGCAATTGTCCGTTAAAGTCACGCAGTGCCGAATCGCAAAATACCCCCTGGTCTTTTAGAAGGAAAATCCTCCGGGGCTTAAGTGGTTAAAAATTACCTTTCCTTTTCAATCTGCAGCCGCTGTAATTTTCTAAAAATGCAATGCAATATGGCCACCTGGAGCTGTTCTGTACACAGAATGCCCCCTGAAACATAATTTCCTGCTTATGTGATTGGCTTACTGATTTTCCCAAAAGTCTGCCTAAGATACAAGTCAGATTTCAGGCAACCTCTGCAACAAAAATGTCATTTTTGGTGAGTTACTTCCAATAAAAAAATCACATCTAAAGGGAAGCAGGCCCAGCAGCTTTCCTCATTAGAGCCCTGCAGGTGCACAGCTGATTGATAATTATGAAACCACTCCCATTACACTCACTGAGCACATGGACACAGACAAACACACAGGGATTTCTTCAGAATAACAAAAGGTAGGAATCTGCAACAAAGTAAAAGCCTTGCAATGTACATAGATCACCCAGAGGGGAATGTTTTTTCTCAACAAAAGTGGAGTTACACTTTAAGGCTGAGAAAGGCTTTGCCTTGCAGTACCCGTTTATGGCAGTGCTGTTCCTTTTTTTACAGACTATGGCCACTATAATTTAAGCCCCATGGACATTATGGAGTTGATTTACTAAAGGCAAAAATAGACTTTGCACTTTGCAAGTACAGTTGCACTAATTTCCCCAGAGCTTACAGAATGTGGTGATTCTATGCTGATTTCAATCATCCGACCATGTGCAAGCAAATATGCAGTTTTTGTATTTTCCTTGCACCCAACTGGGTGTTCTCTCTTCAATATTAAATTCAATATTATTTGGGGAAAATGAGTGCATCTGTATTTGCCTTTAGTAAATCAACCCCTACATCACCAAAACTTTTTTTTTTTTGGGGGGGGTATACAAATAAAGATTTAGGCTTCCTGAACACTGGATGTTATAAAGCCGCCAGTAGTGTTCGCTGTAGAAAGCTATAGCTGTAAAATGAGTTTTGCAGCATTTTTGCAGATCGTTTTTTTAAATGGTTGCGTTTTTTAACTTTTTTTTAGCAAAACTATACTCCTACAAAAGCTTATGGCTCAAACACGCTGATAAACGCCAGCGTTTTTAAGCTTTTTAGAGTTAGAGCATTTTTACAGCTGAAAAAAATAGTTGTGCCTGGGGTTAGGTTTTAAAGAAAACACAAAAGATATTGTGCTAATAATACCCATATCACTTTCAAATAATTTTTGCTCACACTTTACCACTATAATAAGGTTGGTTGCATAATCTCCATCTTTACTGTAAATACACAAATTGCTTACAAGTCCAGGCACCAGCCTCTGCAATGCTAGTCCTCTGCCATAATCTTTTAGAAATAATATGTTCCTTGTGTGACACATTAGTCACATTGCTAGGCAATCTTCCCTGAAGCCAGACCCTGCTTTTCTCCTGTGCAGGGATCTGATAAACGGATGTCTGCCATCTCCTTTATTTGAGTACAGGAAGTCCCTTGACTACAAGAATTGCTAAATAAGGTTTATGCACATTGAAGCTCAAAAAAAAAAGAAGCTGCTTTTAGGCTCGGTTCACATTGGTGCGATGCGGGAACCCTGCGAATCGCACCTGACTCGCAGGCAGTTTACACTGCCATATGCAAACCGCTGGAAGTGTCAATACAAAGATAATGACACCCCCAGATCAGTTTGCATATCGCAGTGCAAACTATCAATTCAGACAGGAATCAGATCACATGAGTGCGAATAGCCATGCGATCAGATTCTGGTGCAGACCAAAACAAAAAGGGTCCTGCACAAGTTTGGCCTGAATGCGATGCAAATTCAGCCATACAATCTGTATGTCTGAATTTGCATCGCACAGACATCGCATGTGATTTGCACAGCAACGATTCCCAAATGTCATCATTCATTTAGAAAGATGGATAGAACCTCCAAAAAGTACATCTGCTAGTTGATATATTCTGCAGAATTGCATATTTAATGGTAATATTTCATTTCAAAGGTATTTGTAGTCTTTTTTTCTTTATATTCAAGGCCACTGATTTGCACAGCAGTGCAGTGCGAATCGCATGCCATGTCTGACATCGCTACAGTGTGAACAGGCCCTTATAGGCATTTGAGCTTTTATTTCAGCTTGAAGAAGCTTGTGCTTTTTCGTGCTCTTGAGCGTGGTTTTTTTTTTTTATTCTTTTGTGCTCCTTTAAATTTTTTTGAGCATAAGCATTTTTTTTTTTTTTTTTTTTTTAATTACAAACCCTCCTAGATAGTATTTTCTTAACCACTGAGCTGGAAAAAGGTTTTTGCACGTTTTCAAGATTCTTTGAGCTTTTTTGAGCTCTTTGGGGCACTAGCTCCTCTAAAAAACGTGAATTTGGTGGGGGGGTTTTAACCTGCCTGTAGAAGCATATGCCTTAAAACACCTAAAAAAGCCATAGTGCGCATGGACACATTTGCTAACATGGAGGGGAGTTTCCAGGCAGAAAAAATAGGAGCTCCAAAGAGCTCAAAAGCCTGTAGGAGCCACTGCTTTGAGCTGCAGTGTGCATAGGCCCTAAAAGTCCAGGGATTTTGCATAGAAAATAGGTTGCACCTTATTCTATCTACCAGCAGAGGAGGACTGGGCCAGGGGGGCAGGGGGGCAATTGCCCCCCCTAACCACTCTGATGCCCCATAAAAAGACTGCACGGCTTCTACCACAGACATGCCTAAAGGATTCCTGGTGAAGAGAAGTAAAAAGTCCTCACCGCTGACCTACTGAGGGCGAGATAAAGACAGAGCGCAGCCCTCCACCCCAGCATGGATGGTGTAAACTGTGTCTGAGCAGAGGCTGGTTCCATGCCCCACTGGAGACTCTCCTCCTCCAGCCCCGACCGAGCTGTCCCAGCTCCCCCTAACTGCTGGCCAGGTCAGGAATCCAGATTTGGACGGTGAGTAGAGAGTACCTGGAGCAGAGCTTCAGTCTGGAGTGAGGGTCAGGAGGAGGCTGGGAAGAGACCGAGTGGGAAAGTGGCCGAGTCTGGTTTGTACTTGCCCCCTGGACTAAAAGTTGCCAGTCTGCCCCTGTCTACCAAAATGTCAAAAACAGAAAGGTCTAGTTAAATAAAAAAAGAAAAGCCAGATGGTCAACGTTACTGGGTCTGGCCTCTACATTTGTCAAACTACCAAAAATATGTGTTGTTGTATTCCCTCCTAAGTATAGAGCTGTTCACAATGAGTGGTTTCAGTGCCGGTTCACACTATAGCGTGAGCAGCGCACTGCTCCTTCATTACATGCGATCGGAGGTGCACTTTGTATGGCTGAATTCGCACTGTATCTGCACCAAACACGCACATGACCCTTTTTTTTCAGCTGCATCAGGATCGGATCGCACAGTGGCGATATGCGATCAAACTGGGGGTGTCGTTAACATTTCATTGACACCCCCTGCGTATCGCATATGGCAGTGTGAACTGCCAGATGTGCGTTTGCGATGCGGGAACAGGCTGTGAATTTGCAGCCTTCCCGCATCGCACAAGTGTGACCCGGAACTTAGTGTACAAAAATCAGTGGCCTTCAATGTAAAGGAAAAAAAAGACTACAAATGCCTTTGAAATGAAACATTACCGTTAAATATGCAATTCTGCAGAATATATCAACTAGCAGATGTACTTTTTGGAGGTTTTTTTCCATCTTTCTAACTTAATGATGACATTTGGGAATCGTTTTCAGTGCTGCGCCGATCTAAGTCAACACTTAAAATGATGATATTCTTTAAATGTTATATTTAAATAGGAAAAGTTGAATATGTGAAAGATCTAGTTAATTCTTCAGCAGTCGCTGTTAAGTTAATCTTTACTTGATTTACAAATGTAAGTGTACAAGTGTAAATTAAATAGTCAAATTAACCTTTATAAAAACAAACTGCTGCACAAAGTACTCTTAAAGTATATAATCATAAAAACAATTTATGAGATTTATACAATTTATATAAAAGAGAGATGCTTTCTTCAGGCTACCTCTATTCATTATAGAATGGCAGGAAAAGGGAAGGCATGTTATATGCCCCCTTTTCCTCATGGGAGAAGTGGCGGGAAGATAGGTTCACTCGTTTTCTAGTCAGGTTTAGGCGGGCTTTTCCCTTACTTTTTCCTCAGGGAAAAAGGGCCGGAAGAGCTGCCTGAGGGCTGTGGGATCACGTGTACTGGCAGGTGACGGGCACACCTACGAGGTACACGTGATCCCTGAGGAAGCTTCTAGAATAGCCTTGGGGGCCTATAAAAACAGGGTATGTGTGAAGGGGCTCATTCGCCTCAGAAGGCATCAAGCTGTGGTGTCCCCTATCCCCCCCCCCTCCCTTATGTCACGGCTGTTAGTTATGTGGTGGGTCACCTTTGTAGCTATGCAAAGGGGGACTAGTGATATTTTATTGTGAATCGGGAGTTATAGAAATAACTGATTTTATTTATTGATACAGCCTGAGCCGTAGTGGCTAGGCTGTTTAGGTGTTTTTTAATATGGCATTTTATGAGGAAATATTTTAAACCAATAATAAACGGCCGCGGCCAATTTATTTCCAAAGTTCTGGTGTCTGCTTTATTTATTACTTATTAATGTTATGCTATAATTCAATTATTTGAGTATTTGGGTTAAAGAGGTTTAAAAATCCTGCCTACTATTCCAATGTTACATCATTGTGACTAGCAAGTACCAGTTAACATAAGCCATTAATGGTGAACAGCAGGGCTTGACAAATTTGCTTTGAATCTAGGAGCCAGCTAAAAAATATTAGGAGCCAGTTTTTTTTTTTTTTTAACTAACAAATCCTATGGGTGGAACATGTAGCATGTTCCTGAAGGTGAACTTATCCTTCAACCCTTTCACAGCCAGAGCCATTTTTGCATTTTTTTGCACACATTTATAGAAAATCATTTTTGGCCTGAAGATTACATAAAACCCCAAACATCTAGTTCCTCCTGTTTTGAATTGTATTGTAGCTGTATTGTCTTCCCTCACATTGTAAAGCGCTCCGCAAACTGTTGGCACTATATAAATCCTGTATAATATTAATAATAATAATATATTTACTGAAAGTAGACACCCTGCAGAATAAAATCGTGATAGTTCCAATTTTTTTATGTCACACGATAAT